>NC_080619.1:3652510-3988766 GCF_027887145.1 Ammospiza caudacuta
TCCAACTGTCCTGTATCTCACAGTAGAGTAACACCTGAATATGGGTTCCTTTCATCCAAGAAAAATTTCCTAGGCAGTCTTAGCCCAGCTAGGTCTGCGCCAGGATGCTGACATGTAGAAATGCATCTGGCATTGGCCTGGACAGGAGGAGCCAGTGTCCCTCCCTGGCCACCTGCAACGTTCTACCAGAAGGGGATCCACTAAATGATAACAACCTGCAGAAGTGGGCAGGCTGTCTTGGTGTTTCTCCCTCTCCAGAAAACAAGAAACGGAGAGTGCAGGAGGCAGAAGATGATTTCAGTGCTAGTTCTCTGCCAGCTGGAAGCCATGCCCATTCAGCTGTAGATGCCATACAAAGAGCCATTCCTGATGGCAAAGGATCTCTATCTGAGATCATGAACACTCCAGGGAAGAGTCCTGCTGCGCTGACCTGCACATGCCCTCAGGACGGTCACCCAAGCTCAGAAAAATGTACATGTGCTCAAACACACCAGCCTGGAATAATGCAAAGATCTGTATGGTCCCAGAGAGTCAGCAAAGACTCAGGAACAGCCAGAAAAAATGTGCAGTTCTGGGAACACCTCTGAGGAGATACCGGGGACAAGTGTGGCAGAAAATTACTCAGGTCTCCTTGAGAAGGATCAGGCCCTAGACAACTCCTGGTAATTTCAGGGAACTCCCAGCGATTACACAGAAAAACCATGAGCCAAATGAGGACAACACAATTTTTCTCCGTGTACTGTTTGAATAGCAAGAGAGTCCATCCCTAGCAGCAGATGCAGAGCTCTGGGCAACAGTGAGTGACCATAATGAAGAGATTGGAAAAAGAAAATTATCTGTCATGTCTCCTCACATGGCATTCCTTGGGTATGTGGGTAAGAAGCATGAGACGGACGCCCAGTTCCTGACAACCTGGACTAAACAAACCCACAGGAATGACAAAGGTGAACACATATTTCTGCAGAGGATGCTGCCAAGTTATGATCTAAGCATTCCAAATGCACTGGCATTGGTTTTGCCCAGGAAATCCTTGAATCTCTCATTCCAGCACTTACAGAAATGACCCTTCATGTAGGAAAGCACAAAGAATTAGCAGGGAAATGAAAAGGCAGCAGTGCAGGAAACCAGGACTGAATGCCTACCATTAACTGGGATTGGTGCACTTTTGACATGAGCTGGTCAGAAAACTGTGGCTTCCACTAAGGTGCCTGTGGGCCTGAGGCAGGGCAGGACTGCTATAAAAGGCAGCCCAAGTTTCTGCTCTCACATACACTTCTCTCACCTCCTCCTCTTCAGGAATCAGGTGAGTGGGAAGCCTCTTCTCCTCTGCATCCTCCTGCTGCCGCTTCAAGAGCATGTCTTGCCTGAGACCTGTGGGGTTCAGCTAACAGGGGCGGGTGCAAGACTGGGAGCTGCTTTTGCTGGGAGAGGGCATGGGAGAGAAAGTCTTGTGCAGACAGAGAGAGGCTGGGACTTGGCTCACGTGGCTCCTGGGCTTTGACCTGCGCCCTGCAATGGGGGCCAGGAGGTGCCTTGGCTGCAGGGTGTTTGGGTGCAGTGCTACTTCTCACGTGTCCTCACTTTGTGCTTCTCCCTTTCTTTCCATCCTAGGTGCACCTGTGACCTTGAGGCATGTCCTGCTGCAAGCCCTGTGAGCCTTGCTGCCAGCCCTGTGGCCCCTGCCCGCTGGCCAGCAGCTGCAATGAGTGCTGTGTCAGGCAGTGCCAGAGCTCCCACGTTGTCATTGAGCCGCCTGCTGTGCTGGTGACCCTGCCTGGGCCCATCCTCAGCTCCTCCCCACAGAACACCGCCGTGGGATCCTCCACCTCTGCTGCTGTTGGCAACATCCTCAGCTGTGGCGGAATGCCCATCAGCTCTGGAGGCTTTGACATCTCCTGCATCACCAACTGCTATGGTGGCAGCAGATGCCGTCCCTGCTAAACCTGCTGGCAATGTCTCCCGGCAAGAATACGGAAGGCTTCAAAGCATGACTTTGGGCACCAAAATAGAGCTTCAGAAAATTGTCTTTAGAGCTTTGGACCATGCCTTCCTTGTGCAATTCTCTTCTCCTTTTCAGTCCTTCACTCCCCAAGGCAGTCTAGTGTGGACCTACCATCCTTCCTTCATCTGCACAGCAGTGCAAAGAACACAACATGGGAGCTCCATCTTAGTGGCTGCTCCTGGTTCTCTCTGAGAGCCATCTCCTTTTCTTCTTTCAACGTATTAAATCTGTATTGCATTCAAGCCTTTGTCTCTGAGTGGTATGTTGTTCTGGGGCAACTCTTCCAGTTTGCTCTGGAAAAAGTTGGGGAAAGCAATATGATGGTCTCACTGCAGAGGATTTTATTTTTCACCTTTTCCCCTTGAAGCTAATGAATAACATCCCTGGCTACTTGGCAGCCAAAGGCCATCATAGACACTTTGGCCCCATAGGAGTGGAGATGGGAGCTAACAATACCTGGGGACAGTCCATAACTCATCTCTTCCTCTCCTTCCTTCATTGCCTGGCCTGGGGGCCTGTGGCTAGTACTCCAGGGAACAAGGAGATGAGATCCAAGCCTCACACAGTCCCTCAGCACTCGGCAGGGCCCAGCTGCCACCCAGACACGCAGGGCTGAGGGGACTGCACCTCCGGCCACAGCCAGTAGGGCTACTGCTGGCTCCTGGCCGCGCAGGGCGCATGCGATGATTCCCCCATGGCAGCAGAGGGCGCTGTGGCTCAAGCTGGGGGGTCATGCGGTAATGGCGTCTTGACCGAGATGGGAAGAGATTGAAGAAAGGCTTTGCTTTACAATCCTAAGGGGCAGCTGATCCAAATGCCCCAGTTGGACTCACGGGAGCTGCAACCTAGAATGGCTGGAATGAGTAAAAATCCCGGGATGGTGGAATAGACATATTGTACGCTCTGCAGCTGAAGTGGGGCTGTAGGATGCCTCAGCAAGCAGGGGTCTATGGTGCAGCAAAACCCAGATTAGAGCCAAAGAGGCAACAGGGGCCCAGCAGAGGTAGCTTGGCTCCTAGCAGTGCTAGGAAAGGCGGGGTGGCATTCCGAACACCTGAACATATGGTGAAAACTGCCTGTTTTAGAGAGGTGGAATGATAACAAGGTCCGAGTGCAACAGCTGCTCTTACGGCAGAGCACAACTCACAGTAGAAAAAAGGCAGCAGGAGACTGAACTCCGTAGTAGTGACAAATTCTCCCCAGAGCGCAGCAGTCTGTCTCTGCTCCAAAAGCAGAGAGAGAAAGAGTGCCAGAGTCTGCAGCCAACCCCATTATCCCAGACCAAATATATTGGCATCTCTGGCCTCCAAGAGAAACCCTCAGAGAAGAGAAGTGCAACCAGATGCTCTTCTCTCCCGAGCTTGGCCAATTCATATGTCATCGTTAAATACCCAGTCATTAATGTTTCCTAGCAAATTAGAGGGACAAAATTCCTTGAGGAAGAAGAATCAAACAAGAAGATTATAACCATAAATGGCCACTAAAGGGGAGGGAACATCACTCAGCTATGCTATGTAGGTAGATCCAACTGTCCTATATCTCACAGCAGACCAAAACCTCATTGCGAGTACATTTGGCCCAAGAACCATTTCCTGGGGGGGCTCAGCCCTACTCAGTCAGCATTGGCCTGGACAGGAGGAGCCTGTTTCCCACTCTGGTAACCAGCAATGTTCCACCAGAAGAGGATCCACTGAATGATAACAAACTGTGGAAGTGGGCAGGCTGCCTTGATGTTTCTCCCTCCATAAAGACGAAATGGAGAGAGCAGGAGGCAACAGCTGATTTCAGCGCTAGTTCTCTGACAGCTTGAAGCCATGACAATTTAGCTGTAAATTGCATAGAAGGTGACATTGTGATGGCAAAGGAAATATGTTTTTCTCTGAGATCATGAACACTGCAGGGAAGAGTCCTACTGCTCCGACCTGCACATGACTTCAGGAGGGCCATCCAAGCACAGAATGCTACCTGTGTGCTCAAACACACCAGCATGGAATAATGCAAAGATGTCTAGGGTCCCAGAGAGTCAGCAAAGAGTCAGGAACGGACAGAAAAGATGTGCAGTTCTGGGAACTCTGCTGACAAGATATTGGGGACATGTGTGCAGGAAAATTACTCAGGTGTCCTTGACAAGGATCAGACCCCAGACAACAACTGGTATTTCCAGAGGACCCACAGAGAGGGCACAGAAATATCATGAGCCAAAGGAGGCCAATACAATTTTTCTCTGAGCAATGTTAGAGTAGCAACAGAGTCCAACTCTCCCAGCAGATGCCAGCCTGTGTGCAACAGTGAGTGACCATCATGTAGAGATGGGAAAAGCAGTAGGAAATGATGTGTCATGATGCCTCACATGTCAGTCCTTGGGCATGTGGGCAAGAAGCACGAGCCTGATGCCCATTTCCTGACATCTTGGAAAAAAGCAAACCCACAGGAATGACACAGGTAAACATATTTTTCCACAGAGGATGCTGCCAAGTGGTGGTGTGAGCATTCCAAATACACCCAGCATTGGTTTTTGCCCAGGAAATCCTTGAATCTCTCATCCCAGCATTTAGAGCAATGACCATTCATGTAGGAAAGCTCAGAGAATTAGCTGGGAAATGAAAAGGCAGCAGTGCAGGAAATCAGGACAGAATCCCTACCATTACCTGGGATTGTTCACATTTGACATGAGCTGGTCAGAAAATTGTGGCTTCCACTAAGGTGCCTGTGGGCCTGAGGCAGGTCAGGACTGCTATAAAAGGCAGCCCAAGTCTCTGCTCTCTCATCCACTTCTCTCATCTCCTCCTCCTCAGGAATCGGTGAGTGGGAAACCTGTCCTCCTCCTCCTCCTGCTGTTTCAAGGCAAGCTCTTGCTTGGCTGGAGGTCTTAGCTGAGAGGAGCTGTCATAGTGCAGGCCTGGGAGTTGCTTTTGCTGGGAGAGGGCAGCGGAGAGAAGGTCTTGTGCAGACAGAGAGAGGCTGGGACTTGGCTCACGTGGCTCCTGGGCTTTGAGCTGGACACTGCAATGTGGGCCAGGAGGTGCCTTGGCTGCAGGGTGTTTGGGTGCAGTGCTGCTTCTCATATGTCCTCACTTTGTGCTTCTCCCTGTCTTCCATTCTAGGTGCACCTGTGACCTTGAGCCATGTCCTGCTGCAGGCCCTGTGACCCTTGCTGTCAGCCCTGTGGCCCCTGCCCGCTGGCCAGCAGCTGCAATGAGTGCTGTGTCAGGCAGTGCCAGAGCTCCCACGTTGTCATTGAGCCGCCTGCTGTGCTGGTGACCCTGCCTGGGCCCATCCTCAGCTCCTCCCCACAGAACACCGCTGTGGGATCCTCCACCTCTGCTGCTGTTGGCAACATCCTCAGCTGTGGCGGAGTGCCCATCAGCTCTGGGGGCTTTGACATCTCCTGCATCACCAACTGCTATGGTGGCAGCAGATGCCGTCCCTGCTAAACCTGCTGGCAATGTCTCCCGGCAAGAACGCGCAAGACTTCAAAGCATGGTTTTGGGCAGGAAGTAGAGCTTCAGAAAATTCTATTTAGAGCTTTAGGCCATCCTTTCTTTGCTCTATTCTCCTCTCTTTTTCTGTTCCCTCCTCCCCAATGCAGTCTAGTGTGGACCTGCCATCCTTCCTTCATCTGCAGAGCAGTGCAAAGAACACCACATGGGAGCTCCATCTTAGTGGCTGCTCCTGGTGCTCTCTGACAGCCATCTCCTTTTCTTCTTTCAACTTAATAAAACTGTATTGCATTCAAGCCTTTGTGTCTGAGTTGTGTGTTGTTCTGGGGAAACTCATCCGGTTAGCTCAGGAAAAATATGCAGGAAGCAATCTTTGGGGCTTGCTGCAATGGGTTTTATATTGTGCCCCTTTCTCTTGGAGCTGATAAAGAGCATCCCTGGCTATTAGGCAACCAAATGGCCATCACGGACAGTTTGGCTCCAGAAGAGTGGAGGTGGCAAAAACCAACATCCTTCGACAGTCCATAACTCATCTCTTCCTCTCCTTCCTTCCTTTCCTGGCCTGCAGTCTTTGGCCAGCACACCTGGGAACAAGGAGATGAGATCCAAACCTCACATGGCACCTCAGCACTCGGCAGGGCCTAGCCCCAGCTGCTGCCCAGACACGCAGGGCTGGGGGACCGCACCTCCGGGCACAGCCAGCAGTGGCGCTGCTGGATCCCGGCCGGGCAGGGTACGTGCGATGATTCCCCCATGGCAGCAGAGGGCGCTGTGGTGCGTGATCGGGGGCCATGTGGTAATGGCGGCTTGACCAAGATGGAAAGGGATGGAAGAAAGGCTTTGGTTTGGGAAGCCCGAGTGGCAGCAGATCCCAGTGTCCCAGAAGAACTCTGAGGAGCAGAAAGCTGGAATGGCAGGAAAGAGCAATAATTCCAGGGGCGTGGATGAGATATATCCGTATCTCTGCAGCCGTAGCTGGAACTGCATGACGTCTCAGCAGGCAGGGGCTGTAGGACTGCCGTGCAGCAAAATCCAGAGCTGTGATGAATTAGAAGCAGGGGCCCAGCAGTGGCAGCTCAGCTCCCAAAAGTGCAAGGAAAGGTAGGGTGCTGATTCCAAGCACGTGAACATATGGTGAAAAGCACCTCTTTTACCGAGGTATTGTTTTAACAAGGTCCCAGTGCAACACCTGCTCCTACAAGCAGAGGTCCACTCACAGTAGAAGAAAGGCAGTAAACGACAGTACTGGCAGTGGTGACAAAGTCTCCCCACAGCTCTTCAGGCTCTCTCCTCTCTGAAAGCTGAGGGAGAAAGAGTGCCAGAAGCTGCACCCAAGCCCATTTTCACCACTCCAAATGTCTTAGCACCTCTGGCCTCCAGGAGAAACCCTCAGATAAGAGAAGTGCAGCCCTCCTCCACTGAGCTTGGGCACTTCTCTCTTTCTTAAGTACCCAGTTGTTAATGTCTCCAGGCAAGTTATAGGAGATAATTCCTGGAGGAAGTTGAATCAAAACGAAAGATTCTAACCCTCAACAGCTTCTAAAGGGAAGGAAGCAGCACTCAGCGGTGCTATATAGGTAGATCCAACAGTCCTATATCTCACAGCAGAGCAACATCTGAATAGGGGTTCCTCTGGTCCAAGAACAATTTCCTGGGCGTCTCAGTCTTGCTAACTCAGCACCAGGCTGTTGAGATGTAGGAATGCATCTGGCATTGGCCTGGACAGGAAGACCCGGTGTCCCACCCTGGCCACCCGCAGCATTCCACCACAAGTGGATCCACTGAATGATAACGACCTGCAGAAGTGGGCAGGCTGTCTTGGTGTTTCTCCCTCTCCAGAAAACAAGAAATGGAGAGTGCAGGAGACAGAAGCTCATTTCAGTGCTAGTTCTCTGCCAGCTGGGAGCCATGACCATTCTGCTATAGATTCCATACAAAGTGCCATTCCTGATGGCAAAGGAACTATGTTTGTCTCTCCGATCATGAACACTCCAGGGAAGAATCCTACTGCTCTCACCTGCACATGCCCTCAGGAGGGTCACCCAAGCACAAAAGGAGGCACGTGTGCTCAAACAGACCAGCAAGGAATAATGCAAACATCTGTATGTTCCCAGAGAGTCAGCAAACACTGAGGAACAGACAGAAAAAATGTGAAATTCTGGGAACTCGGCTGAGGAGACACTAGGGGCAAGTGCGGCCAAAACATGTGTGGTCTCCTTAACAAGGATCAGCCTCCAGACAACTCCTGATATTCCAAGAGAAACCACAGTGAATGCACAGAAAGATCACGAACCAAATGAGGCCAACACAATTTTTGTCTGAGCAATGTTAGAGTAGCAACATGTCCAACCCTCGCAGCAGATGCCAGCCTGTGTGCAACAGTGAGTGACCATCATGGAGAGATGGGAAAAGCAACAGAAAATGATGTGTCATGAGCCCTCACATGTCAGTCCTTGGGCATGTTGGCAAGAAGTACAAGACTGACGCCCATTTCCTGACAACTTGGACAAAACCAAACCCACAGGAATGACACAGGTGAACATATATTTCCACAGAGGATGCTGCCAAGTGATGGTGTGAACATTCCAAGTTCACCCAGCATTGGTTTTGCCCAGGAAACCCTTGAATCTCTCATGCCAGCTCTTAGAGAAATTACTCTTCATGTAGGAAAGCACAGAGAATTAGCCAGGAAATGAAAAGGCAGCAGTGCAGGAAATCAGGACAGAATCCCTACCATTAACTGGGATGGTGCACATTTGACATGAGCTGGTCAGAAAATTGTGGCTTCCACGAAGGTGCTTGTGGGCCTGAGGCAGTGCAGGACTGCTATAAAAGGCAGCCCAAGTCTCTGCTCTCGCATCCACTTCTCTCACCTCCACCTCCTCTTCAGGAATCAGGTGAGTGGGAAGCCTCTTTTCCCCCTTTTCCTCCTGCTACTTGCAGGCGAGAGGTCTCAGCTGAGAAGTGCTGTTGTAGTGCAGGGCTGAGAGCTGCTTGTGCTGGGACAGGGAAGGGGAGAGAAGGTCTTGGGCAGACCCTCAGAAGCTGGGATTTGGCGGAAGTGGCTCCTGGGCTTTCAGCTGGGCACTGCAATGGGGGCCAGGAGGTGCCTTGGCTGCAGGGTGTTTTGGTACAGTGCTGCTTCTCTTGTGTCCTCACTTTGTGCTTCTCCCTGCCCTCTGTGCCAGGTGCACCTGTGAGCCCGAGCCATGTCCTGCTGCAAGCCCTGTGAGCCTTGCTGCCAGCCCTGTGGCCCCTGCCCGCTGGCCAGCAGCTGCAATGAGTGCTGTGTCAGGCAGTGCCAGAGCTCCCACGTTGTCATTGAGCCGCCTGCTGTGCTGGTGACCCTGCCTGGGCCCATCCTCAGCTCCTCCCCACAGAACACCGCTGTGGGATCCTCCACCTCTGCTGCTGTTGGCAACATCCTCAGCTGTGGCGGAGTGCCCATCAGCTCTGGGGGCTTTGACATCTCCTGCATCACCAACTGCTATGGTGGCAGCAGATGTCGTCCCTGCTAAACCTGCTGGCAATGTCTTCTGGCATGAACACCCAAGAATTCAAAGCATGGTTTTGGGCAGGAAGTAGAGCTTCAGAAAATTCTATTTAGAGCTTTGGATCTTCCCTTCCTTGTTGAATTCTCCTCTCCATTTCTGTCCCTCACTCCCCAAGGCAGTCTAGTCTGGACCTGCCATCCTTCCTTCGTCTGCAGAGCAGTGCAGAGAACACCACATGGGAGCTCCATCTTAGTGGCTGCTCCTGGTGCTCTCTGTGAACCATCTCCTTTTCTTCTTTGAACTTATTAAAATTATCTTGCATTCAAGCCTTTGTGTCTGAGTCGTCTGTTGTTCTGGAACAACTCCTCCAGTTTGCTCAGGAAAAAGATGCAGGATGCAATGTTTGGGGCTCACTGCAGCGGATTTTATTTTGTGCCCTTTTCCCGTAAGGCTGATGAAGAACATCTCAGGCTACTCAGCAGCCAAATGGCCATCAGTGAGACTTTGGCTCCAATGGAGGGGATATGGGGAAAATCATGAATTGGGGACAGCCCACAACTCATCTCTTCCTAATCTTCCTTCCATGCCTGGCCTAGGGCCTGTGGCCAGCACTCTGGGGAACAACACAATGAATTCCAAACCTCACATAGTCCCTCAGCACTCGGCAGTGCCCAGCTGCTGCCCAGACACGCCGGGCTGAGGGGACCACACCTCCGGGCACAGCCAGCAGGGGCGCTGCTGGCTCCTGGCCACGCAGGGCGTGTTTGATGATTCCCCCATGGCAGCAGAGGGCGCTGTGGTGCGAGCTTGGGGGTCATGCGGTAATGGCGGCTTGGCCAAGATGGGAAGCCATGGAAGAAATGCTGGGATTTACAAATCCCGAGGAGCAGGCGATCCAGTGCCCCAGCTGGACTCTCAGGATCTGCAAGCAAGAATGGCAGGAACGAGTAAAAATCCCTGGTTGGGGGATGGAGCTTGTTTAAACTCTGCAGCTGTAGCACGATCTGTGGGATATCTCAACAGTCAGGGGGCTACTGTGCAGCAAAACCCAGAGTAGCGACAAAGAATCAGCAGGGGGATAGCAGTGGAAGCCTGGCTCCAAGCAGTGTAAGGAAAGGAGGGGCGGAGATTCTGAGCACCAGAACATGTGGTGAAAAGAACCTTTTATAGTGATGGAGAGTGTTAACGAGGTCCCAGGGCAAGGCTGCTTTTACGAGCAGAGCTCCACTCGCAGTAGATAAAGGTAACAGGACATGGAAACCCGCAGTGGTGACAAATTCTCCCCACAGCGCTGAGGTCCCTTTCCCTGCTAAAAGTGGAGAGAGAAAGAGAGCCAGGCACTGCGCCCAAACCCATTTTCCCACTCCAAATATCTCGACATATCTGGTCTCCAGGAGAAACCCACAGATAAGAGATGTGCAGCCAGATGTCCTCCTCCCATGAGCTTGGCCACTTCTTTGTCATTCTCAAGTACCTAGATCTTACTCTTTCCTTGCAAATCATGGTGCAAAATTCCTGGAGGAAAAAGCATCAAACAAAAAGATTCTAATCCTCAACAGCCTCTAAAGGGAAGAGAGCAGAACTCAGCTATCCTATGTGGGTAGATCCAACAGTCCTATATCTCACAGCAGAGAAACATCTGAAGAGGGGTTCCTTTGGTCCAAGAACAATTTCCTGGGGTGTCTCAGCCATGCTCAGTCAGCACCAGGATGCTGAGATGTAGAAATGCATCTGACATTGGCCTGGACAGAAAGAGCGTTTGTTGCATCCTGGCCACCAGCAGCATTCCACCAGAAGTGGACCCACTGAATGATAACAAACTGTGGAAGTGGGCAGACTGCCTTGATGTTTCTCCCTCTCCATAAAACA
This sequence comes from Ammospiza caudacuta, assembly GCF_027887145.1. Lineage (NCBI taxonomy): Eukaryota > Metazoa > Chordata > Aves > Passeriformes > Passerellidae > Ammospiza > Ammospiza caudacuta. Next base: position 3,663,316 of record NC_080619.1, read on the forward strand.
AGAAATGGAGAGTGCAGGAGGTCAAAGTTGATTTCAGTGCTAGTTCTCTGACAGCTGGGATCCATGGCCATTTACCTGTAGATTCCATACAAAATGCCAGTCCTGATGGCAAAGGAAACGTTTCTATGTGAGATGATGAACACTCCAGGAAAGAGTCCTGCTGCTCTGACCTGCACATGCCCTCAGGAGGGTCACCCAAGCAAAGAATGTTCCATGTGTGCTCAAACACACCTCAAACAGCAGCATGGAATAATACAAAGATCTCTAGGGTTTCAGAGATTCAGCAAAGACTTAGGAACAGACAGAAAAGATGCGCAGTTCTGGGAACTGAGCAGATGAGATACTGGGGACATGTGTGGCAGAAAATTACTCAGGTGTCCATGACAAGGATCAGGCCCCAGACAAATCACAATATTTCCAGAGGACCCACAGAGATTGCACAGAAAGACCATGAGTCAACTGAGGCAACAAAATTTTTGTCTGAGCACTATTTGTGTAGCAACTGGGGACCAACCGTCGCAGCAGATGCAGACCTCGCTGCAACAGTGGTTGACCATCATGGAGAGATGGGAAAAGCAACAGAAAATGATATGTCATGAGCCCTCACATGTCATTCCTTGGGCATGTGGGCAAGAGGCACGAGACTGATGCCCATTTCCTGACAACTTGGACAAAACCAAACCCACAGGAATGACACAGGTGAACATATTTTTCCACAGAGGATGCTGTCAAGTGATGGTGTGAGCATTCCAAATACACCCAGCATTGGTTTTGCCAAAGAAAATCTTGAATCTCTCATCCCAGCATTTAGAGAAATGACCCTTCACGTAGGAAGCTCAGAGAATTACCCGGGAAATGAAAAGGCAGCAGAACAGGAAATCGGGACAGAATCCCTACCATTAGCTGGGATGGTGCACATTTGACATGAGCTGGTCAGAAAATTATGACTTCCACTAAGGTGCCTCAGGGCCCGAGACAGGGCAGGACTGCTATAAAAGGCAGCCCAAGTCTCTGCTTTCGCATCCACTTCTCTCACCTCCTACTCCTCTTCAGGAATCAGGTGAGTGGGAAACCTCCTCTCTGCCTGCTGCTGCTTCAAGAGCAGCTCTTGCCTGGCTGGAGGTCTCAGCTGAGAGGGAGCGGCTTCTGCTAAGAGAGGGCAGTGGAAAGACGGTCTTGTGCAGGCAGAGAGAGGCTGGGACTTGGCTCAGGTGACTCCTGAGCTTTGAGCTGGGCACTGCAGTGTAGGCCAGAAGGTGCCTTGGCTGCAGGGTGTTTGGGTGCAGTGCTGCTCCTCACGTGTCCTCACTTTGTGCTTCTCCCTGCCCTCTGTGCCAGGTGCACCTGTGAGCCCGAGCCATGTCCTGCTGCAAGCCCTGTGAGCCTTGCTGCCAGCCCTGTGGCCCCTGCCCGCTGGCCAGCAGCTGCAATGAGTGCTGTGTCAGGCAGTGCCAGAGCTCCCACGTTGTCATTGAGCCACCTGCTGTGCTGGTGACCCTGCCTGGGCCCATCCTCAGCTCCTCCCCACAGAACACCGCCGTGGGATCCTCCACCTCTGCTGCTGTTGGCAGCATCCTCAGCTGTGAGGGAGTGCCCATCAGCTCTGGGGGCTTTGACATCTCCTGCATCACCAACTGCTATGGTGGCAACAGATGCCGTCCTTGCTAAATCTGCCGGCAACCTCCTCAGGAAAGAATCTTCCAAATCTCCGAACCTGGCTCTGGTCAGGGCCTAGAGCTTTGGGATATTTTCTTTACAGCTTCGTGGCATTGTGGCATTGTTCCCTTCTTTTACTCTTCTCTTTCTTTCCTTTGCTCCCCATATCTTCCCAAATCAGCATCAAGGAGATGTGTTGTCCTCCCTCCCTCATTAGGACAGGGTGGTGGACACCCTGCAGAAACTCCTCTGCTCCTTAGTGGCTGCTGCTGTTGCTCTCTGGGCGCCACTCCCTTTTCTTCTTTCAACTCAATAAAGTTGTTTTGCATCCAAGCCTTGTCCTCCAAGTTCTCTTTCTTTCCACTGAAAGTCTTCCAGTCTGCTCAGGATAACAGGAGGAGAAGCAGAGGGTGGGAGTTCCTACAGTTAATTTTACTTTTTGCCCTTTTGTCTTGGAGTTGAGAAAAATGTGCCTGGGTACTGCACAGTCAATGGCCATCAGGAACAGCAAGGCTCCAAATGGTACCAGGAGTGGGTTGGTATGTGAATTGATAAGTCCAAGTCACCAAACCACAGCTGAAATGCAAAGAGTAGATTTATTTCATTACCTCATTAACTCACAGGTTCCAAGGCACTGCCAGGCTGCAGAGACACATAAGAGAGGAACAGTGGCACCATTAGGGTCAGTCCAATCCTGGTGGGTCACTGCCTGTCCCAGTATGTCAAGGGGCCTCTTGCACATGCAGTTTATCACAATGCTGTGCTTTTGTGTCATTTGAGTTTTTGGATCTCTCATTCTCCCAGCAGGAGGCTCAAGACTAAGACTGTCTGTGACAGATGCCTCTCAAGGTCCTGACAGCTTTTATATTATCTCTCAAAAGAGACACAGGATAATCAGCAGTAAATATAAAATGTGAAGTTTCCCACATTCATGTTCTCAGCCTCCCCACCTACAAGGTCACTTTGTGCAAATCTATCACCCTGCTCTCCAAGACTTTCAGTTTCAACCTTTTCCTCCCAACAGCTGGGAAACAGCAATGTGTGGAAACAGCCCATAACACCATCCCTACTTTCTTCTCCCCTCCATTAGCCAGTCTAGGGTCCACGGCCTGCACACAGCAGCACAGGCAGACGAGGATCACATCTCAATCTTATAGGGGCCCTCAGCTCATGCAGTGCCCATCTCTGTCCTAAGATGCAGTGCTGAGATATTTCAGAAGTTAGAACTGGAATCAGCCATACTCAGGATAGGCTGTGGTAAATGACTTTAGGCTGAGTTTGTGCAGAAGACTTAGGGCTTCACTGTTAATTCACATTTCTGCCATGTATTCTGTAATGTAATCTGTCCATCAATGCCTTCCCAATGGAAGCCTTTGACCAAACCTGTGCGCAAAGGGGACTGCAAGACAGATAAAGGAAAATGGAACCTGGTGAAGACAGGGCCTGCCAAGGACAGCCCACAGATCACTGTCATCAAAGGGTTTAGGTGCGACAATCTTGTCCCACCCACTGCCATGGCCAGGGACACGTTCCACCAGACCAGGCTGCTCAAGGCCCTGCTGCCACCAAAAACCGGGAAATAAACTCTCTAATCAATTTCAGAAAGCTACGTCAGAAAGCTGATGTTTCTTTATTAGAGAGCTGGATGCATGGGGATGTCTCCTCAAAGCATGCCCACTAACCTAACAGAGCAGGTTGTATTTCAAAAACTAATACATATTCATCCTTTTTTTATTTTGAATACAGGCACATAGGTTAAATATTTCCATCAACTTGTTTGGATATGGTCTCAGATCTTCTGATGAATCTTTTCTTTTTGAGAGTATCCCAAATATATGATCAGGCCATAAAGTAATACTCCATCATTCTTGTCTACTGTCATCACTCTGACACACAAACCTTGTACTCAAAACTAAGATATTGGCCAATCCATATTAATCACTGATACAAGTAAATGAGGAAGCATTAGGCCACATAAATCTCTGGTATTTGTACTAAGCACTGCCTGCTACAAAACTAAGCATTAACCAAGAATATAGGGATCATACACTAGGTGTTGAGGTCAAAAGAATTTTCCAACATCTTCTCCCACTGCTGCAAAAACTTCTTGAAGAAATAAAACTTGTTTAATAGCAAATCCCCAGCTTCTCTACCTTTTTCACTGAGCAGACCTGAAGTGTTGCCACAGAACAAAGGACAACTTGGAAGTCCAGGTTTGGATGTGGAACATTGATGAATCTAAGGAAGAAGAGGAAGTGGCTCACAGAAGGAACCAGGAACAGCCACTAAGATGCAGTGGAGCTCCTGCAGGGTGTCCATCTGATTCATGCTGAGGGAGAGAGGGCAACACATCCCCACTACACTGGCCTGTGGACACATAGAGAGCAGGAGGTAAGAAGGAGCAGAGTAGAAGATGGAAAGAACATCAAAAGCTCTGTCATGACCCCTCATGTTGCAGTTATTAGGCATGTGAGCAAGAAGCACAACAGTGATGCCCATTTCCTGAAAACTTTGCCATAAAGAATCCAATCAGAAATGACCCAAGTGAACATCACCTGACCACAAGGGATGCCACCAGCCCTTGATCAGAGCGTTCTGCCATTTTCTGCCCCGGAAATCACTGACCATCTCAACATAGCAATTACAGAAGGAGACCTTCATATAGGAAGCCATATGGCAGAAGCCAGGAAATGAAAAGGCAGCAATGCAGGAAACAAGTACACAGCCCCATTATTAGCTTGGATGGTTAGCATTTACCATGAGCTGGTCACAAAATAACCACTTCCACAAAGGAGCCTCTGCGCCTGAGGCAGGCCAGGACTGCTATAAAAGGCAGCCCAAATCTCTGCTCTCTCATCCACTTCTCTCACCTCCTCCTCTTCAGGAAACAGGTGAGTGGGAAACCTCTTCTAATCCTCCTCCTGCTGCTGCTTCCAGAGCAGCTCTTGCCTGGCCGGAGGTCTCAGTTGAGAGGGGCTGTCATAGTGCAGGGCTGGGAGAGGGCAGAGGGGAAAAGGCAGGAGAGAAGGTCTTGTGCAGACAGAGAGAGGCTGGGACTTGGCTGGGCTTTGAGCTGGGCACTGCAGTGGGGGACAGGAGGTGCCCACATTGTGCAGAGTGTTTGGTGGCAGCGCTGGTTCTCCTGTGTCCTCACACTCTGCTTCTCCCTTCCTTCCATCCTAGGTGCACCTGAGAGCCCGAGCCATGTCCTGCTGCAAGCCCTGTGACCCTTGCTGCCAGCCCTGTGGCCCCTGCCCGCTGGCCAGCAGCTGCAATGAGTGCTGTGTCAGGCAGTGCCAGGACTCCCATGTCGTCATTGAACCCTCCCCTGTGCTGGTGACCCTGCCTGGCCCCATCCTCAGCTCCTTCCCACAGAACACCGCTGTGGGATCCTCCACCTCTGCTGCTGTTGGCAACATCCTCAGCTGTGGCGGAGTGCCCATCAGCTCTGGAGGCTTTGACATCTCCTGCATCACCAACTGCTATGGTGGCAGCAGATGCCGTCCCTGCTAAATCTGCTGGCAACATCCTTGGGCACGAACCTCCAAGACCTCAGAACCTAGTTCTGGGATAAAGATAGAGCTTTGGGACATTGTAATTAGAGTTTCAAGCCACTGTGCCTTTCTCCTCCTCTCTCCTCTCCATCTCTTTATTTTGCCATTTGTGTGTCCTCAGACCAGCATGAGAGAACTTGTTGCCCTTTCTCTTCCTCCCTCTTTAGAGTGGGCAGATGGACACCCTGCAGGAACTCTACTGCATCCTACTGATCTTCCACGTGCTCTCTCTGAGGCACCTCCTTTTCTTCTCTGGACTTAATAAAGTTGTTTTGCAACCAAGCCATGGCCTCCGAATCCTCCTTCTTTCCACGGCAACTCTTCCAGTCAACTCAAGGAAAAAGCTGGAGAAAACAAGGGACTCCCTGCAGTGAATTTTACTTCATGACTTTTCTTTGGGAGCTGTCAAAATCTTCCCTGGCTACCCCACAGAGAATGGCCTTCAGGGAAACCCTGGCTTTGAAGGGTTGCAGCAATAGAGATGGGAAACCAAGTTCTGGGGACAGCCCACAACTTCACGTCTGCCTTCTCCTCCCTTCCATCATATGGTCTACTGGTCTGTGGTTCGCACAGATGGTCAAAGACAGATGAGATATGCAACCCATACACTTCTTCATCTCCCGGAAGGCCCAGCTGCCTTCCAGACATGCGAAGCTGAGGTGAATCACAAGCTGATATCAATATCTGCCATATTCAGGCTATGCAGGAGCAGTCCCCATTCCTGTGAACCGAACACCCCCACGGGCTATTGTCTCGATGGGCTCTTGGTCTTGCTTTGGGAAAGGCTTCTTCATTTTTGGGTTCTCTTTTTGTTTTTGTTCCATGGTCTCAGAGAGACTACAGGTAGCAGTTTTGAGCTGTCTGGAGATGAATCACACAGGAGCTGCCTGTCGCCACAGACAGCCATGCTCCAGCAAGCTGGTCAAGATGGATTAGCCCCCACTCCAAGAAAGAAGAATGTGGAAACAGAGACTCTTTCTCTTTCATGGCAAATTTTTCTTTTCTTCACCTTCTTTTCTCTATTTCTTCACCTTTTGGTGAAGGTGGAATCTTGGCTTTGAAGGCAGTTACTTTGGATTTACGACTGTAGCCACTTGTAAAGACTGCATTTCACAATTAGCAACTTTTTTGAAATGATCCTCAAAAACTTTCCAGCAGTGAAAAAGTGAGCAAGTTCCTGGGGTCAGATCACCCTATGCTGCTGTGGACAGACCTGTCCTTTCTGTTCCACCACAGGCAGAGCGCAGAGCACAGCAGCAGCACCAGGAGAGCCCCATGAATGGCAGGAGGAAGCGGCAGCAGTGCAGACCCCAGTGAGATGTCAGGTCTTCATCAGCCACTAGAACTCCTCTGCAGGTTCTTGCCTTTCTGAGTAGGATTTACTATTATCTTGTCCCTTTTTTCCCAGGATCACATTGTCACCTGCCATATTGAAAGGAAAGCATGTGATGCCGTCTTCCCCTTGCCCCTCAAACCATGCAGACACCTTGGGAAGGATATTTCTGGAATTTCATGTCTCTCTTTGTTCCCATGGGTTTTTTGAGGTTCAGTAATTTTGTATAGAGCAGTAATTTAATGTTAATTTTTGCCTGTTCTGTTCGTTAGTAAACTGCTATTTTTTTCATTTATATCTACTCATATTTTGTTCTTTATTGGGGGAAAGGGGTTGGTTGGAATTAAGGGAAGATCACTCATTTTAGATTGCCCAGCTCTTTAAATTATCTTAAACCAAGACAACCCCCATCAGTGAAATATTAAAAACCTTCTCTGTTCCATTTTCTTTGGGACAATTGCAAATTTTCCCTTGTAACTTAAGCAGTTCTGTTGCAGAGGTAATATTACTGTGTACTCTGCCTCCTGATAAATGAATTTTGTCTTTACAAGTGGGCAGAGCTTGGGGTGAGGGGAAGTGAAGGAGGGTTGGCTTTTCTGAGTCAAACCCCTCCTCTGGAGAGTGAAGTGATACCAGGCTCGGGGAGTCCTGCCTCCCTCTCTGCCCCCTCAATTTTTACAGGTGGATGGAGTTAAGGGTGCAGGGAGGGTTTGGTTTTGCTGCATTAAACTCATGAGGGCTGAGGACTATGACATCAAGTTTAAGGAGGTCCACCTTTTCCTCAGGGCTGAAAAACTCTAATTAATTCTTCACACCTTCCCCAACAGTGTTAATTTGCAACTCCAAAGCTCTTTGGCTTTGGACAAGTTCGTTTAACTGGTTTTTCAGGTTTTGGGCTAGCTTCTTCTGGGCATTCCATTCTCAGTCTGCCCTGAGGTGGGCTATTGTTTCAGCCCCCAAGGCTATTTGCAACTCAGTCAGATCTTTCTGTTGCTGCTCCACAACATATTTCTCTTTGAGTTCAGCCTCCACTGGTATGGATGCCAGGTCTTCTCCTCTGCTGGGGTTCCCCCTCCCATCTTTTGCCAAGTTCAAGTTTTCTCTGCAACTAACTGCAGATTTTGCCCACATCGCTTTTTAGGAAGTTGGACAATGTTTAGAAGCTTTTAGCAATTCTATTAGTGGATGTGAGAAACAAGGCTCACTCTTTAAAATTTTTTAAAGTTTAATAAGGGATAAAAGAGACATTACCCGGTGCTGAGGTGCTTGGCAAGCTGCCAGGAGCAGCCCATTAGCTTAAAACAATTTTCTTACATACTTCTCCATTACATCGGAAAAATACATATTCATGAGGATTATACATATTCAAACATTCTTGTGGGTTTATATATTCTGGGAATTTTTTTGCCTGGCTCGACTTTTGACTTGTCTTCATGCCATCCTGTAGATGAAATTCCTATATATTTCATTTCTTCTCGAAGCTCTGTTCCATTGTTTGACACTTTCTGATAATCTGGAGGGTAGTATGAAATCTCTCCTTGCGTTTTTCTCTTGGTATTTTTTCTCCTGGTTCTTTTCACTGTTGTCATTCAGATAAGATACTCCACAAGTACATTGAACCAACATAGCTCTTAACATAAATAAAGGCATTTAACATTAACACATAGTCTGTTTTAATACTTTGCAAAAGCCTAAGCTATATATAAAATACATACTGCTTACAAAAATCAGGGTCCATCATCTTTAACTGATACTCTTGGGCACTGGTTTGGTCAAAAGGGAAGTTATCAGTGTTCAGGTAACATCCATCCACAAGTGGAAGAAATATGGACCTTTAGTGAAGCAGTAAGTCATTTGCACAAACTCAACCAAAAGTCATTTACCACTGTGTACCCTGAGTATGGCTGATCCCAATTCCAACTTGTGAATTGTCTCAGCCCTGCATTGTCTGGACAGCAGATTTGCCTGCCTGTGCTGAGGGAGTGCATCTCACCTGTGAAATAAACAAAGGGCCAGGAGACTTCTTCTCCTGTTTAATGCCTTTATTAAAAGTGATCAGCTCAGGATTGGGCGGCTCGGCGGGTCTGCAGCGTCCCGTCGTCTCCCAGGGCGACTCAGAGGAGGAGGATATGCACAGCTCTGTCCACCAGGGGCAGAGCTGGGGATCAGATCCTCTTGGGAGCCTTTAGGGCTTGATCCCATAAGATGTTGCTCGGTCCGGGTCTCCAGACCCCCCCAGTCCTGGCTCGGGGGATTTCGAGGACAGGGTGAGGAACGATGAAGGTTTCCCGCATCTCTGCAGGCTCAGCACTTGGTTCCTCACGTCCAGACATCACTCCAGTCTCTTAACTCTTAGGTGGCTCGTTGTTTTTGGGGTTTCTCCACGAGTTTGGAGATGGGGGTCCCACAAAGCATTCTGGTCTTGCGAGTCACTTTGCATAACCCCTCCCACCTTCTCAGGTATCTTCCCTATTCTGAGAAAGGTAAAACTTAGTCTTGGGCAAGGTCCCCACCCAGGAGAAGGGCCATTACCTCGCCCCAGCCAGGGCTTTTACTAATACAAAGACAACCATTAACGACAACGACCCGTGATTACAATAACAAAACACACAGAACTTGGGCAGGGCCAGTGGTCTGGCTGCCTTTTTGAAACTTTTTCTCATAAAAAATATTAACCGAGTTTTTGTTCATAACAGTCCCCCCTCTTTTTCTTTGATCGAGCTTAAACTCTAAGCTCGCATCAACTCCCGATTTTTGTTTTGAATCTACTATAAATCTCTTGTGCACTTTGGTAATCATGGTTACTTAACCTTGTTACTCCCCTTGGTTTCTTCAGGTTTGTCTTCATGGCAAACACTATTTTACTGAAACAGATAAATAAGCATAGTAAAAATAGCAATCCTCCAAGTACACACACAGCGAGAAAAACTACCTTTTCCCACACATCCTTTTTGAAAATCTCCAGGTTCTCCCACCCACTGGGATCAAGTGTAGGAGTTTGATCTTCATTATTTACACATGCTAACCTTTTTATTTCGTTTGAAATGTTCCTAATAATTGAATTCTTTATTTTTAATACTGCCTGGAGCCGAATAACTTTGTTTAACATAGATATTGGGATACGAATTTGGCTTTTACAATTTTGGATTTTCTCAATTTCTATTTCACTGTGCCTGTTCTGTTTAATTTCTCCCAAATCATTATATATAGGAACTCCCAAACTTGATCCAGTTTCTTTGGGTAATAAGAAAATTGGTTTTATCACTCCAGCGGTGCAGCTGCCAGACAAGATCAAATCTAGGGGTTTAAGGCTCCCCTGAAATGTGTTCTTAAAGGGGTTTATCTCTTTTCCAGTACACTCATATAAATACTTGTAACAAACAATTTTTCTTACCATTTTCACCATTTCTTTGCTTTTTACTAGATCTGCTGAGCTTGTTTCAGCAGTATCCCATTCAAAACACAACCAGGCTTCCTCTATAGGGCACTCTCCTAGGAGTGGCTGCCTAAAAGTGGCAGTATTGTATACTATCCAATACACTCTCTTATTTTTTTGATAAAAGACCAATTGGGAGAGGCTAACACAATGAGGGTTAGAACTGATGTGGACTCTCGACAAGGAGCTCACTTTCTCCTCACAGAGGGGTTGGTAGCATTCATTGCACGGCTCAGCTGGGCTCCCCTGAGCACCACCAGCAATCAGAGCCATCAGCACTACCCTTCCCAAGAGTCCGGTATGGGTCATCTTGCACAGCCTGCCCACCCGGCCTTGCCTCTTGGGGAACTTTACTGAAGAAAAGCTTCCAAGCTCTTTAGAGTCCCTTCTACCCGTTTCTCTGGTTAAACCTCTCTTGGTCTGTTCCCTACCAATTTTGGTTTCCCCTCCCAGGGGAGTGTTCTGTAGAGGATTAACCTGGAGTCTTTAGAAATAAATTGGGGAACTTAACTAGAATTACTTATTTACAGTCTTAAACTTTTTACCAACATAGTTTACACAGAACAGTCTTAAAACATTTTAAGCAATATTAGAACTCTTAACAAACAATTTTTTTCCCACACAGTTCAGTCTTTTTGACTCTTCCTTCTGAGAGTCAACTTTAAATCCTTTGGTCCTTTTACCACAGTGTACTCAGATGATTTAGCTTGTGAAGCAGATGAATCTCGTCCAGCGCCGGGGGGTGAGAGTGGTGTGGACTCTGGTCCAATGCCAGAGGGGGAAGCTGATGTTGGATCCAGTCCTGTACCTGGGGGTGAGACTGGCCCTTTTATTCTTGTGATATGAGTCCAACCTTTTTCTTTGGTCCGCACAGCTGAATTTGTGATCAGGAGCACCTGGAAGGGGCCTTCAAATTTAGGCATTAATGTTCCTGTAGTCCATGATTTTATCAAAACCCAATCTCCTGGACTAATGTTGTGAACTTTTGTGTCGAGAGGGGAAGTTTGAGGAAGGTATCCTTTCTTTCTAATTCCCTCCAGAGTTCTTCCAATTATTTCTAAATACTTTCTGGTAGCTTCTTCCCCTTCCAGATAGTCTCCTGTGCTATAAGGTGTTAACAAGAATGGCAGCCCAAACATCATTTCATAAGGTGAAATTCTTATGTCAGCCCGAGGTCTTGTTCTGATGCGCAACAGCGCTAGGGGCAAACACTTCAGCCAATTCATCTTTGTTTCTTCAATCAATTTAGTTAATACATTTTTGAGAGTTTTGTTCATTCGCTCCACCCTCCCAGAACTCTGGGGGTGCCACGGAGTATGCAACCTCCATTTCATTCCTAAAGCCTCAATTATATTTTGTAATGTTTGGGACACAAAATGTGGACCTCGGTCTGAGTCTATGGTGTTCACAATACCATATCTGGGGATAATATTCTCTAGGATTGCTTTTGCCACGACTTGAGCTGTTTCCCTCCTGGTCGGGAAGGCTTCTACCCAGTGCGTGAGATGATCAACTATAACCAGTAAATATCTGTATCCTTGCACTGGGGGCATTTCAGTGAAATCTATCTGTATGCTTTGGAAGGGTCTCAAGGCTAATTCCCTTCCTCCAGGTGCTACTTTTCTCATAACTTTTTGGTTCACTTTTTGACAAATGATACACCCTCTGGTAACAGCTTTAGCCAGGCTATATACCCCGATGCATAGGTTATTTCTTAGGAAATGATCACATAGTCCTTGGACTCCCCAGTGAGTTAATTTATGTAGTTCTGTTAGCACTGTCCGAGCCAGTGCTTTATTCAAAAACACCCGTCCATCTGAGGTTAACCACTCTCCCTGTTGTCCTTGATGTAACTTTAAATCTTTTATTGCTTCTAATTCTTCTTCACTAAATATAGGTTCCTCCCCTTTTTCAGGTGTCATTTTTGTCTTCAAAATTTTTACTGGATCTCCTGGTTCTAGAGCTGCTTCTTTGGCTATCTGATCAGCCAGTCGGTTTCCTTTAACTTCTAAACTGTCTCCTCTTTGGTGCCCCTTTATATGGACCACTGCTATTTCTATAGGTTTTTGTAGGGCCTCTAGTACTGATCGCACTAGGTTCTCATGGGCTAAGCTCTTTCCCTTTGAACTTAAATACTCACGTTCCTCCCATATTTTCCCAAATGTATGAACTGTCCCATATGCATATTGGGAGTCCGTATAAATGGTTCCCCGGTCCCCCTCCAGTAAGTCCAGTCCCCTTTTCAGGGCATATATTTCACAACTTTGGGCTGACCAGCTTGGGGATAGTTTCCCTTTTTCTGCAATTTGTAATGTTTCTCCATCTATAATGGCATAACCTGAAGCTCTTTTTCCATTTACTACCCTCGAAGAGCCATCTATGAATAAGCTTCTTCCAGTTGCTAGAGGCTGATCTTCCAAATCTTCTCTTACTTTTGTTTGGAGATAAACCAATTCTAGACAGTCATGTTCTAAATTCTCTATAGGCTCTCCCATTAGGAATTGTGCTGGATTGAGGGCATTTGATGTGATAAATTCTAAGTCTTCTGTATTCATTAGTATTATCTCATATTTTAATATTCTAGCATCGGTTAACCACTGCGGAGCTCTCTGTCTCAGTACTGCCTTAAGATCATGAGGAGTATGCACTTTAATTTTTCCTTGTAAGGTCAATTTTTGAGTCTCCTCTATCAGGATTGCAGTTGCTGCTACTGCCTGTATACAAACTGGCCAGCCTCTAGCCACTGGATCTAACAATTTGGAGATGTATGCCACAGGTTTCCTGCACCCTCCCCACTCCTGAGTTAATACTCCATAGGCTATACCTCCTTCTGCACTCACAAACAGGTCAAAGCCCTTTCTGAGATCTGGTAAGCTTAGGACCGGGGCAGAAGACAATTTGTCTTTTAAGTTTTCCAATTGTTGATCATCTTCAACTGTCCAAATTAGGGGTTCTGGATCTACTAGTTTATTATACAGAAATTTCACACTCTGTGTGTATTGATCCAACCATAACTTACAATATCCAAACAAGCCCAGGAGTTTTCTCACATCTCTTTTCGTTTTTGGGGCCGGGAGAGCTAAAATACCTGAAATCCTGTCAGGGCTTAGTTTCTTATACCCTCCCCCTATTATGTGCCCCAAGTATGTTACTTCTGATTGCACAAATTGTAGTTTCCCTTGGGAAACTTTTAGTCCTTTCTCCCCCAGAAAATTCAAAAGTTTAATACTAGTTTGTCTGACCTGATCTTTTTCCTTTCCTGATACCATCAGGTCATCAACATACTGCAAGATCTGCACTTCTTGTTCAGGGACAAATTGTTCCAACAAACTCTCTAAAGCTTGTCCAAAGAGATTGGGGGATTCAGTGAACCCCTGTGGTAATCGGGTCCACCTTAGCTGTTGCCTCCTTTTCGTACTCGGGTCCTCCCATTCAAAGGCAAACCAATCCCTACATTCTGTTGCCAGAGGACACGCCCAGAAAGCATCCTTCAAATCTATGACAGTGAACCAAGCATGTTCTCTTGGAATTCTGCTTAGGAGACTATATGGGTTGGGCACAACTGGATGTCTGGCAATGGTTCTTTTGTTGACTTCCCTCAAATCTTGTACCAGCCTATATTTCCCTTCAGCCTTTTTAACTGCCAGTATAGGGGTATTATGTGGTGACATGCAGGGTTCTAAAATTCCCTCCTGCAACAGTTGCTCGATGACTACAGCAAGCCCCTTCTTTCCTTCTAGGGAAATCGGATACTGTTTAACCCGTATGGGTGAGGTATCATCCTGCATTTTTATTGTTATCGGTGGAATGTCTAATAAGCCTCTCTTTCCCCCCTCAGCCCATACCTCAGGATTTATTTCTGCAACATCTCCTTGAGACAGCTTCATCACTTGTACTACCATTCTCCCTTCCCTTGGAACAATCCCAACCCCCAAATGGACTTGCAGATCCCTTCCTAACAAACTTTTTTCTAAGTTAGGCAGATAAAGAAAATTAGCTTTACATTGCCTTGAGTTTCCAATTATTTTCACTTCTTCAATCACAGATGCTCTAAATGGTCTCCCTTCTGCACCCAATACTTCACAAAATTGTCTCCCAATTTCCATACCTTGTGGTATTTTGTTGAGACAGGACTTATCTGCCCCTGTATCAACCAAAAATTCAAATTCTTCATTTAGGGGTCCCACTTCAAAATTTACCAAGGGCTCTTCTAGATGTTTCATCGGGTCCCCTATAGTAAAAAGCCCTTGACACCCCTAGTCCTCCCCCTTAAGAATTCTTCCTAAATTGTCCTGTTCCTTGGCTATTGCCTCATCGAGACTGAGCTTTTTACAAAACCTCCTGATGTGTCCTGCCTCCCCACAGTAATAACACTGTCGTACTCTCAAAGGGACTTCCTGAGGTCTCACCACCCTTCGTGCACCGGTCAGTACTGGCCTATCCTTGCCTCCTCCTGGTGGTGGACCTGCCCACCCTGCACTTTCTCTAGCTACAGCAACCATGATCTTAGCCTTGGCCTTTGCTTTATCTTCCTCCCTCCTTAAATACACCTTCAATGCCTCTTTTAATAACTCATTAATGTCCTTCTCTTGCCAATCTTCCATCTTTTCCAGTTTTCTCCGTATATCAGGCCAAGATTTGGTAACAAATTGGACTTTTAGTAGCATTTGACCTTCTGGGGTGTCTGGGTCTATTCTAGAGTACAACTGGAAATTCCGCCTTAGGCGATTAAGCCAGGCAGCAGGAGCTTCATCTTTCTCCTGTGTACCCTCAAATGCCAATTGGGTATTGGTTCCTTTGGGAACTGACTCTTTGATCCCCCGTATTATCAAAGACCTATATTCCCTCATGGCCTTCCTCCCCTCCTCCTGATTAGGGTTCCAGTTGGGCTCTGTTAGTGGCAACTTCTGTTCACCTGTTGGCACCTGGGGTCCTGGACTGTTATCTTTCTCCCAAATTTTTATGCCAGCCGCCCTAATCATCTGGACCTCTTCTGGGGAAAATAATATACTCAGGATGGAATTCATCTCCCCCCAAGTGTAGATATTCGGACCTAGAAATTGATCCACTTGCTTGGCTATGCCCACTGGGTCCTCAACTAAATGCCCCAACTCTTTCTTGAATCCTCTCACCTCAGAAGCAGTTAGGGGAGCATTCACAAAGCCAACACCTCCCGCTATTCCTCCCATAGGAACCTCTCTGAGGGGAAAGAGTTTCTCTGCCTTGGAGGTCTTGGATCTGGTGCTACAGTAAGGCCCATCTTCAGATGCCAAGCTACTTTGAGGGTTCTCTGGGTTACCCTGAATGTTCTGCCCATCAGCAGGTGTATTTGCTGATAGCTGTTTATCGGGTGAGGAGACATTTGTGTCCCAACTAGGAGGAGGTAAAGGGACAGCAATAGGAGGGGGAGAAGAGCCTGAGTAGATATTAAGCGGAGCTGGAGAAGGGGTGGAGAATGCAGCAGGTGGAGTATGCACTCGTGGTGGTGCAGAAGGAACTGGAGGAGATACTGAGTTTGTCATAGCTGAAGCTGAAGAGGTAGAAGAAGGAATTTGAGCAGGTGGTAATGAGATGGCAGCCGGGGGAGGAACCGGACCTGCCATTTGAGGTGCTTGAAGAAGAGGATTATAAGGTGGAGGGGCAGAAGGAGGCAAATAATCCAGGGGGTCCCATTTTTTACTAGTTCTATCATCCCCTCCTTCATTCCCCTCTTTCTTCCTCTGTACCTTACAAATTCGCACCCCTTCATCCTCAACAGCACTCTTTAACCAGCAAGCCACATACAGTAATTGCTCAGGATCAGTATCGCCTCGAGCTGTCAGATAATTATTTAATTGTTGGCACATCCACTTATCCTTTGTCCCACACCAAGGCCATCCTCCTTGCACCTCTAATTCTGGCCACACTTCCATACAATAATGGATCATTTTCACTTTATCTAATCCCTCCGTGGCCTCTATAAAATCCCATTTCACTAACAGTTCCCCTAAGGGACTACTAGGAGGTATATCTCTCAGTCTCTTGCCAGTCTTTTTACTACTACAACATCCCATTTTTCAGGTCTCAATAAAAAAAATCCCAAAGGTGCCTCTACTGACCGAGAAACCCTTCTTTGAGGAGCCCCAGCCTCCTCCACTGAACTTCAAATTTCTGCCTGACGCTCAGGACTTTATAATGAAACAACTGCCCAATCTCTTGATTGCCCAACTTCCCAGCGTCAGGTCTTACATCTATCGGGACTTAAGCACACGAAGCCCCGGCCAAGAATCCGGGTCGTGCCTGACACCCTCAGTCAGGAAAAACAACTGCCTGATTTTTAGTTCGCCTAACCCGCCAATTTTTAGGCTTCACCGTATCAGGACTTAAAAGCAAACCGCAGCCTCCTTCGCTGGGGTTTGTGCCTGACTCCCTCTGTCAGGACTTACTTTGCCTGCAGGGCTTGTGAAACACCCGAATCCTTCTCGGGACTGACAAATCTTACTCGAATCCTTCTCGAGCCTTACAAAAGTGCCTGACCTCCCTTTGTCAGGACTTTGGGGTGCGTGCCACTCATACACAGTAATTCACTCCGCACGCCCGGAGTGGGGGGTCCCTTTATTCCCCCTTGGGAGACGACTCACTTGCGCTAATTCCACTCGCGTCCCCCTGTTCCTGGCCGCTTTTCTCGCGAAAAGCCGGAACCGCAGTACTGAGGGGTCCACTCTCGCTTCGAAGGTCCGGCTGCCGGCCCTCGTCTCACTCACACACACATGCGCACGTCTCCCACTCCCGCCACCGGATTTCTCACCAGTCCAGTGCTCCGGTGCTCCTCTGCGTCGCTGTCCTGAGCCGGTCCCTCTGGTCCTGGTAGCCAGCTGTCCTCTGAAGATCCAAGATGGCCAGTCCTGAGTCCTCTTGCGGCGTGGCTATCCCGGACGAGTCCCCAGCTGAAATAAACAAAGGGCCAGGAGACTTCTTCTCCTGTTTAATGCCTTTATTAAAAGTGATCAGCTCAGGATTGGGCGGCTCGGCGGGTCTGCAGCGTCCCGTCGTCTCCCAGGGCGACTCAGAGGAGGAGGATATGCACAGCTCTGTCCACCAGGGGCAGAGCTGGGGATCAGATCCTCTTGGGAGCCTTTAGGGCTTGATCCCATAAGATGTTGCTCGGTCCGGGTCTCCAGACCCCCCCAGTCCTGGCTCGGGGGATTTCGAGGACAGGGTGAGGAACGATGAAGGTTTCCCGCATCTCTGCAGGCTCAGCACTTGGTTCCTCACGTCCAGACATCACTCCAGTCTCTTAACTCTTAGGTGGCTCGTTGTTTTTGGGGTTTCTCCACGAGTTTGGAGATGGGGGTCCCACAAAGCATTCTGGTCTTGCGAGTCACTTTGCATAACCCCTCCCACCTTCTCAGGTATCTTCCCTATTCTGAGAAAGGTAAAACTTAGTCTTGGGCAAGGTCCCCACCCAGGAGAAGGGCCATTACCTCGCCCCAGCCAGGGCTTTTACTAATACAAAGACAACCATTAACGACAACGACCCGTGATTACAATAACAAAACACACAGAACTTGGGCAGGGCCAGTGGTCTGGCTGCCTTTTTGAAACTTTTTCTCATAAAAAATATTAACCGAGTTTTTGTTCATAACAACCTGCCTGTGCTTCTATTTGCATGCCACGGAGCCTTGACCAGGAAAAGGAAAGGTGGAGAAGGAAGAGATGAGGTTGTGGGCTGGTCTCAGGAATTGTTTTTCCCTTCCCCATTCCTGCCACCCTTTAGAGGGAGTCTCCCAGCCTTCGGCTGCTGAGAAGCTATGGATGACTTAGTCACCTCCAAGGGAAAAGGCACAAAAGAAAATCTACTACAGGGAATCCCACCATTTTCTTTCTCCAGCTATTTTCCCTGAGCAGACTGAAACAGTTGTTACAGAACGAAGGAGGACTCAGAGGCACATACATGAATGCAAAAAAGCTTTATTGAGTGTAGGGGAAAAAAATACTCAGAGTGGCTCAGAGAGAGCACCAGGAGCATCTACTAAGATGCAGTGGAGGTGTCCCTCTGCTTGGCCTGTAGAGGGAGGGGAGGGCAACAGGTCTCCACTAGACTGGCTTGAGGAGACATGGACAGAAAAGGAAAGAGCAAAAAGAGACAGGAGAAGAAAGGGACAATGGCTTGAAATTCAAATTACAATGTCCCAAAGCTCTATCTCCTGACCAGGACCAGGTGCTGAGGTCATGGAGGTTCTTGCCCAAGGCTGTCAGCAGATTTAGCAGGGACGGCATCTGCTGCCACCATAGCAGTTGGTGATGCAGGAGAGGTCAAAGCCTCCAGAGCTGATGGGCACTCCCTGAGAGCTCAGGATGCTGCCAACAGCAGCAGAGGTGGAGGATCCCACAGCAGTGTTCTGTGGGAAGGAGCTGAGGATGGGGCCAGGCAGGGTCACCAGCACAGGGGAGGGTTCAATGACGACATGGGAGTCCTGGCACTGCCTGACACAGCACTCATTGCAGCTGCTGGCCAGCGGGCAGGGGCCACAGGGCTGGCAGCAAGGCTCACAGGGCCTGCAGCAGGACATGGCTCGGGCTCACAAGTACACCTAGGATGGAAGGAAGGGAGAAGCACAAAGTGAGGACACAGGAGAACCAGCGCTACCACCAAACACCCCGACACCAAGGCACCTCCTGGCCCCCATTGCAGTGTCCAGCTCAAAGCCCAGGAGCCACCTCAGCCAAGTCCCAGCCTCTCTCTGTCTGCACAAGACCTTCTCTCCCCTGCCCTCTCCCAGCACAAGCAGCTCCCAGCCCTGTTCTACAACAGCCCCTCTCAACTGAGACCTCCAGCCAGGCAAGAACTGGTCTTGAAGCAGGCGGAGAAGCAACTTTGCACTCACCTGATTCCTGAGGAGGAGGAGGTGAGAGAAGTGGATGAGAGAGCAGAGACTTGGGCTGCCTTTTATAGCAGACCTGCCCTGCATCAGGCATAGAGGCACCTTAGTGGAAGCCATAATTTTCCGACCAGCTCATGTCAAATGCAAACTATCCCACCTAATAATGGGGCTGTGTCCTGTTTTCCTGCACTGCTGCCTTTTTATTTCCTAGTGCATTCCACGTGCTCTCTTTTATGCAAACTTCTCTAAGTGTCAAGATGAGAGGTTCATGAACTTCAGGGCACAAAGACATCAGCACAGGCACAATGCTCAGATCAAGGGCTGGCAGCATCCCCTGTGGGCAGATGATGTGAACCTGTTTCATGCCTGTGGATTTGTTTATGGCAAAGTTGTCAGGAAATGGGCACCACTCTTGTGCTTCTCAACTTCATGTCCAAGGTCTCCATTGTTTGGGCACTTGACAGAGCTTCAGGTTGCTATTTCCTTCTTCCACTTTTCTCCTTCTTTTGTTGTCTTTATCTCCTTGGGCCAGTCTAGTGAGGATATTTTGCCCTTTCTCCTTCCACAGGAGAGGCTGAAGGACAACCTGCAGGATCTCCACTGCATCTTAGTGTCTGTCCCTCATACTCGTAGCAGGAACTATTCCAGTCTGCTCACGAAAAGATAGAGGAAGAAGAGGATGGGAGTACCTACAGTGGATTTTACTTTGTGCCCTTTCCCTTGGACCTGATGAAGACATCCCCTGCTACTCTATAGCCAATGGTGATTAGACCACCAATCTAAAGCATACTGGTAGTGGAGATAGAAAACAACAGTGCCTGGGAACAGTTCACAGCTTTATCTCTTCCTTTTCCTCTGTTCTGTTGCCTGGTGTACATGGCCTGCACACAGGTACAGATATGTACCTCACACCTCCTCTAGCACATGGTTAAAGGGCCCAGCTGCTGTTGTTACATTCAGTTCTCAGATATGTCACAAGTTGGAATTGGTATCAAGCACACTCAAGCTACGCAGTTGTTGTGTGTTGACACTTGGCACGCAGATGAGTCCCTCACTCACCCTCCCCTGCCACAGCCGGGAAGTGGAGAGGGAAAAAAATATAACAAAGGGTTTATGAGTGAGATAAGAACCAGGAGAAAACACTTCAAGGGCAAAACAGGCTCAATTTAAAGTTTCAAAGTGACTTTATTACTACCAGAATCAGAGGAGGATAATGAGAAGCAAAACAATCACTTTATACATCTTTTTCACCCCCAGACCCTCCATCCTTCCCACTGACAGCACAGGGAGATAGGACATGGGGGTTTTTGGGTCAGTTCATCACTGAGATTTTCTTCTGCTACTCCTGGAGAGGAGTCCTTCCCATGTGAGGCCATGGGGCCCCTTCCATGGGAGACAGTTCTCCGTGAAACTTCTCCAGTGCAGGTCCACTCTCACGAGCAGCAGCCCTACCACACCACCTGCAATGGGAGTCCCTCCCATGGGCAGCCAGTCCTCCCAAAACTGCTGCAATGTGGGTCTATCTTTCTGCGGGGTGCACTCCTCCAAGGACAGACTACTCCAGCCTGGAAGCAGGGCCCCCTCTCTCTACCAGGTTTCCCACTGGATCACAGCATCCTCCAGGCATCCACCCACTCTGGCATGGGCACTTTCCCCATGAGCTGCGGGTGGATCTCTGCATTACCCATGGATCCCCATGAGCTGTGGGTGGATCTTTGTATTCCCTGTGGATCCCCACAGGCTGTGGATGGATCTCTGTATTCCCTGTGGATCTCCAGGGGCTTTGGGTGGATCTCTGCATCTCCTGTGGATCCCCATGGTTGCAGGGGCACAGCTGCTTCACCATGGTCTTCACCACATCCTGCAGAGGAATCTCAGCTCTGGCGCCTGGAGCACCTCCTGCCCCTCCTTCTCCACTGATCTTGGTGTTGCCATGTTGTTTCCCTCACATGTTCTCAACTCCTCCTCTTCCCTAAGAGGAGAAAAACTGTGTGACTTTTTTTTTATTTTCTTCTTATATCATCATCACAGAGGCATTACCGACTTCTCTCATTGGCCCAGTCTTGGCCAACAGCATGCTGATCTTCAGAGCCATTAGTGATTGGCTCTTCTTATGTCCAGAAACCAAGGCTTCACCTGCTCCTAGTGAGACCTGAGCAGTGGTCTGAACTGCCAGCACTCAAATCATCTCCAGGACCTCTTCACTCTGTGTGACCCCTCCACTGTCACCCTTTGTGCCTGACCCATGCGCCAGTTGCTCACCCATCACACAATGTATTTATCCAGAAAGATCCTGTGAGAAATGGTATCAAAAACTTCAGAGAATTGCATAAAAGATTACACCAGTTGGCTTCCATTCATCAGCTAGGTGGGTTACCTTGTTGTGAAAGGAAATTAAGTCTGACAAGGAGGGCTTTCCTCTCATGAACTCACACTGGTTGTGAAAAATGACTGCCTTGTTAATAATGTTTTTGAATACCTCCAAGAATTACCTTCTCATTAATTTCACCAGGCATTTTGCTACAAGCCTAGACTTAACACACGTGTACTCACACGTCTTCATGGAACAAACAAAAAACTGTACATTCAAATAAGGTCAGGAAACATCATTAGCTGAGATCTCTGTTGTGGAAACGCAGTATGTCCCCTCACAGCAGAGTCCTTGGGCACGTGGGAGAGAAGTACAAGAGCAGTGACCATTTTCTGACAACTTTGCCACCACCAAGACCACAGGAATGACAGAGGTAAACATCATCTCCCCACAGAGAATGTCAATAACAATTAATCTCACACTTCTGCCTGTGCTGACGTCTTTGTGCCTTGGAAATCATTGATGCTCTCATCTTGACACTTACAGAAAGAGATCTGCATATAGGAAAGCACGCGGAATTAGCCAGGAAATGAAAAGGCAGCAGTGCAGGAAAACAGGACACAGCCCCATTATTAGCTGGGATAGTTTGCATTTGACATGAGCTGGTCAGAAAATTATGACTTCCACTAAGTTGCCTCTGCGCCTGAGGCAGTGCAGGTCTGCTATAAAAGGCAGCCCAAGTCTCTGCTCTCTCATCCACTTCTCTCACCTCCTTCTACTCCTCTTCAGGAATCAGGTGAGTGGGAAACCTCTCCTCCTCCTCCGGCTGCTTCAATGCAAGCTCTTGCCTGGCTGGAGGTCTCAGTTGAGAGGGGCTACAAGAGCCCAGGGCTAGGAGCTGCTTCTGCTGGGACAGCAGAGGGGAGAGAAGATCTTGTGCAGACAGAGAGAGGCTGGGACTTGGCTGAGGTGGCTCCTGGGCTTTGAGCTGGGCACTGCAATGGGGGCCAGGAGGTGCCTTGGCTGCAGGGTGTTTGGTGGTAGCGCTGGTTCTCCTGTGTCCTCACACTCTGCTTCTCCCTTCCTTCCATCCTAGGTGCACCTGTTACCCCCAGCCATGTCCTGCTGCAGGCCCTGTGAGCCTTGCTGCCAGCCCTGTGGCCCCTGCCCGCTGGCCAGCAGCTGCAATGAGTGCTGTGTCAGGCAGTGCCAGAGCTCCCACGTCGTCATTGAACCCTCCCCTGTGCTGGTGACCCTGCCTGGGCCCATCCTCAGCTCCTTCCCACAGAACACTGCTGTGGGATCCTCCACCTCTGCTGCTGTTGGCAACATCCTCAGCTGTGGTGGAGTGCCCATCAACTCTGGGGGCTTTGACCTGTCATGCATCACCAGCTGCTATGGTGGCAACAGATGTCGTCCCTGCTAAAGCTGCCTAAAGTCTTTAAGCAAGAACCTCAGAACCTGGCTCTGGGAAGGAGATAGAGATTTAAGACATGGTATTTAGTGTCTGAGCCATTGTTCCCTTCTACTTTTTTTGTCTTTCTTCTGCTCTCCATGTCTCCCCATGCCAGCCTAGGGGGACTCGTTGCCCTCCCTCCCTCTTTCAGGCAGGCAGATGGACACCCTTCAGGAACTCCACTGCATCTTAGTGGCTGCTCCTGGTGCTGTCTGTGAGCCAACTCTGTTTCTGCTTTACATTCATTAAAGTTGTTTTGCATCCAAGCCTTGGCCTCTAAGTTGTCCTTCTTTCCGTGGCAGCTGTTCCAGTCTACTCAGGGTAGAGGGTGGATGGGCAGAGTGTAGGACTCCCTGTAGTGGATTTTCCTTTCTGCCTTTTCCATTGCAGTTGATGAAGAACATCCCTGGCTACTCCACAGCCAATGACAAACAGGGAAAACATGGCTCCAAAGGGTGGCAGGAATGGGGAAGGGAAACAGCAATGTCTGGGACCAGCCCACAGCCTCATCTCTTCCTTCTTCTCCCCTGCATTACCCAGTCCAGGGCCCATGAGCAGCACATGTGGTCAAAGGCAGATGAGACAGGTACCTCACAGAGTCCTTCAGCACCTGGCAGGACCCAGCTGCTGTCCAGACATGCAGGGCTGAGGTGGTGTAGAAACTGCGATCAGCATCTGCCAATCAAGTTACACAGGCCGTGGGGTCCCACCCTTAAGGTGTAGAAAACACTCAAAGTTCATAAATGCTCAAGGTCAAAAGGAATGGCAAAAGTCAGAGGGTCTGCATAAAAAACCAATGTTTTATTTGTAAATTATACACTTAGTGTGGATCTTGGTTATGTTACAGTAGTCCCAGGCCTACTATATTAGCACATGGCAGTGGGTTTTGGATTAAGTAGCTTGGTGAAAAAGAAGAGATAAAGAGAGAGAGCCAGAGAGAAAAAAAGTCCTGGTACCATCATCAATCCAGTGGGTGACATGTCAGTCCTGGTACCAGCATCTATCCACCTGTGCTAGTCCAGTCCAGTGAATGTCCAAGGTCCTGAGGCCAGTGCCCAGATTTGGAGGGATACCTTTTCATGGATAGATTTGTCTACCCCAATTATAGGTTTCTTGCTTTCTATGCAAACGAGTTCTCATACACAGTCTGTTCTTTCAGACTTTTCTGGAAATGGGTTGGAAGTTTCAGGGGTTTTTGGCGACCTTGATCCCCCTACAGCCCATGTGCACATTGTGACCTTATTCATCTCCTTGTATTGTTTCATGTTTTGCATCTCTTCAGGAGCTACAGCAAGGTTGGTTAGTTGTTCCAGGAAAGTGCTGTCCCACCTCTGTATGGCCCCTTCTCCAGCCACATCCTATTTTTTCTCACAGCATCTTCAGGAACTCCTGAAGGCACAGCTGGGCTCAAAATAACAGCTCAGGCACATAATGTCCCCATGGATCTTGTTTGGTTCCCCCCATGTTCTTCCTGCCCAGAGCTCATGGCACAGACACCATCTATGTCCTCCTCACTGAGCACTGGTCTAGGAGCACAGAAGAGGAGGGACTCTTGTTCATGTCTCAAACCCAGACTGATGGCTGTGCAACCACCTGAGGGTTCTTGCTAAGAAGCTGTGAGAACAAATGGGATGTGGCTGGAGAAGGGGCCATGTGGAGGCAGGACAGCACTTTTCTGAAACAAATGGCCTTGTTCTGCCTGGATACTCCATCAGCTGAATCAATTCTTGAGCCAGCACTGGTGACCTGTCTTCCTTTCTTTCTCTCATTTAATCTCTCTCTCTTGCTTCTCTTTCACTCTACCATATATTGACAATTGTCTTCGTTTAAAAGACAGGTGTCTGCCAAGGAAGGTGGGAACCTTCACGGAATGGAAAATACTATACCCTTCCCTCCAAATTATTATAACTTTGAAAATATGGGGTTGTCCAACAAAGACGGAGGAAAAAGAATAACAGTCATTTACTAATAAATACATTAATAACAATTCAAACAAACAACAGCAGCAAACAGAACCAGACACCCAGGCCCGGCCTCTCTCAACCACAGGCGCTTTCCCTTTCAGTGCAGTTCCGGGCACAGCCAGCAGGGGCGCTGCTGGCTCCTGGCTGGGCAGGGCGGGTGCAGTGATTCCCCCACGCCAGCAGGTGGAGCTGTGGTGCGAGCTCAGCTCCCTCATGAGGCGATGGCGGCGATGGCGGTGGAGGGGAGGGGAGATGGCTCCCTTTGCAAAAGTCACAGGGAGCAGCCGGTCTCAGTGCTGCTACTGAAACAGAGTAGAAATTCTCCAGAGTAGAAAACCATTTTGATTTAGGTGAAACGTACATCTTTGAGTCTGTGGTTAGAGAACATAGCTATGTAGCCTGACTGCAAAGCCTAGGCTCAGAGAAACTGCTTCAGTGAAGGACAGAGATAAGGGAGGGGAGGTAGAAGGTGATAAAGAAAGACAGAGAGAATGCTGTAAGAGCAGGTCAACCTGACCCTGGAATTCTTTCTGATAAAGAAGAACTAGCGGCAAATGTCACGGGAAATTCGTAAAAATGAATACGTATGAACCTATTGTGAAATTGCATACATACGTATTTGAGAGGGGAATAAAAAGGGAATTGAAGTTCCCAGAAGTACACATGTCTTTTAACGAGAACAATCTCCACATGCATCTGGTGCTGTAATAAACATACCAGCTTTACAACTTTCACAAAGTTGTGGACTTTTTGATTATCTCCTCAAAACACTATGGGTGGTGAAATGCGCTGTAGGAGGAACCTCTGAGTGGTGAGCTGGAACAACAGAGGTGACCAGGCTCATGGAGGCAAATGAAGCATTGTAAAAAACCCTGAAGCCATGGCAGGAGCAGTGGGGGTCCAGGCAGAGATGGGGAGTTGAATTAAAATGTGGCAAAACCACCAGAGCAGGGGCAGAAAACAGCGGGGCTGGGCAGCCCCCAAAGGACAGCAAAGGTGGAGGAAGCGGGTTGTTTTGAGTTTTCCTCTGGCTCTCAGGTCTCCCATGTGATGTCCTGAGGATGGCAGCAGCATCAGGGCTCCTGCAAACAGCCAGGAGATGCTCCTTCCAGAGAGAGGGAGCACACTGGGGTCCCAGGCTTCTCCTGAGGCACCCAAGCAGATGGTGAGGGTCCCTCCCAGCAAGATCAGTGTAGGAAATGTCCCAGTTCAACAGCCGCTCTTGGAGCAGACACTCACCCATGGTTATACACCTTGAGCAATTAAGGGTTAACCTGTCTAGGCCAGCTCTGCTGAGACTTGTACTGTTTTATCTTTCCAGGAACATTACTGGGAATTGTGCCAGCACACCCCACTGAAAATTGAGTTACTTACCAAAGAACTGCTTATCATTTTTGTTGGAGGAATCATTGCCAGCAGGAACCAAATTTAGTTGACACATAAACAAGCTCAACCCACAAGTTGAAACCCTGGCTGCTTTTGTTTATGTTAATCAATATAGTAACCATATGCATTCTGCATTACACCCACTTCTCTCCTGTGGGTGCAATTTACAGGAGCGGCAATTACAAAAGAAGGTGGCGTTCAAAAGGTAACCTGGGATAATGCAAAAGGGAATTCTACTCCTAGCAACTAGATAATAGTAGCAACTCTTAATTTTCCTCTCTGACCCCACTAATTGTAAGCCACAGTTTATGTTGTAACAGTGCATGGTGCTTCAGTATATACCATATATCAAATGATTGTGTCAGGATTAAATCCCAATGGACATGCACTCTAGACCCTAGAGCACAGAGTATGGGCCTGATGGAATGGATGTGCTTGTGTGAGAACCCCTTGTGATTTTGTATTTGTAAACAACATTATTGTACATGCAAGTGCCCTAGTATTTGTGCTTGTAACTTTGTTGACATTATGGGATGTGATTTCAGTTATTTAGCTCCTCTTATATCTTACCAATTGTTATGATTTAATTATGCATTGGCTTAAGAGCAGCAGCCTATTCCTACTGAATGAACTTCACTTGGATGTGAAAAATGCTATTGAAGAAAGCTCGAGAAAAAGGACAGAAAATTTTGATTACCATTCATCCTGATGTAAAAAAATTCACAGGGTGAATAAGCAACCAAAGAAAGACAGGAAACACAATTGTTGGGACATTTTATTTGGATGATCACCAAGAGCAGTCAAAGGTTGACCCAGCAGCAGTGGGCACTGGTTTGACCAAAGGCCTCATCCAGAAAGAACCCGATGGACAAATTACATACATTGATACAGGTGAGAAATGTCACAAATTTATAATAAAGCCCTAAGACATTTGCACAAATTCAGCTGAAATTCATTTACCACTGCATTAGCCTGCATATGAGTGATAGGAAACTTGTGAATTACCTCAGCCCTGCATGTCTGGGATAACAGCTGAGTCCTGCCTGTGCTAAGAGAGTTTCTCTCATCTACCCACGCTCCTGTGTGCAGGCCATGGTCTGTAGACCAGGTAATGGAGGGAAGGAGAAAAAAGAAATGAGGTTATAGGCTCTCCCCAGACATTGCTGTTTCCCTAAACAACTTTTGCAAACTTTGGAGCCATGGTCTTCCTGATGACCTTTGGCTGTTGAGTAGCCAGGTATGACATTGTCAGCTTCAAGGGAGTTGAACCCTCTTCTTCCTCCACCATTCTCCCTAAGCAATATGGAAGGCTTGCCAGAAAATGAAGAATGACTCAGAGGCCAAGGCTTGGATGCAAAAGAACTTTATTGAGTGTAAAGAAAAGGACGTGGTTCATGGAGAGCACCAGGAGCAGCCACTAAGAAGCAGTGGAGATCGTGCAGGGGGTCCATCAGCCTGCCCCAAAGAGGACGAGAGGCAAACAGGTCCCCTGGGCTGGCCTGGGGACACATGTACAGCACAGAAAGAAGATGGAATAGTAGGAGAAAGAAATCATCCTAAAGCTGTAAATAGAATGTCCAGAAGCTCTATCTCCTGCCCAGAATCATGTTCTGCCAAGAACCATGTTCTGAGGTCTTGGAAATTCTTGCCGAAGGATGTTGCCAGCAAATTTAGCAGGGACGGCATCTGCTGCCACCATAGCAGTTGGTGATGCAGGAGAGGTCAAGGCCCCCAGAGCTGATGGGCACTCCCTGAGAGCTGAGGATGTTGCCAACAGCAGCAGAGGTGGAGGATCCCACGGCGGTGTTCTGTGGGAAGGAGCTGAGGATGGGCCCAGGCAGGGTCACCAGCACAGCAGGCGGCTGGATGGCCACATGGGAGTCCTGGCACTGCCTGACACAGCACTCAGTGCAGCTGCTGCCCAGCGGGCAGGGGCCGCAGGACTGGCCACAGGGGTTGCAGGGCTGGCAGCAGGACATGGCTCGAGGTCACAGGTGCACCTAGGATGGAAGGAAGGAAGAAGCAGAGTGTGAGGACAAAGGAGAACCAGCGCTACCACCAAACACTCTGCAGCCAAGGCACCCCCATTGCAGTGCCCAGCTCAAAGCCCAGGAGCCACCTCAGCCAAGTCCCAGCCTCTCTCTGTCTGCACAAGACCTTCTCTCCCCTGCCCTCTCCCAGCACAAGCAGCTCCCAGCCCTGTGCTATGACAGCCCCTCTCAGATGAGACCTCCAGCCAGGCAAGAGCTGCTCTTGAAGCAGCAGCAGCAAGAGGCTGAGGAGAAGAGGCTTTGCCCTCACCTGATTCCTGAGGAGGAGGAGGTGAGAGAAGTGGATGAGAGAGAAGAGACTTGGGCTGCCTTTTATAGCAGTCCTGCACTGCCTCAGGCGCAGAGGCAACTTAGTGGAAGTCATAATTTTCTGACCAGCTCATGTCAAATCTGAACTGCCCCAGCTAATGGTAGGGACTGTGTCCCAGTTTCCTCCACTGTGGCTTTTCCATTTCCTGGCTTCTGCCACGTGCTTTCCCATATGAAGGGTCATTTTTCAAAGTGCCAGGATGACAGCATCAAGGATTTCAGGGCAGAAAGACATCAGTGGACAAAGAAGGTTTAGATTAAGGGCCAGTGGCATCCAGGTAATGTGTACCTGTGTCATTCCTCAGGACTCCTGTGGTTGCCAGAAATCAACCCTGCTCTCGTTTTTCTTGTACACATGTCCAAGGTTCTGCACGTGACATGAAACAGTTTTTCTTTTGCTTCCTTCATTACTCTGTGATCAACACTCAGTGTTATACTCAGGTGGGCTTCTGCCGGGAGGGTTTGACCCTAGGGCTGTACTAAGAGTACTCAGAAAAATTGTGTTCTCTCCTCTCTCCAGTGACATGTGATAAAACCTCCACCTATGAGCTACCTTTTAGAGAGAACTGGATTTATTTTGTCTGGTGAAAAGGAGGCCAAGGGGAAAATTTATCATTCTAACAATTCATGAATGGAGGCTGTAGCAAGGTGGGTGTCAGTCTCTGCTCCCAAGTAACAAGTGATAAGACAGGAGGAATTGGCCTCAACTTGCACCAGGGGAGGTTTAGATTGGATATTAGGGAAAAATTCAATATCAAGCATTGGAACACAATGTTAAGGGAGGTGGTTAAGTCACCACTCCTGGAGGTGATTTCAAAGTGTAAATGTGGCACATGGGAACATGGGTTAGTGGTAGAGCAGGCAGTGTTAGATTTAGTGTTGGACTTGATGATCTTGAAGGCATTTTAATGATTCTGTGACTGTGAAGCTATCAGGAGTCTTGGGCATTTGAATTAGACAATTAAGAATGAGACAATCAAAAGATCAGTGCAATCAGGAATTACTACACATACAATGAACCTTTTCTTCTCCACGTATCTGCTAACCCTAGTGAAGAATGGCCCTGCATGGAGCAATTGGTACCTGCAGACCTTACTGCAATTGTTCTTCCTCGTCATGTTTCCTTTGTGAAGATCTGGCACTCCTCCACTGCTGCATCAAAGCTGATAGAGACTTTCCTTGTCCCCAGGAAAACCACTGCTTCTTGCAAACCTTGGTCATATGTACATTGGGTTTGTGGCCGTCTTCACCCAGGTGGTTCTGCTGACTGGCCCACCTGCACCCAAGAAAGCCATTGCTTAATCCAAGTCCCCTGATGTGGCCTCTGCACATCCTGATCCAGCAGCTGCTCCCACCCCATTGTAAGCGTCAAAGAAAGGCAAAGATTTGGAGAAGCTATGCTATGAGGAAAGACTGAAGGAGTGTAGCCTTTTCTCCTTGGAGAACAGGACTTTTGGAGAGGACCTTGTCACAGTATTTTAGTGATTAAATGGGATCTACCATGAGCACTGAGAGTTTCAGCACAAAGACCAACATGAAGGGGCTGTCCATGAGGGTCACACACCGAGTGAAGATGAACTGGAGATGATTTGAGTGCTGGCAACTGAGACCACTTGGGTCTCAGCAGGAGCAGATGAAGTCTTCGTTTCTAGACATAGCAAGATGTGCACAGGGGCCAGTAAGATGGAGAAAGATCATGTCTCTGTCCTAAACTGAGGGCAGGAGCATGTGTGGAACCTCACAGGCTTCATGGGACACTCTGTACCTGAGTTATTCTGAGCCCAGCAGTGCCTTGAAGAGTTTCTTTTCTGCATGAAGGAGACCATGGATATCCAGGGCATGGTATGGATTAGAGCATTACTCAAGGCTGAAGGCAAAGGAATTTTTATATCCTATGCCCACTGCTGCCACCCTTTGAACTTGTGATTTCATTGGTGGCCTCTGTTTGCGCAGTAGTCAAGGTTGTCTTCATTAGCTCCAAGGGGAAGAAGACAGAGGAAAATCCACTGCAGGGACTCCCACCCCCTGCCTTTTTTAACTTTGCACAGGAGCAGATTGGAAGGGTTGCCACAAAACAAAGGAGAACTTGGAGGCCAAGGCATGAAAGCACAACAACTTTAATGAGTCTAAGGAAGAAAAGGAGACCACCGGGGCAGTCACTATAATGCAGTGGAGCTCCTGCATGGTGTCCATCTGCCTGCCATGCAGAGGGAGAGAGAGCAAGATATCCCCACTTAGACTGGCCTGGAGAGACACAGAAAACAAGTGCTAAGAAAGAGCAGACGGAAGGAAGCTCTGTCATGTCCCCTCACGTGGCAGTCCTTGGGTGTGTAGGCAACAAGCACAAGAGCAGTGACCATTTCCTGACAACTTAGACAAAACCAAACTGCTCAGAAATTATCCAAGTGAACATCACCTGCCCACAAGGAATGCCAACAGACTTTGATCTGAGACTTCTACCTCAGAAATCCTTCAGATGCTCATCCCAGCACTTACAGAATGAGATCTTCACCTAGGCAAGCACGTGGCAGAAGCCAGGAAATGAAAAGGCAGCAGTGGAGGAAACCAGGACACAGCTCATACCATTACCTGGAATGGCGCATATTTGACATGACTTGGTCAGAAAATTATGGCTTCCACTAAGGTGCCTCTGCGCCCTAGGCAGTTCAGAACTGCTATAAAAGACAGCCCAAGTGTCTGCTCTCTCATCCACTTCTCTCACCTCCTCCACTTCAGGAATCAGGTGAGTGTGAAGCCTCTTCTCCTCCTGCTGCTTCAAGAGCAGCTCTTGCCTAACTGGAGGTCTTAGCTGAGAGGGGTTGTCGTAGTGCAGGGCTGGGAGCTGCTTGTGCTGGGAGAGGGCAGGGGAGAGAAGGTCTTGTGCAGACAGAGAGAGGCTAGGAATTGGCTCAGGTGGCTCCTGGGCTTTGAGCTGGGAACTGCAATGGGGGTGCCTTGGCTGCAGTGCTGCTTCTCATGTGTCCTCACATTCTGCTTCTCCCTTCCTTCCATCCTAAGTGCACCTGTGACCTCGAGCCATGTCCTGCTGCCAGCCCTGCAACCCCTGTGGCCAGTCCTGCGGCCCCTGCCCCCTGGGCAGCAGCTGCAATGAGTGCTGTGTCAGGCAGTGCCAGGACTCCCATGTGGCCATTCAGCCGCCTGCTGTGCTGGTGACCCTGCCTGGGCCCATCCTCAGCTCCTTCCCCCAGAACACCGCCGTGGGATCCTCCACCTCTGCTGCTGTTGGCAACATCCTGAGCTCTCAGGGAGTGCCCATCAGCTCTGGGGGCCTTGACCTCTCCTGCATCACCAACTGCTATGGTGGCAGCAGATGCCGCCCCTGCTAAATCTGCTGGCAACATCCTTCGGCAAGAGCTTCCAAGACCTCAGAAGACAGACTTGGGCAGGAGATAAGGATTTGGAACACTGTCTTTACAATATGAAGCCATTGTTCCCCTCCCATTTTTTCCTCTTTTCTTTGCTGTCTGTTTCTCCTCAGGCCAGTCTAATGGGGACATATGACCCTCCCTCCCTCTTTTGGGCAAGCAGATGCACACTATGCAGGAGCTCTACTGCATCTTAGTGGCTGCATCTGATGCTCTCTGTGAGCTACCTCCTTTTCTTCTTTACACTGAATAAAGTTGTTTTGCATCCAAGCCTGGGCCTCCAAGTCCTCCTTTGTTCTCTAGAAAATCTTGCAGTCTACTCAGAGAAAATAGGTGGAAGAAACAGAGAATGGGATTCCCTGCAGTGGATTTTTCTTCCTTTTCCTTGGAGCTGATGAAGTCTCCCCTGGCAACTCAGCAGCTAAAGGCCATCAGGAAGACATCAGGCAACAAGTTGTGAAGGGAAACAAGAATTCCTGGGTCCAGCCGACAGCTTCATCTCTTCGTTCTCCTCCACTCCCTTACCTAATCCAGTGATGCAGCCACTGGATCCTGGGCTAACACTGGAGAAATTCTGGCACCACTCCAGGAGTGAGGAAACAACTGAGATTTGGATTTTACCTGCAACTGAAACTGAGGAGCTGCTTGCTCTATAGTGAAGAATGTCACAGCCATAGCAGGGGTTGGACAAAGGAAAAGGAGAAGGCTCTCTGGTGTTGAGGTTCCGATAGAGAAGAGCTTATTCCTAGTGAAGAGATCAGGAATAAAAAACTCTTGAGTGTGACTGGGTTTGGATTTTATACAGTTACAAATCAGGGGGTGGATACAAAAAAACAACCAATAGAGAGATATCAGGGGAGGAGTGAGGGGATTACATCAACAGATCAGAACCAATCAGGGTAGGTGGGAGGACAGGGTAAGTCACATGGGCCAATGGGGCTTCGAAGTTTAGGGGAATTCCAAAGGGGTGTCGCAGTCTGGGATTGGCCCAAGGTAAGAGTGGCAGGGAAGGTTCAGGAATAAGGGGCTGGGTTGCCTTGACAGGCAGGGAAAGAGCTGGAACAAGGGGTGGGGAATGGCATGAGGGACAGCTTTGAGGGAGGGTAAAACCCAGGGACAAACCAACTCATGGAGAACAACAGAACAAACCACTTAACAAACACCATAGGGCATATCACTCTCACCCAGCAATGACAAGGAGAGGGAGAGGGAGACAGGAGCACCTTTCCTCAGGAAATCATGGGGCTGCTATTACTTCAAGGTCTCCCAGCTTTCTGGGTATTTATGAGCAAAGATACATCAAGACAAGGCTTGATGGTGTCTGAAAGCAGAGCAATCAGGGGATGTCTTCCTCAGCTCCAAGAGATTGTACCCTTAATAGCTGCGCCTCCATGGTGCGCCAAAATTCCATTGCTCTGTGAATGGAGAAGGGTCTCCTTATGCCCTCACCCACTTCCATGACTGAGCAACACCTTTCTCCTTTGGCATTCAGAAGTGCAACCAAGGGAAGGACCACAGACACCAAACTTGAATGCAGCAGAACTTTAATGAAATGAAAGAAGGAAACAAAGCCACTAAAAATTGGAAGTCAGCAGCACAGGCAGCACCAAGGGCAGCAGAGAGTCTGCACTCCTTGACTCTGGAATAGTTCCTGCATAATATTGGTCTACCTGCCCCACAAAGGGGAGAAACCAAATGGTCCCTATCAAGCTGGCCTTTGGGGAACATAGAAGCGCATAGGAACCAATGCAAACAATGGAAAGGGAGAGAAAGGCAAGTTTGGTCAGCTTTTGTGCAAACAGCACTCAAAACCAAGATCCTCTGCCCAACACCGTGTTCTGAGTTCCTCAGGATGTCTCGTTGGGGCTCTCTCAGCATCTTTAGCAGGGACGACATCTGTTGCCACCGTAGCGCCTGGTGATGGAGGAGATGTCAAAGCCCCCAGAGTTGATGGGCACTCCGTCAGAGCTAAGGATGTTGCCAACAGCAGCAGAGGTGGAGGATCCCACCACGGTGTTCTGTGGGAAGGAGCTCAGGATGGGCCCAGGAAGGGTCACCACCACAGCAGGTGGCTCAATAACAACAGTGGAGTTTTGGCACTGCCTGACACAGGGCTCGTTGCAGCTGTTGGCCAGTGGAGTGGGGCCACAGGGCTGGCAAGGACGGCACTGGGTGTTGCAGGACATGTCTTGAGGCTGGCAGGTGCACCTGGCAAAGAGAACAAAGAGGAAACAGAGCACAAAGCTGGGTGGGTGGGTGAGGAGCAGCCTGGTTATCCCATCACAAAAGAGCCAAGGCTGCCATGAATGGGAAGCTGGAGACTGGGCCAGGAGCCCTACAAAGAGCAGCCTGGCTCAGGAAGTTCTCTGCCAGGCAAAGAAAGCAAAAGGCACCATCACCAACCTCTCCCCATGCCAGCCTCCTCCCTTCTTTCCTCTCTCAGGACCAGATGCTCCAATCCCCAAATATGAGAAAGCCAACATTACTTGAGATAGCCACCAAGCAGAGATCTCACTTTGGCAGAGAAAGAGAAGGGACTTCAGACTCACCTGGTTCCCAAGCAGAAGGAAGCAAGAGAAGGGGATGAGAGAGCAGAGATTTGTGCTGCCTTTTATACCTGCCCTTGACTGCCGCAGGAGCAGGGGCAGCCTTTGCAGAGGTAACAATTTCCCAGCAAGCTCATCTTGAATGCAAACCAGCACACCTAATGATATGGGCTGTGCTTTCATTTCCTACACTGCTGCCTTTTCATTTCCATGTTTGTTCCGTGCTTGTTCCCCAATGAAGGTTTCTTCTGATCCCTGGGATTAAAGGCCTCAGGATTTCTAAGGCAGGAATGCAGCAGTGCAGTTTATGTACTGCATGGGCCCAGACCAGGAAAGTGATGCTATCCTGATCACTCTTCTGCAGTTGTTTGAAGTGTTGTTTTCAGGAAGAAACTGCAGCACTCATAGAATCATAAAATCATATAATCAAAGAATGGCTTGGTCTGGATGGAACTCCTTCATAAAGAGAAGCAGTGACACTCACTAGATGAGATTGTTCCAAGCCCCATCCAAGCTGGCCTTGAACATTTTCAGGGATGTGGCAGCCTCAGCTTCTATGTGAAGTTCCATTGCCTCACCACCATTTGAGTGAGGAATTTGTTCCTAATATCAAATCTACATCTTTCCTCTTTTAGTTTAAACCATTCCACTTTTTCCTATCAGTATCTGCCTGTGTAAAAAGTCAGCATCCATCTTTTTGTAAGTCCCCTTCACACACTGACTGGCCTCAATGAGGTCTCCTCAAAGCCTTCTCTTCTCCATGCAGAACCCCAAATCTCTCAGCCTGTCTTCAGAGCAGAGTTGCTCCAGCCCTCTGAGAATCTTTGTGGCCTCCTTTGGACCTGCTCTAACATGTCTATGTCTTTCTCATGCTGAAGGAGAATCACTGCCCTCACCCTGCCAGTCAGGCCTTTTGTGATGCAGCCCAGGATGGCTTTCTGGACTGCAAGTGCAAACTGTTGGCTCACGTCCAGGTTTTCATCCACCAGAACTCCCAATTCCTTCTTCACAGGTCTGCTCTCAATGGGTTCATCTCCCAGTCTGTCCTCATGTGTGGGATTTCCAAATGCAGGTGCTGCACCCTGTGCTTGAACTTCTTAAATTTCATCAGGTTCTCATGGGCCCACTTCTCAAGTTTCTGCAGGTCTCCTTGGATGGAAATCTCCTTCTGTAGTGTCAGCTCAGCTTTGTGTCATCTGCAAACATGCCAAGAGGACACAAAATCTAATATCCCTGTGATTGAAAAAGATAATAAAAAGCACCAGTCCCAAGACAGAGCCTTGAGACATGTCCCTGTTGCCCTACCCCCATGTGGTCATAGAGCCACAGACCAAAGTTTTGTCCATCCAGCCATTTTCACAGTCACAATAGTACACCCTTCAAATCCATGTGTATTGGGTTTGCATGGCCTGGCTTTGGTAGCAGGAGGGCTACAGGGGTGGCTTCTGTGGGAATTTGCTGGAAGCTTCCTCAGTGTCCAGCAGAGCCAAAGCCAGCTGGCTCCAAGACAGACCCACCGCTGGGCTCATCAGAAATGGAAGTGATGCCTCAGGAATAACACATTAAAAAAGGGAAAAAAAATATTGCATGGGTGTAATTGGGGCTAGAGAAAAGCAGAGTGACAATATGTGAGAGAAACAGCTCTGCAGACACCAGTGGAAAAGGAGGAGCAGGAGCTGCTCCAGGCTCCAGAACTGAGATTCCTGTGCAGCCCATGGTGAGGCAGCTGTGCCCCTGCAGCCCACAGAGGGCATGGGAGTGCAGAGATGCACCTGCAGCCCCTGGAGGAGCCAACACCAGAGCAGGTGAATGCCTGAGAGGAGGCCATGGCCCTGAGGGAAGCCTGTGATGGAGGAGAGTCCTGTGAAGAGAGGAGCCCATGCTGGAGCAGCTTTGCTGGAATGACTTTGTGAGGGTTCCTGACCCCATGGAAGAGTGCCCCACATTGTAGCAGTTCTTGGGGAGCCACAGCCTGTGGGATATGGTTCCTAGCCTCCTTCTCATTTTGGAGAATTCATGGAGAACTTCTCCCATGGGAGGGACCCCACCCTGGAGCAGGGGAAGGACTCCCACTCCTCTCCTTGAGCAGCAGCAGGAACAACCTGTGATGAATTGACCATGACCCCCATTCCTGTCTCCCTGCTCTGCTGAGGGGGAGGAGGAGATAAAGCTGGGAAGAAGGGGGAGGTAGGAAGAAGATGTTCAGGTTTTTGGGTTATTTTTATAAGACTTATTTTACTTCCCATTATCCCGCTCTGCTTTTATTGGTAATAAATTCAATTAATATGCGTTAGTTGAGTCAGTTGTGCCTGTGACAGTATTTGGTGAGAGGTCTCTTCTGGTTCTTATCTCAAGTCATGAACCACTGTTATATTTTCTCTCCCCTGTCCACTTGTAGAGGAGAGTGACAGAGTGGCTTTGGTGGGTGCCTGGAAACCAGCCAGGGTCAACCCACTACCCCAGTCTCTCCACTTTGGAGATAAGGATTTTGTGTGGGCTGTGTTGAAGGCCTGGCAGAAGTTTAGGAAGATGACACAGTCTTCCCTTGCTGAGTGTTTCAGTCACTCCATCCTTAAAGGCCACCAGATTGCTCAGACATGACTTGCCCTAAGAGCAGCCTTGCTGTCTGTTTTGGATCACCTCCTTGTCTGAGTATGACTTACAGCTGCTTTCATGAAGATCTGTTCCATGATCTCCCCAGGCACAGAGGTGAGGTCTACCAGTCTGTGATTCCCTGGGTCCTTTGTATTTCCTCTTTAAAAATCCAGTCTGCTGCTGGATGCCCAAGGATTCCTGTGCATGAGGATGGGCCATGTCCTTCCCTATTCCTCCCTCCTTAGCTCACCCTGATGGTTTTTTGTTGTTGTCTCCCCGTGTGTGTGCACTGGGCTGCAGGCTCTGACCCCATCCTACCTAACTCTGCCCTCAGGAAAAACTTCTGGCTTGTTTTGACTTGTCCACCCTCTGAGCAGTCTGTGAGTACACAAACAATGCTGGGAGCTTGCCTGGGGCCTTGCCCTTCCCCACAAGGCTCCAGCCCTGCTGTGCCTGTCTCCTGGTGTCCTCCTCAGAGTTCACAGCAGGGTGTGTTCCTCCTACATGTGTTCATGTCTTTGGTGCTCTTGTGTGCAACCAGACTAATGTGAATGCAGCACAGGTGCATATTTGACAGGTGTATATGAACACATGTCCTTTTCTGTCTCTCCTCACAAACAGATTGTGTAGCTCATGGCAGGGACATTCTCCATGGCTCCTTCACAAGCTCTGCAAAGCAGCAGGAAGGTAATGCAGCTGAAAGGTAATGGCATCAACCTCCTGGAAGTCTGTCCAAAAAGAGACACTGTAATCAATCAATTTCCTGAACCTTGCTTGTCCTGATCCTTCAGAGCTCATACGCCACTGATGGTGATGCTAAGCCCCAACAAGGATTACCAATTTAGATCCTGAATTTAGTTAGTGTAACAGGATTGAGACTGCCTCAGCATGATGGGCAGCCCCTCTCTGCGTGCCTCACCAGGTCAGGACACAGCTGCTAGAGAGTTCAAAAGGATGAGATTTGGTTTATCCTGGAGAAAGAATAAGGAATCCTATTTACTCTCCTTGTTCAGGCCATGTCCAAATGGATCTGCTTCCAGTGAATTGTTGGTGCTTCCAGGTGTGGGACACAACCTTCCTTCATGCCTGAGCCAATGTCAAATGTATTGATCCAGATCATCAGCGTGGAGCTGTGTCAGGCTGGGATCTTGGCCCAAATAGGTACTGAATTAAAGAATCACAGTGCATGTTATTGGTGTGCACTGGATAGAAGGACAGAGACACTGTGTGTTGCAGAGGGGAAGCCAATGAACAGGGTTATTGGCAGATGGGGTGCCCCAGCAGTCGCTCTGTGGTGCAGCTGTCACAGTGTCCCCAGGTAGGAGTGCTGCTTGTGCCCTGGGTCTGCCTGAGGAGCAGAGAGAGTGGAGGATTCCAAGGGTGCCAGGCAGAGCAAGGAGCTGGATCATCCCTATATTAGCAATTTACCCAGTGACAGTGCAAGTCTTGCGGGTGAAAAGCTGAGGCTGGGCATCACAAGAATATTGGCCAAAGAGATGGAGGAGTTCAGAGACTCTTCCCTAAATCTCCAGCAGGAAAGTGTTCAGGGAACTTCTCCTGTTGGTCCCTTCATGCTTCAGCTGCTTTTAGAGCTTAGCTTTGCCTTCATCAGCTCCTTCCCTACATTCAGGGAACTGTAGACATATGAGATGTCCCAACCTTTTAATTACCCACTTAAGCTGAGAGTAGACGTCAAAAAAGAAATTTTGGAGAATCACAGTAAAAAAAAACCAAAATTTCTGCATTAATAGTGAAACCAGATGTTCTTCACAGAATCTCAGAGATTACTGCCATGATCACATCACAGAAAAAATGAAGAATGTTGTACATTAGTAGGCAAAACTTTCACTAGGGACACTCTGTGCCATGCTGTCATCCGTCCTGTTACCCACCATCTATAAACAGTGAAGGGATGGCTAAAATGTGAGGATTTCCAACAGGTATGCACAGGGTACATTCATAGAACTGCAGAAGCCTGCAGAACTTGGCTTGCACAGTCCCCATCAACCTGATTGCCAAGAGATATGTGTTCAGTGCCCTGATACCTCTGTCTTCCTGACTGACTGTAGGTCAAACAGGCAAAAGGAGGAAATGCCACCAAAGGACTTCACAACCTCACTTTCTGGAAGAAAATTACACCTGTCTGCATTCCAGACTCCCAGATGGGAAATGGGCAATTTAAACAGTCTCCATCGTGGATGGATGGATGGATGGATGGATGGATGGATGGATGGATGGATGGATGGATTCTGTTTATCCAGCCCTTCCTGACTGAGGCCTCTTATGTGCTTTTGATCAAAGCAATGCCCAAGAGCATCAGACTAAGCAAGAGAGACATTAATGAACAAAACTTGTCTGCCACAGATACTTCTGAGTGTGTCCAGAATGACTTTGCACAGAGCTTTTTTTGAGCAGCACTGGTCAGAAAAGGACCTTACACAGCAGGGCCTTTGAGGCCCTGAGCCTGAGCTGAGCTGTTCCATCTATGGTTGGGAGCAACAAGGTACTCCCAAGCAGTGAATGGTCTGTGGGCTTCCATTACTGTCCTTGGACTGCCCTGGCCCATGAGGGTTCACAGGGACTCCAGTGTGAGGCCCAGGGTTGTTAATCCCAGAGCTGACTTGTGAGTGGTGCCAGGCCTGCATGCCTGCCAAAACCTGGGCCCTGCCATGGGCCTTATGTGAGGCAGTAGGACTGCAATGAGGAACTGATCCCAGCTGCCCATTTGTGCTGGCCATGGTCTGAGACTGGGCGGTGGAGTGAAGATGAAGATGAGGCTTGAGGCCATTCCACACAACCACACTTCTGACATCCTTTGGGAACATTTTCTGTCTACCCCAGCACAGCACCGACCTGAGCAAGAGGTGCTGCATTCCCATGATCCTGCAGGTTGGTTTGTTTCCAGGACCTCCCATGAAATTCTCATTGTTACATGAGGTTTTTGCAGGAGGTGTTGAGGGTATATCTGGGCAAAGACACTGAAGGGAACGGGCTGATCACCTTTCAGCTGGGGATGTTTTGCATCCTGCCCCAGAATTCTTCCCCGCATAAGACCCTCTGAGTGTATCCCAACTTCACATTTTTCTGGATGAAGGATCTCACCACATTGTCACCTTTTCCCCTGCCAGGATCAACACCATTTTACCCAGGCAGCTTGCAAGGGCATATGGGGAGTGAAGGAAAACCTGGAGACCCAGCCTGAGATGCAAAAATCTTTATTGAGTTTAAAGAAGGAGTCAAGGTTTTTACAAGCACAGGCCCTCAGTGCAGGTTCTGGAGGGACAAGCAGGACACTTCACCTCTTGGCCATGGTGAAGTCCATGCAGGGCATCCATTTGCCTTGCCTGTAGAGTGCAGGCTGGCTTGGAGGATCCTTGCAGCCGAGGGGAGCAGAAGGACACAATGAAAATAGAAACAAGGAGATATGTAGGAAAGACATAGGGCTTTTGAAGTGCCTGAGCTGAGCCCTTCTTTCCAGCATATTCAGGAGGAACTAAAGATGATCAGTTCCTCTGAAAGAAATGACCTGAAGATTCTTCCTTTGTCCAGCACCATGCCTGGAGATCCTGGGGATATTTCCCAAGACCAGCACCATTAGCAGGGGAGGCCCCTCCTTCCACCGTAGCGCCTGGTGATGGAGGAGATGTCAAAGCCACCAGAATTGATGGGAACTCCATCAGAGCTGAGGATGTTGCCAACAGCAGCAGAGGTGGAGGATCCCACCACGGTGTTCTGTGGGAAGGAGCTCAGGATGGGCCCAGGAAGGGTCACCACCACAGCAGGTGGCTGAATAACCACGGTGGAGTCCTGGCACTGCCTGACACAGCACTCATTGCAGCTGTTGGCCAGTGGAGTGGGGCCACAGGGCTGGCAAGGACGGCACTGGGTGTTGCAGGACATGGCTTGGAGTCACAGGTGCACCTGGTAGAGAAAGCAGAGGGGAAACAGAGCACAAAGCTGGGTGGGTGGGTGAGGAGCAGCCTGGTTACCCCATCACAAAAGAGCCAAGGCCGCCATGAATGGGAAGCTGGAGACTGGGCCAGGAGCCCTACAAAGAGCAGCCTGGCTCAGGAAGTTCTCTGACAGGCAAAGAAAGCAAAAGGCACCATCACCAACCTCCCCCCATGCCAGCCTCCTCCCTTCTTTCCTCTCTCAGGACCAGATGCTCCAATCCCCAAGTATGAGAAAGCCACCAAGCAGAGATCTCACTTTGGCAGAGAAAGAGAAGGGACTTCAGACTCACCTGGTTCCCAAGCAGAAGGAAGCAAGAGAAGGGGATGAGAGAGCAGAGATTTGTGCTGCCTTTTATACCTGCCCTTGACTGCCGCAGGAGCAGGGGCAGCCTTTGCAGAGGTAACAATTTCCCAGCAAGCTCATCTTGAATGCAAACCAGCACACCTAATGATATGGGCTGTGCTTTCATTTCCTACACTGCTGCCTTTTCATTTCCAGGTTTGTTCCGTGCCTGTTCCCCAGTGAAGGTTTCTTCTGATCCCTGGGATTAAAGGCCTCAGGATTTCTAAGGCAGGAATGCAGCAGTGCAGGCAGAAGACTCAGTTTATGTACTGCATGGGCCCAGACCAGGAAAGTGATATTACACTCTGGATAACTCTGGTGGGGCTATTTGAGTTCCAGCTTTCCTCAGCTGGCTGCCCAAGGACTCCTGTGCATGAGGATATGTCCTGTCCTTCTCTTTCTCTATGGTCACCTCTTCCCTCTCTGTGTCCATGCACTCTGCAACTGGCAACTGGTTTTCACCCCAGTGTGCCTAACTCTGCTATCAGGAGAAAATTCTGGCTTGTTTTAACTCATGCCCTCTTTGTGCAGCACAGAAAATGTCATGGGCTTGTCTGGCTCCTTGTCCTTCCTCACAATGCCCCAACCCTGCTGCAGTTGTCCCCAGGTGTCCTCAGCAGAGCCCACAGTGTGTTGTGCTCCTACAACCTTGACTTCATCAGGACAGAGAGGTGGGCCCATGAAATCCTCATGAAGCTCAAAAAGGCCAGGTGTAAGGTCCTGAATTTGATTTGTGTCACCCCCAAGGATGGACACAGACTGGGTGATGAGTAAACTGGGAGCAGCCCAGCCAAGAAGGACTTGGGTGTGCTGGTGAATGAGAGGCTGGACATGACCAGCAACATTCACATGCAGCCCTGGAATTGCATCCCAGAATTGTATTGCCTCAGAAGAAGATTTACTACCAGCTATAGAGAAGTGGTTCTCCCCCAATTTTCTTCTCTTGTGAGACCCCAGTGAGCACTGTGTCGAGTTCTGGGGTCCCCACTGTAAAGGTGCTGAAGTAGGTCTAGATGAGGTCACAAAGTCACTCAGAGGGCTGCAGCCCTTCTGCCATGGAGACAGGGCTGGGAGAGATGAATGTGTTTAGCCTGAATATGGTACTGGGGATACCTTAAATCACATTACAGTGCCCAAAGAGGATACAAGAGATGAACTCTCTCTTTTTTACAAGGGCGTGGAATGACAGGACAAGGGGGAGTGGCTTCCCATTGAAACAGAATAGATTTGTACTAGTTATTAAGAAAAAATTCTTCCCTCTGAGAGTGGTGAGGCCCTGCACATGTTGTTTAGAGAAGATCTGGCTGCCCCATCTCTGGAAGTGGATGCTGTGGTGAAGCACATATTCATGTGATTTTCACAGTTGCTTCTAGATCCAGGGATTTTGATGCTAAAAACTGTCCAATAAACCTGACTTGGGGCAGACCTATTGGAGGCTACACCATTAACAAGCCAAACAAGCCTTGTCAATGTTCTCTGCTTACAATAACACTGCAATTCTCAGAGCAAGTAGCCTGCTGGCTCTTCTTCCTGTTTCATCTCCATGGGCCTCCACTGAAGGCCACAGCTGGAGAATGAGGCCTTTGGTAGGAAGCACAATTGCTCTTATGGTTTTGACATTGTGGCAGAAGCCCAAGTTGGGAAGGGCTCTTCCTTACCCTGCATCAGCAAGTGGAAAACAGCCACCAGCCAGGCTCTGGACAAGATTCTTCCTGCACTCATCCACTGCCAGAGAGTGGTCCCACTCTTTTTCATGTCTCTCCTTTTCAGGGAAATCACCAGTGCTGGAGGGAGCTCCCATGTTCCTGAGTCTGTGCCAGTTTCTCTGTCCCAGCAGCTGGTAACATCTCAGTGACCTCCTCTGCTCCCATGAGCTAAAGGAATGATTTGGGGACCTATTTTTGGGCAACCCCAGTACAGCACTTCTTATGGAAACTCAGCTCAAGGGTGCTGAGTTTCCAGATGGATCCCACCCTTTGAATTGGAATCTGTTGCTCATGGAGCGTCATCCCCTTTGCCCAAGAAACTTCAGGGTACTCATTTGTGTTTCTGCTGCTGTTCCAGCATAGCCTGCCTCTCCCAAGTGACAAGGATCTGTTCTGACAGCCCTGTGTGAGGCTTTGAATGCTGCTGTTTATCTCAGAGGGCTCTAAGCAGTGTTGATGAGGAATTCACAGCAGGTCTCAGTGTCCTGCACTCTGCTGTATATTGGATGTCTTGGACATTTCAGATCCTGCCATTTGTTGCTTTCCAGGACTGTAGAGGGATTCAACACTCCAAACACACAATTCTTTCCAAAATGCATCATTCCTAGGCAGAAATGACAAGCAGTGGTGTCTGTCTGAGGATAAATCCAGTCTCAGACTCTTTCTGCTGTCCCAGGCATTTTCCCAAATGCCATTGAAAAAGAGCACAGCAGACAAAGGGTGGGAATCTGCCTGTGCCCTGGGCAGTGCATACAGGACTAAATGCCAAGTGCCCAGGTGGATGCAGGAGGTTTGGGAATCTCCCCCAGAAGTGCCATTGCTTCTAGAAGGGAGGAGGAGTAAATGTTCAGTTCAGACTCAGTCATCTCAATTGGAGAGCTCTATGCTCAGGTGAAATTAACCCTACACTTCCCATAAAGGTGTGTTTAGCATGATGAGCTGATCCCTTCTCATTATGAAGTGGTTACATGGACTATCCTCACTGTCAATGTGCCAAAAGAAAAGCTTTGAGAACATGGTTAATCTGTTCTGAAATTAAAATTGGGAGGGGAAAAGCAAGTGCTGTTTGGAAGTGCTAATGTCCTCCCAATGGGTGTAAAGAGAGACTTGCTTCCCAGCCAGCCTTCCACAGCTCTGCACTTTGAGTGCTTTGCCAATCACATTAAAGTTTTTCCACAACAAAGCCCAAAATGGGTGGAACAATGTACTGCTAAAAATGATGTGGGGTTTTAGATGTGGAAATGCCCTGACACATCTAGAATGAAGCACGCAGTTTTGCGTAATTTTAATTAAAAATAAGAGAGTAGATTCAGATACTAAGGAGAGGAAAGAAGAGGAATTATGCAAATTTTGTTTGCAGTCTTATGCTAGGAAAAAATGGCTATAAGTAGAGATGTCAGACATTGCCAAATTTTATCTTGAATTAGAGTATGATTTCTGATGAAATAGCTACAAGAATATGATAAAATATGATAAATAGAATATGATAAAAAACAAGAATGTGGCATAGATACATCACAAAACATCAGGCTAAATGGAGAAAA
The DNA here is from genome assembly GCF_027887145.1 of Ammospiza caudacuta. Lineage (NCBI taxonomy): Eukaryota > Metazoa > Chordata > Aves > Passeriformes > Passerellidae > Ammospiza > Ammospiza caudacuta. The sequence goes on from NC_080619.1 coordinate 3,707,709, forward strand.
ACATGTCTACTTCCTAAAGCAATGTTTCCTAAAGTTCCTGGGATTTCTTTAGGAGATTCATGCAAACCCTGACAAAATTGAGCACCTGGCAAACTGGGGTAGAAACCTGTGGGAGTACCACTCCTCCAGCTGTTTTTATTTGTGACCCTTTCCAAGCACAGCACTTTAAAGGGCTGTGAGGCATTCTGAATTACCTGAGAATGAACAGAGAGTGGTGGGAGAGCAGAACTGAGGCTCAGCCCAGCCAGAAATGGCTGTAAGGTGATATGAGCTCATTGGTGGCTTCTCAGTGCCTGGGATGCCCACACAGACCTACACTTCAGAGGGGATCTTCTGCATGGCAGAAGTCATGGGAGGGCAGGGATGAATCTGTTTGTTCAACTGATGCCCTGTGAAAAAAGCCACTTCACTTTTTCTGGAAAGCTCGTCCCAGAGCGAGCTTCACCTCTTTGTTTCTGAGTGTGTAAATGAAGGGGTTCAGCAAAGGAGTTACCACTGTGTTAAAGGTATTCACGATTTTGTTCACATCCAGGGAGTTCTGGGCTGATGGTTTGACGTACAGGAACATGGTGGAGCCATACCAGATGGTGACAACACTGAGATGGGCAGAGCAGGTGGAAAAGGCCTTTTTCCGGCCATGGCCTGACTGGATCCTCATGATGGAGGAGATGATGTACATGTAGGACACCAAGGTGACTACACAGGAGGCCACCACAACAATTATGGAGACCAGGAAGGTTGCCAGCTCCACAGGCCACGTATCGCTGCAGGAGAGGGCAAGGCAGGAATCTATATCACATAGAAAATGATTGATGACATCTGGCCCACAGAAAGTCAGCCTGGATGTCAGAAAGGCCAGCAGGGAAATGGCCAAAAACCCTCCCAGCCAGGAGCTGAGTGCCAGCTGGACAGAGAGGACGCTGCTCATGAGGGAGCTGTACCTCAGGGGGCAGCAAATGGCCAGGTAGCGGTCATAGGCCATGACAGACAGGAGAAAACACTCAGTGGAGCCTAGAGAGAGAAGAAAGAACAACTGGAGGATGCAGACACTGAAGGAGATGGTCTGGCTAGTCCCCAGCATGACTCCTATGGCTTTGGGAACAACACCCGTAGTGTACCAGATCTCCAGAAAGGAGAGATTACACAGAAAAAAGTACATTGGGGTGTGTAGGTTGCTGCTTCTCCACACAAGGGCTATGATGGATGCATTACCTATCACTGTCAGGGTGTACATCAGTGCAAACACCACCACAAAGGAGACTCGGAATTGCCATGTCCCTGGGAAGCCAAGAAGGATGAATTCTTTTACACTTGTCCTATTTGCCATGTCCTTCCAAGTGCTGAGGTCTGTCTGGAAAGAAAGAAAAGTTTCTGTGAAAGTTTGCATGCTACAAGTAGTAAAAAAAAAAATCACCATCTCCAAAAAAGCAGTTGGTGCACAGCATGGGAAAATGGCACTTTTCCTATGTTAAAATTTTCATAGAAATCCTCCCCTGATGAAACACAACTAGATCTAACCCTGAAAATCAGGTGTACCCCAGCAAATGAACAACTGGAGAAGTATTTTTTTAGATTGTGCATCTCCTTTACAGCATGGGGAATGTAAGTCACTTCTGTGAGATGAAAATCCCACTTAGGAAAATATGGGCACCAGGCTGAGACACTCCAGCTATGGAAAAAGCTCTTACAAGTAGAAAGGAAAAAGGCAGGAAAAGCTGTCTACAAATAGGAAGGCAATAACATAACTTGTAATCTCCAAGGCAGGCAATACTGAGATGTGGTTTCATCAAATGAGAAATACAAATACTATCATGATACTGTGACACTGCAAGAGATTTTCTCACCTCTTCTATGTCAGTTTATTACAAGGGATTGAGACTGAAATGCAGCCACACAGGGCAGCAGGTTGGTATGCCAGGTCTCCTATATTTGCTTTTTTCTTAGTCTCAGAACAGGAAGATTTTGCAAATGCCTCCATTTCCCTCACTGGTGTCTGCTTCTCAGCATCACTAGTCGGGGTGTGATCCACCTCTTTGCAATTTTGCCATTTCAGAGTCAGAGGAAGGATTTCTGCTGACTAAGCTGAAATAAAATACTCCTATCTCAGCTCCTCAGCTTACCCCCCCTTGCTTCTTTCTTCACAGACAGAGAAAAAGCATGAGGGAGACATGGCTCATTTTGTCTTAAAAGCATGGCTAAAAGCTCTCAAGAAGTGGCAGGTTGTCTCTAAGGTCTAAGGCAGGAGTCTAGTAAGCACCTGGGTGTTAGACATCTCAACTCAGGGACTGAGAGCAAAATCCTCTGAGTTGAATCCCATTAAAGGTAGCTCTGCTGAACTGTTCTGGCAGACAAGGGAAAATTCTTGATTAGTTCTCTAGAGAGAACATATTTTCAGGTGGATGTGGAAGACAGTTGCACTAAATCACCACCTGAATCTTCCCTTTCTCTCCTATCTTCCTCCCCAGCAATATAAACCAGAAATCTCATATACTTAAAGAGTAAAAAAACCTCCCTTAAACCAGCTCTCCTTAAACATGCAAGGCATTGGAAATCTGTGGTACGCATCTTGGGCAGGCTTCACTCACCAGATTTGCCAGTGGAAATGATCCAAATGACATTTTTTCATGCACCATCCTCCCAAGGTAGCCATGGTCCCCTTGGCTAATGGAGAGCATTGCAAAGATTTATTGTAGATTTATTGTGGGGAACTCTGGATTCAGGTGAAGGTGTGTGGACGAGCAGGTCTCCCCTTGCTGACTCACTTCAAGCTGATGGCAACTGCCTGACCTGGTTTCCTCTCCATCCAGTAGGATCTGACAGCTTCCACTCCTGATCTTCTTCCCTCTCACTGCCACCACTGTAATTCCACTAAAGGAAGCTCTGTGTGCACACGCACAAAGTGTAAACTCTCTTCATATAATGAGATCATGCACCAGAGAGTCGCCAGCACCATTAGCATAAGAACATCCCCACACCCACCTCATTAACACAATGAAGCTCCAGATGGCCACACCTTGGAGACTGTTTTCTGTTTTCTCTCTGGTGTGCTCCAGGGAATTTGACCTCTGGGAGGCCTTATGGGCTTGTCAGAGATGAATGGTACTCTCTCTTCACACAGGCCAATTAAAGAACAGCAATGCAGTTCCCTAAGCGGCTGCTAGGCTGGGTGTTTGCCTCCTAGCTGCAACTGTGGTATGAGAACCTTGTGAGGAACTCAGCTGGCATGGGGATGTCTGAAATAGTCATGTTCCTTGTCAGGAACTCAGCTGGTATGGAGATGTCTGAAATAGTCATGTTCCCAGAGACTGGGGTCAAGCATTTGGTGCTGGGTACTCAGGGGGTCGTGAAACCTCCAGGGTGAAAACTAAAGGCAACTCTGGGCACATGAATACAGAGACAGTAAGGTACAGGACTCACCTACCTCATTTCAGAGCCTTTAAATGCAGTTAAGGCCTCTGTCTTCAGCTTTAACTGAAGAACTAAGATCTAAGTTCAAAATCAGACAAGACATTAGTAGAGGAAAATTGATTTCCCCTGACTCCAGAGAAGGTGTCATCTATTGAGGTACTCATCTCTGCTCCATTCATCAGCTGAGAGAAATAGGCACCCTCAAGCCTTAGCTCAACCCTTACAAGAAATGATCCCTTACAGATCAGGCAATAACAGGCCTTACAGACACCTATTTTTCTTCTGCTGGCACTCAAGACAAACTAGTTAGCTGGCTTAGACCACACACTTCTCATCCTCTAGACATCTTGAGTTAGATTCACCTCCAGAGAGTCTGTCTGCACTGTCCAGGATCACCACACAGGTGTTGGACTTGGCAGAGACTTTTCTGCAAGTCCTGTTTCCCAGGCTTCAGTGTGGTTGAGAGAAAACAGACCGGCACTTGGTTTGAGGTGGAGATGCAGCTAATGGAGAAAAGTTCTCAGCTTGAACCTATTTGCTGACCATGAAGCTATTTATCTGCTATTTATAACCTGCTATTTATCTGTTCTACCCATGGAAATGGATGTGGGGTTTAGCCATGGGGTGGAGGTGCTGGAGTCTGTGGGTTCACCTGTGATTGCTTAATGAAGCAAGCCATGCACACATGACCAGGAATGCAGGCCCTGCTGTGAGCTTGTCCTACTTGGGGAGTTCAGAGGGGCCACCATTGGTCAGCTGCAGGATTTGTGTCTCCAGAAGGATGATTCTTGCCATTTCCTGGCACACCTGCTTTGCTTTGGGATGGGGTAAGTCCCCCACGTGGCCTGATGTCCCATCAGTGACTGGGAAGAGTCTACAGAGTCTCCTGAAGATGGGTTGTACTCCCCATCTGCAGGACACGCTCTGAGACCAAGGAGTCATATCTGAGCAGAAATGTTGGAAGGCTGAGCCTGATCCCTGCTGTCTGTGGAGAAGTCAGGGATGTCTTCCTCATCTCCAAGGGACAGTGCCTGAATGGGCCCCACTTCTGTGTTTCCCACCCTCCCTTCCTCTGGGAATAATCAATACTTTTGTCCCCACCTTTTCCTCTACCACCCATGGCGACACTTTTTGGTCTCAGCAACTTGAGACAAGGACACCAAAAAAGGATTACATGGAGGCTGAGGTTAGATGCAGAAAGCTTTATTGTCATTGAAGTGGGAAATTAGTTCCCTTACAGAGGAGGCTACTGGTGGTGGTGGTGAGAGACCACATGCAACTGCAGCAAGTCTGGGCCCACTTTGGCACAGACACTGGAGAGCCACTGGAGAGCCAAGGGGATATCCAACTGCCTGGCCTACAGCAGGCAGGGGTTAGCAGATCCCCCAGAGAGGCTCTGAAAGTCTTACAGTCCAGAAGTATGGAAGACAAGAGAGAGGTGGAAGAGAAAGGCAGCGAAAGCAAACACTGGCCATGGTTTCAGAGAGCCCCACCAGCCCTCCTTCAGAAGGGCAGCACTGGTTTCTCAGCACCTCTGAATCTGATGGCCAGGAGCTCTGTCCTCAGTCCAGCATCAGCTTCTGGGTTCCTGGGGTTCCTCGTGAGGGCTGCACCAGTGGCTTTAGCAGGGACGGCATCTGCTGCCACCGTAGCGGTTGGTGATGCAGGAGAGGTCAAAGCCCCCAGAATTGATGGGCACTCCCTCAGAGCTGAGGATGTTGCCAACAGCAGCAGAGCTGGAGGATCCCACCACGGTGTTCTGTGGGAAGGAGCTGAGGATGGGCCCAGGCAGGGTCACCACCACGGGCGAGGGCTGGATGAACACGGTGGAGTCCTGGCACTGCCTGACACAGGGCTCATTGCAGCTGCTGCCCAGCGGGGTGGGCCCACAGGGCTGGCAGGGCTGGCACCGCGGGTAGCAGGACATGGCTTGGGGCTGCAGGTGCACCTGGGAGAGAAGGAAGGGAAGGAAGCAGAACACAGGCACATGTGAGGAGCCATCAGCCATGAATCCATCATCCTGCTGCAAGAATTGCAATGGTACCTGCTTAAGCCAGAAGGGAGAAACTGGGCAGTAAGAGAAAGGAGTTTTCAGCCTCATCCTGACACAGTTCTACGAAGTGTCACAATATTTCTTCAATAAAGAGCTCCCTCAGCCAAATCCTTGACATCTTAGTTATTCTCTGACCCCTCAGCAGCAGCAGCACTAAGACTTCTCACAGGCTATAGGAACATGCATCTCCTTCTCCAGAAAAGGACAGGGGAAAGGGCTTTGGACTCACCTGGATCCCAAGAAGGAGGCAGGAGAAGTGGATAAGAGAGCGTGAATTCAGGCTGGCTTTTATAGTCACTCTGAGTTGCCCCAGGCCCAGAGGTGGCTTCTATGAAAGTGATAATTTCTTAAGGTGCTCATGATGTATGGAAAACATCCCAGCTAATGACATGGGCTGGGTGCTTGTTTTCCGTGTTGCCACCTTTTCATTTCCTGGCTTATTCATAGACATTTCTTCATGGAGGCTTCTTCTGAGTGCTGAGATTGAGATGCCTCAGGATTTCCAGGGCAGGAATGTGTCAGTGTCTGCAGAATCCTCCACTCAAGTGCTGGATGGGGGCATGCAGGGAAATGAAGTTAGCCTGGAGCTCGCTGGTGGTGTTGCCTGTGGCTTTGTTGATTGCAAGGGATGTAGATGCTCCCAGGGCTTCAAACCTTGACTGGTCACCCAAAGATATGCCATGATATCATTGCAAAATTATATGATATGCCATGTCTCTTTCCTCCATGCCTCACAACTTGCTCCACTGTTTGTGTTCAGAATCTCAGGCATTTGGGCTGCAGTGTTGGGTTTCATTCTCTTGCTCCTAAAGCTTTCCTGTTGTCCTCCCAAGGTGGGAGAATCCTCAAGTCATCTGGGCAATGTGAGCCAGTGCTTGGGTCACCCTCAACACTAAGAAGAACTTTCCTATATTTCACACCGGTGTTCCAGCCTGTGCTTGTGTCCTGTGGTCCCATCACTGGGCCCCTCAGAGAAGTGCCTGGCTCTGTTTGCCTTGCACCCTGTGGATTTGGGCTGCATGGCAAGGTTTTGGTTGTGGGGGAGCCAACACCAGATGGATTTAAGACTTATGCACCAAGGCTGAGCTCATCAGTGATGGTGGAAGCATCTCTGGAATAACACATTTAGGAAGGGAGAAAAAAACCTATTGTGGAAGCCAGAAGAGAGGGGAGGGAAGAGGTGAGAGAAACAACCCTCAGTGAAGGATCTCAGTGAAGAGGGCAGGTAGGTGCTCCAGGTGATCCCATGCTGGATCAGGCTCCTGTCAGGAGCTGTGTCTATATGAGCGACAGGCCCGTGCTAGCACAGGTTTGCAAGCAGGACTTGTGAAGAACTGTAGCCCACGTGGAAAACTCACATTGGAGAAGTTTTGGGGGTACTGTCTCCCATGGGGCATAGGGCAAGTATGTGAGAGTTTCTTCTCCTAAGGACAAAAGAGCCACAGAGACATGTTGAACTGACCACAACTCCAAATCCCTATCATTTGGAGAGGAGAAAATTAGCAGTGAAGTTGAGCTGAAGAAGGGGGGAGCAGTGGAGGGGAAGGTGGTTTTAGATTTTAGGTTTATTTCTCATTTAGGTTTATTTCTCATTACCCTACACTGACTGGATTGCAATAAATCAAATTAATTTCCCCTATCTGAGATGGGTTTTCCCATGAGGGTGATTGATGAGTGATCTTTCCTGTCCTTATCTTGACCCAGAAGCCTCTTGTATTTTCTCTCTTCTGTCCAGCTGAGGAGAGAAAGAGATGGAACAGAACCATCATAGAAGACCACTGGAATCAGCTGGGTGGTCCATTGAGGTGAGATCTCCTTTTAGAGAAAGCAGGGAAGGAGAAAGGGTTTCAGACTGACCTGATTCCCAAGGAGATGGAGGCAAGAGAAGGGGATGAGAGAGAAAAGAGCTGGGCTGGCTTTCACCATGGACCTTTACTGACTCAGGTTGCCAGAGGTATCCCTTCTGGAGGTGATAATTTTCTGACAAATTCATCTTGAATGCAAACCATCTCATTTAATGCTGTGAGCTGTGGTTTGGCTTCTTAAATTGCTGTGTTTTCACTTCCTGCTTTATTTCTGGCACATTCCTCAATGAAGGCATCTTTTGCATGACAAGATGAGAGGCCCAAGCATTTCTGCATCAAAACACATCAGCGTCAGCACAAGACTCACGCCAAACGCTGCAGGAGTCCATTAAAAGTAAATTATGTCAGTCTGGGTCACTCCATTGGGATTTCAGGGGCCTTGGTCTCAAAGAAGTGGCCTTGTTGCTGCGTTTGACTGTATCCCCCCAAACACAGAGCCCAGGACAATTCAGGTGGCTGGCTTTGCCTTCTCCTGTCATGCACCAGGGATACAGAAAGGGGGAGAAAAGGTGGAAGGTTTTACTCAGCTGTCAGAAGGGAACGTAAATGGCATAATAAAGGGGCTTCCAAGGACAAAGGTGACAAAAGGAAGAGTAAGGAAAGTGTAGGACTGCTGCTGAGTGAGTGACACAGGATAGAGAAAAAGCTGAGGTGCTGAAGGCCTTCTTTGCCTCAGCCTTAAGGAGCACCAGATGTACACTGGGGGTAAAGTCAGGATCAGGGAACATGCACCCCTGATGGAAGGAGATCAGGGCAGTGAATCCTTAGCAAACTGCAAATATTTAGGCTTTGTTGGAATGTGGTAAGGGAACTGGCTCCTGTCATTGCCAGGTCACTCTTGGTTACCCTCAGCTGAGGATGGTGACTGGATACTGGAGCAAAGCAAATGCCACTTGTGTCTTCAAAAAGGGAAAAAGGAGAACCCAGGGAGCTACAACCTTCCAAGCCTCACCTTAGCCACTTAGAAGGTGACAGAGCAGCTTGTCCTGGAAAGCTCTCCTAATCAAGGCATGTCAGGGGTGAGAAAGTCACCAGGGACAGGTCAGTGTGACTTCACCAAGAGGAAGTTATGCCTGATCTTCTTGACAAAGTGCTGTGGTGATGTGACAGAATGGTGAGGAAGAAAGAATGGTGGGTCTTCTCTACCTGGATGTGAGCAAAGCCTTTGACATTTTGTGTAGATTCCTGTAGGAGCCTCACAGAGAAGCTGATGTTGGGTGAGCAGACAGTGAGGTAGAATGAAAACTTACTGGCCAGGCACAGGGATCAGTGATCAGCTGCACAAAATAAAGTTGGACACCAGTGACTGGTGGTGCATCCAAATGGTCAGGACTTGATGAGTCCTGTTTATCAACTTCCCTGGTGATGTGGTTGATAGGGCAGAGTGGACCCTCAGCAGGTTTGCAGACAGCACCAAACTGGGAAGAGAGGTTTATGCATCAGAGAGAGTCAGGCCAGCATCCAGAGGGACCTCAGCAAACAGGAGAAATGTGCTGATGGGAAACTCATGCAATTGAAAAGGGAAAGTGCAAATTCCCTTGTGCCAAAGAAGTCCAAATGTATTCCCAGCTCCACCGCACCAGGTGTTGCCAGGAGCTCAAGAGAGGTGACAGCCAGGAGCTCAAGAGAGGTGACTGCTCTCCTTTATGCAGCACTGGGGGGGACACAGCTGCAGTGGCCTCCTCTGCTGCCCTTCCTCTATGACCGTATTGGTGAAAAAAGTGATCAGTAAGAGAGGGGTAAGGTGAGTGGAAAATTGTCTGGCCTACCAGGCCCAAAGAGTTGTGGCCATTGATCCAAACCCAAGTTGGCAGACAGCTCTGGGGTCTCTCAGGGATCAGCAGTAGGACCATCAGTGTTGCATGTTACCATGAATGTTGTGAATAGTGGGAAGGAGGACACTCCCCACAAGATTGGTGGTCACATTGAATAACCGAGAACAGGCAGTGAACTGGCCTCTGTTGCCCAAGCTGTTCCCAAAAAATCCTGGAACCACCTGTGGAAAGGAAACAAGGAATACAGACTAGACTCTGGAAGTTCTCTGCAGGAGAACAGGAGACTCAGCTAACAAACAGCTGCTGGAACATGGGGCTTTCAGCATCCTCACTGCCATCTGCAGAAAATCCCTGGCTGCTGTTTCCAGCCTCTGAGCACAGAGACAGCTCGGGGAAGCTGCTCCATCTCCTCCTGGTTCAGGCTCCTCTTGCTGCCTCAGGCTGCAGCTGGAGCTGTGCCGGCTGATTCTCGCTGGGGTGTCCCAGCTGGAAGAGGGGGAGAGTCCATTTGCCAGGACACCAAGCTGTGTCTGTGCACAGCCCGAGCGCTCTGAGACAGCCCGAGCGGCGCCAGGGCTGGGCTCAGCCCCGAGGCGGAGCTGGGGGCGATGGAGAGGAGAGGAGAGGAGAGGAGAGGAGAGGAGAGGAGAGGAGAGGAGAGGAGAGGAGAGGAGAGGAGAGGAGAGGAGAGGAGAGGAGAGGAGAGGAGAGGAGAGGAGAGGAGAGGAGAGGAGAGGAGAGGAGAGGAGAGGAGAGGAGAGGAGAGGAGAGGAGAGGAGAGGAGAGGAGAGGAGAGGAGAGGAGAGGAGAGGAGAGGAGAGGAGAGGAGAGGAGAGGAGAGGAGAGGAGAGGAGAGGAGAGGAGAGGAGAGGAGAGGAGAGGAGAGGAGAGGAGAGGAGAGGAGGCGGGACAATCAGAGCACAGAGCCGGGGCTCAGGGGCACAGCGAGGCTCGGCAGGAGCGGCGGCATGCGGCGGGGTCGGGGCACGGGGCTGGCGGCGCTGGCCGCGCTGCTCATCGGTGCGTGGGGCTGGGGTGATCCCGCAGGCGCCCGGAGGTTGCCGTCCTGCCTGGCTTCTGCACAGACCTTTTCCCGAGAGCTGTTCTCCCATTCATCCCTCCCTCTTCTCCATCCTAAACTTCAATTCTATGACAAAACCTGCACAAACATTCCTTCTTTATAACACATGAAGTCAGTCCTTACCCCCTTCTAATATTCTTCTTGTCTTTTTCTGCTTATCTCGTATCCTCCCGTTCTCCCGTGGCTCTCCTAATCCTTCTGTCATTCACACATTCATCCCCCACAAGCGATTGACACTTGCAGTCCTACATATCTCCATGACATATTCTGGGAACTGTTTTCCTCCTCATCTCTCTGCGTTCCTGGCTGCTTTTGCAGGCTTTGTTCTGGGGATTGGCAGAGATGGGTAGGAAGTAGGAGTTAAAGTTTGTGCCTTTTTTCTCCCCGGCAGTGGATGCAGTCAGAGCCCAGGTACATCAGGAGCCATTCCTGGAGACCACCGAGGGCACCGGCATCAACATTACCTGCTCACATCCCAAAATCCAGACCGGTTATTGGATCCAGTGGTACCGCCAGCTCCCTGGCCAAGGACCTGAACTCCTTGCACTCACTCTGAAAGATACCAAAGAGCTGCCGGACAATGCAGGACAGCTGTCGGTGTCGGCAGATCGGAGTTCGAGCTGGCTGTGGCTCGCTGAGCCCCGGCGAGGGGACGCTGCCGTGTATTACTGCGCGCTGGGGGCCACGGGCAGAGGAGCCGGGGCTGCGGCCGGGCACGAACCGCCGCGGGCGGGGCCGGGCGGGGCCAGCAGGGGGCGCTGCCGCTCCGCCCGCCGGGGCCGCCGAGCCCCGCTCGTCCCGGGCTGCCGGGCCGGGACCGCCACCGGAACCGACACCGGCACCAGAACCGACCGCGGCACCGGCAATGGACATCGGTACCGATCACTCAATGGGTCCGGGACCGACACCACGATCGACACCGTCACCGTCATTGACCCGAGCGGGGCCAGCAGGGGGCGCTGCCGCTCCGCCCGCCGGGCTCCCGGGCCGCGCCTGCGCAGCTCCTTCCTCTGCCCCGAGCCCGCAGCACCGACACCGCACAGCCCCGCACGGCCCCAAACACGCCGCACAACCCGCCCACAACCTGCGCTCACACTGTCCCCACACACTTACCAGCCCAGCTCTGGTTGCTCCTTGAGAGCGCCAGGACTGGGAGCTGACAAAGCAGCGCAGCCGACGGGCACACAAGGGCTAATCCGTGAAGTGCCGTCAGGTCAGTAGGTCAGTGCATGAGAGGTGTTTGCATTGAGGTGACAAAGATATCTCTGTCTCTGCAGAAATGTCTCTGCTCCATAATGCAAGTTGCATTCTCACCTGGCTGTGTAAGGCTGGCGTGCTTTTAATGCCACCTAGGGTAGAATTCACTTCTCTACATTTTGTACTCATCCTCAGATGTCCACAGACCTCCATGGATGTGCATTCCGCATCTTCCTGAAAGAGTAGAACATCCGGGAGGGAAAACAATAGATCCGTTGGAGTAGAGGAGCATTACAAATCTCCTGAGGACACTGTCACACTCACCTGTCCCCCCAAAACTCATTGGTCCCTTTCCCTTCACATCAGTAATATCTCACGCATACTGAAAACACCAGGGTTCAGCAATGCTGCAAGTGTTGCAGGGATACCCTTGAAAGACTGAAGTCCACATGATGTTTCCCCCGAAAGACATGCTCTAGAGACCCCATTTCCTTTGGGGACAGGAGCCTTTCAGCATCTACAGAAACTCCGTGGGCTGAGCAAGTTCAGCCGAGGCCACAGTCAGGGCATGTGAAAGCTGAGAGTGTCTGGTTCCCTAAGGCTCACATCAGGATCATTTTCCTTTGACAAGGAAAGGATAAAGAAAAGGCAAAGTGATGAACAAAGCACACAATGAGACCAGTCTGGCAGAAGGTGATAAAGGGAAAACGAGAGACCTCAGAGCTCTCCAGCTTGTAATTGATGGGCCATTAGGAAATGCGGTGAATTGGCTCAGGCTGAGCTTTGTCAGTGACGAGAAGGGACAAGAGGAACATGAGGATAACGGAGGTTTGAGGGGGTCTATTGGGTTTGGGAACACCCACCTAGGAATGCTTGTGAGGCTGTGCAGCCAACAGACATGGGGCTCTCCAACACCCATCAGGATTTGGAAATTAGCAATGACATCACAAAGCTGAGGACACCTCAGGACGGTGAGAAACCTCAGCAGGGAAGAAACCCCTGAGATCCCAAGTACTCATGCCTGGGTGTGCAGCAGAGCTGCCCATTGCAGCTGCGGAGCTGAGGACTCCACTGCGAGCTGAGCAGGAACAGCCCCTTCCCATCACTGATGCCCCAGGGGCACGGAATGCTCACAATGCCAATGGCTGAGGGAGCCTCGGGGGCTGCTGCTGGAGGAGCCAGAAACGCACAAGGAGCATTTCAGGCAGGCAAGGACAGGCCATGGCTCCGCCTGCTCCCGCCGCTGCTCCCTTTGATCCCGCCGAGCGTCGTTTCCGCAGCTCTGTTCTCTCGGGGCTGGGACCTCCTTCCTGCCTCTGCCTCGCTCAGCAAGCACTTGGTCACTCAGCAGCTGGGTCTCGGCATGCAGCTCGCATATCTCATCCTCACCGTCTTCCTGGGACAGCTCCTGGGTAAGTCCTGGCTTTTCCCCAACGCTCCCCTGTTCTTCTTTTTCTTCTTCCGCCCGGGATATGCTCAAAAGCCAAATCTGGTCCATGGGGGAAGTGGCAGTGAATAAAAGGGAAAGACCTTGAATAAAGGGAAAAGGAAAATCTGCTTTTGTGTGCGGTTTTGCAAGTGTTTCCTGAAGAAGCTCCTTGGTTTGTAAAGGAAAAGGGAAAGGAGAGAAGTGAAAGCTCAGTCCTTTCTCTGTTATTTCTCTCATCTTCAATCCATCTGCCTCTGCCTCTCTCTTCTCGTCCTCCTGCAGTCACTTCAACAGATCTCAGCTGTCTCTACAACCGAGCACTCTTCCCATTTTGATCTAAATTCCCACATTCTGTCTAACCTGCCCCGGGCACCTCACCGATTATCATGCCATTACATTGTCAGAGTGTTCCATTCTGCCTCCAGGCTGACACAGCTCTGCCACAGCTCCCCGTGTTCGCTGCCATGGACACAACCTGGGCTCCCTCATCCCAAGCTCAGCTTTGTGTGTGCTCAGGAGCTTTCAGGCATGACAGCGATGGGGAAAGCTGCATGAACCTTTCTGCTGTACCTCGCTGGGCACCTCAGGCAGCTGGAGGGATGCTGGTTCCAGCACACAACGTTCAGGCATGGCAGCCTGTTCCCTGGTCCTTTAAGCAGATGGAGCAGGAGCAGGGACACAGGCCAGCTCTCCTTTTGCTGATGCAGAGCAGAGAGCTCCGAACTCCTGCCCAAAATCTCTCAGAACTCTGCTCCAATGCAGGAGCTTTCTCCACCAGGGTTTTCCAGCCACTTCCATTTGCTTCCCATTGTCTTTCCCCGTGGATCTGCTCACCATCATTTTCTTCCAGGCACCACGGGGCAGGACACGGTCACCCAGGAACATGGACCAGTCTTGGTGAAGCAGGGACACCCCTTCCACACCACCTGCACATACCACACCAGTTATTTTACTGGCTTGCTGTGGTACCAGCTGAGGAAAGGCCAAGCCCCAGAGCTGATCTCCTATCAAGCAGGGACTGGCCCCAAGCGCAGCGGCCGTTTCACCACGTAGCTGAACACCACGGGCAAATCCAGTGTCCTGCAGCTGGAGGAAGTGGAGCTCTCTGACTCTGCCTTGTACCTCTGTGCTCTGCAAGACACCCTGGTGCAGGGAGCTTCCTCAGCTGCGCAACAACCCAGGGCAGGGAGGGGACGTGTCAGTGCAAGGCTGAGCTTGGGAAAGGGACTCTGATCTCACCCTGATGCTCACCAGCATTTTCATCCACATGTGTCTACAATGGTCTGATGGTTTTTGTAGCATCCATCCTAGCACTTCCCTTAGGAAAAAAGTTTTGGACTATTTTGACTCATTTCCATATTGTGTAGTCTCTACGGAAAGAAAAATACCCGCTGTCCTTGGCTGGGACCTTGTCCTTCCACACTCCAGCCCTGCTGCTTTTGGCCCCACGTGTCCTCAGCAGAGCCCAGGGCTGGTTTTGTGTCCCTGCCTTGTGTGCTCACGGAGCAGCCCCGTTTGCAGGGACACACGTGAAGCACGGATTTTTCTGTGGCTCCACATGGGGTAGCACGGCTCTGGGTCTGTCCGTGTGTGTCCGTGACCGGGAGGGAATGTCCTGATCATGCCAGAGACACCGAGCACTGACCAGCACAGAGCAACAGCAGCTGCCCAGGCTCACAAACAGCGTGAGCGGGGCCGGCAGCCGCCCAATGCAGGTGTGTGCAGGGTGGATCTGCTTCCCAGGCGGTGTCGCTGCTGTGTGCGATGGGACACAGCTGTCCCTTGTCCCTGGCCGTGCCAAAGGCCCCTGTGTCTCTGCTTGTGCCGGTGCCGTGAGAGGCGGGGGCTGAGGCGGCCGGGGCGGAGCTGGGGCGGCGCAGAGGAGGCGGCACGGCCGCAGCAGAGCCGGGGCTCAGGGGCACAGCGAGGCTCGGCCGGCGGAGCGGCGGCATGCGGCGGGCTCGGGCCGCGGGGCTGCCGGCGCTGGTTGCGGTGCTGATCGGTGCGTGGGGATGGGCTGATCCCGCAGGTGTCCGGAGGCTGCCGTCCTGTCTGGCTTCTGCACAGGCCTCTCACTGAGAACTCTTCTCCCATTCATCCCTCCCTCTTCTCCATTCCAAACTTCTATTCTTTGCCAAAACCTGCACAAACGTTCCTTCTTTATAACACATAAAGTCAGTCCTTACCCCCTTCTAAAACTCTCCTTGTCTTTTTGCTCCTGCTCTCACACCCTCCTGTTCTCCCGTGGCTCTCCTAATCCTTCTGTCATTCACACATTCATGTCCCTACAAGCGATTAATGCACACTTCCATTCCTACGTATCTCCATGACATCTTCTGAGAACCGTTATCCTCCTCATCTCTCTGTGTTCCTGGCTGCTTTTGCGGGCTTTATTCTGGGGATTGGCAGAGGTGGGTAGAAAGTAGGAGTTAAAGTTGATCCTTTTGTCTCCCTGGCAGTGGCTGCAGTCAGAGCCGAGGTACATCAGGAGCCCTTCCTGGACACCACCGAGGGCACCGGCATCAACATCACCTGCTCACATACCAAAATCCAGACCAATGATTGGATCCAGTGGTACCGTCAGGTCCCTGGCCAAGGACCTGAACTCCTCGCACTCACTCTGAAAGAGTCCAAAGAGCTGCCGGGCAGTGCAGGACAGCTGTCGGTGTCGGCAGATCGTCGTTCGAGCCGGCTGTGGCTCGCTGAGCCCCGGCGCGGGGACGCGGCCGTGTATTACTGCGCGCTGGGGGCCACGGGCAGAGGAGCCGGGGCTGCGGCCGGGCACGAACCGCCGCGGGCGGGGCCGGGCGGGGCCAGCAGGGGGCGCTGCCGCTCCGCCCGCCGGGGCCGCCGAGCCCCGCTCGTCCCGGGCTGCCGGGCCGGGACCGCCACCGGAACCGAACACAGGCACCGGCACTGGGACCGGCACCGACACCGGCAATGGACATCTGTACCGATCCCCCAATGGGACCGGGACCGACACCACCATCGACACCGGCACCGTCATTGACCCGAGCGGGGCCAGCAGGGGGCGCTGCCGCTCCGCCCGCCGGGCTCCCGGCCCGCGCCTCCGCAGCTCCTTCCTCTGCCCCGAGCCCGCAGCACCGACACCGCACAGCCCCGCACGGCCCCAAACACGCCGCACAACCCGCCCACAACCTGCGCTAACACTGTCCCCTAACACAGTCTGGCCCAGCTCCGGCTGCTCCTTGAGACCACCAGGGCCGGGAGCTGACAAAGCAGCACAACCGACGGGCACACAAGGGCTAATTCATGGATTGCTGTCAGGTCAGTAGGTCAGTCCCTGAGAGGTGTTTGCATTGAGGTGACAAAGAAATCTCTGTCTCTGCACAAATGTCTCGGTTCCACACTGCAAGCTGAATTCTCACCTGGCTGTGTAAGGCAGGTGCACTTTTAATGCCGCCGGAGGATGGAATTCACTTCTCTACATTTTGGTCTCATTCTCAGATGTCCACAAACATCTATGGATGTGCATTCAGCATCTTCCTGAAAGAGCAGAACATCCGGGAGGGAAAATAATAAATCGGTTGGAGTAGAGGAGTATTTAAAATCTCCTGAGGACACTATCACTCTCACCTGTCCCCCAGAACTGATTAATCCCCTCCCCTTCACACCGGTAACGTCTCATACATACGTAAAAGAAAATGCCAAGAATTAGCAGTGCTGCAAGTGTTGCAGGGAGACACTTGACAGACTGAGCTCCACATGATGTTTCCCCCCAGAGACATGCTCTAGACACCCCATTTCCTTTGGGGACAGGAGCCTTTCAGCATCTACAGAAACTCCTTGGGCTGAGCAAGTTCAGCTGAGGCCACAGTCAGGGCATGTGAACGGCGAGTGTCTGGTTCTCTAAGGCTCACATCAGGACCATTTTCATTTCCAAGGGAAGAACAAGGAAAAGGCAAAGTGATGAACAAAGCACACAATGAGACCAATCTGGCAGTAGGTGATAAAGGGAGAAAGAGAGAGCTCAGAGCTCTCCAGCTTCTAATTGATGGACCATAAGGAAAGGGCTGTGAATTGGCTCAGGCTGAGCTTTGTCAGCGACAGGAAGGGACAAGAGGAACATGAGGATAATGGAGGTTTGAGGGGGTCTTGTGGGGTTAGGGAGCACCCACCTAGGAATGCTTGTGAGGCTGTGCAGCCTCCAGCCATGGGGCTCTCCAACACCCATCAGGATCTGGAGATTAGCAGTGACCCCAGGGAGCAGAGGACACCTCAGGAAGGTGAGAAACCTCAGCGGGGAAGAAAGCCCTGAACTCCTCAATGCCCAGGCCTGGGTGTGCAGCAGAGCTGCCCATTGCAGCTGCGGAGCTGAGGACTCCACTGCGAGCTGAGCAGGAACAGCCCCTTCCCATCACTGATGCCCCAGGGGCACGGAATGCTCACAATGCCAATGGCTGAGGGAGCCTCGGGGGCTGCTGCTGGAGGAGCCAGAAACGCACAAGGAGCATTTCAGGCAGGCAAGGACAGGCCATGGCTCCGCCTGCTCCCGCCGCTGCTCCCTTTGCTCCCGCCGAGCGTCGTTTCCGCAGCTCTGTTCTCTCGGGGCTGGGACCTCCTTCCTGCCTCTGCCTCGCTCAGCAAACACTTGGTCACTCAGCAGCTGGGTCTCGGCATGCAGCTCGCATATCTCATCCTCACCGTCTTCCTGGGACAGCTCCTGGGTAAGTCCTGGCTTTCCCCAAGCCTCCCTTCTTTTTCCTTTCCCCAGGAAATCCTCAGCAGCTTTATCAAGCTCGTATGAGGAAATATCAATCAATATAAGGAAAAGGCTGAGCATAATCTGCGTCTCTTTGTGGTTTTGCAAGTGTTTCCTGAAGAAGCTCCTTGGTTTGTAAAGGAAAAGGGAAACGAGAGAAGTGAAACCTCAGACTTCTCTGTCTCTTTTCTCACCTTCAATCCATCTGCCTCTGCCTCTCTCTTCTCATCCTACTGCAGTAACTTCAAGAGATCTCAGCTGTCTCTACAACCGAGCACTCTTCCCATTTCGATCTAAATTCCCACATTCTGCCTAACCTGCCCCGGGCAACTCACCGATTATCATGCCATTACATTGTCAGGGTGTTCCATTCTGCCTCCAGGCTGACACAGCTCTGCCACAGCTCCCCGTGTTCGCTGCCATGGACACAACCAGGGCTCCCTCTTCCCAAGCTCAGCTTTGTGTGTGCTCAGGAGCTTTCAGGCATGACAGCGATGGGGAAAGCTGCATGAACCTTTCTGCTGTACCTCGCTGGGCACCTCAGGCAGCTGGAGGGATGCTAGCTCCAGCACACAACGTTCAGGCATGGCAGCCTGTTCCCTGGTCCTTTAAGCAGATGGAGCAGGAGCAGGGACAGAGCCCAGCTCTCCTTTGGGTGATGCAGAGCAGAGAGCTCCGAACCCCGGCCCAAAATCTCTCAGGACTCTGCTACAAGGCCGCAGCTTTCTCCACCAGGGTTTTCCATCCACTTCCATTTGCTTCCCATTGTCCTTCCCTGTGGAGCTGCTCACCTTCACTTTCTTCCAGGCACCACGGGGCAGGACACGGTCACCCAGGAACATGGACCAGTCTTGGTGAAGCAGGGACACCCCTTCCACACCACCTGCAAATACCAAACCAGTTATTTTAATGGCTTGGTGTGGTACCAGCTGAGGAAAGGTCAAGCCCCAGAGCTGATCTCCTATCAAGCAGGGGCTGGCTCCAAGCGCAGCGGCCGTTTCAACACGCAGCTGAACACCACGGGCAAATCCAGTGTCCTGCAGCTGGAGGAAGTGGAGCTCTCTGACTCTGCCTTGTACCTCTGTGCTGTGCAAGACACCCTGGTGCAGGGAGCTTCCTCAGCTGTGCAACAACCCAGGGCAGGGAGGGGATGGGTCAGTGCAAGGCTGAGCTTGGGAAAGGGACTCTGATCTCACCCTGATGCTCACCAGCATTTTCATCCACATGTGTCTACAATGGTCTGATGGTTTTTGTAGCATCCATCCTAGCACTTCCCTTAGGAAAAAAGTTTTGGACTATTTTGACTCATTTCCATATTGTGTAGTCTCTACGGAAAGAAAAATACCCGCTGTCCTTGGCTGGGACCTTATCCTTCCACACTCCAGCCCTGCTGCTTTTGGCCCTATGTGTCCTCAGCAGAGCCCAGGGCTGGTTTTGTGTCCCTGCCTTGTGTGCTCACGGAGCAGCCCCGTTTGCAGGGACACACGTGAAGCACGGATTTTTCTGTGGCTCCACACTGTTGAGGATGGCCCTGGGTCTGTCCGTGTGTGTCCGTGACCGGGAGGGAATGTCCTGACCATGCCAGGGACACCGAGCACTGACCAGCACAGAGCAACAGCAGCTGCCCAGGCTCACAAACAGCGTGAGCGGGGCCGGCAGCCGCCCAATGCAGGTGTGTGCAGGGTGGATCTGCTTCCCAGGCGGTGTCGCTGCTGTGTGCGATGGGACACAGCTGTCCCGTGTCCCTGGCCGTGCCAAAGGTCGTTGTGTCGCTGCTTGTGCCGGTGCCGTGAGAGGCGGGGGCTGAGGCGGCCGGGGCGGAGCTGGGGCGGCGCAGAGGAGGCGGCACGGCCGCAGCAGAGCCGGGGCTCAGGGGCACAGCGAGGCTCGGCCGGCGGAGCGGCGGCATGCGGCGGGCTCGGGCCGCGGGGCTGCCGGCGCTGGTTGCGGTGCTGATCGGTGCGTGGGGAGGGAGTGATCCCGCAGGTGCCCGGAGGCTGCCGTCCTGCCTGGCTTCTGCACAGACCTCTCACCGAGAACTCTTCTCCCATTCATCCCTCGCTCTTCTCCATACTAAACTTTTATTCTGTCCCAAAACCTTCACAAACATTCCTTCTTTATAAGTCATGAAATCAGTCCTTACCCCTTTTTAATTTTCTTCTTGTCTTTTTGTGCTTTCTTCCATATCCTCCCCTTCTCCCGTGGCTCTGCTAATCCTTCTGTCATTAAATCACTCATCTTCCACAAACCATTCATGGACAATTCCATTCCTACATATCTCCATGGCATTCTCTGGGAACTGTTTTCCTCCTCATCTCTCTCTGTTCCTGATAGCTTCTGCGGGCTTAGTTCGGGGGATTGGCAGAGGTGGTTAGAAAATAGGAGTTGAAGTTTGTTTTTTTTCTTTCCCTGGTAGTGGCTGCGTCCAGAGCCCAAGTACAGCAGGAGCCATTTCTGGAGACCACCGAGGGCACCGGCATCAACATCACCTGCTCACATGCCAAAATCCAACCCACTGACTGGATCCAGTGGTACCGTCAGCTCCCTGGCCAAGGACCTGAACTCCTCGCACTCACTCTTAAAGATACCAAAGAGCTGCCGGGCAGTGCAGGACAGCTGTCGGTGTCGGCAGATCGGCGTTCGAGCTGGCTGTGGCTCGCTGAGCCCCGGCGCGGGGACGCGGCCGTGTATTACTGCGCGCTGGGGGCCACGGGCAGAGGAGCCGGGGCTGCGGCCGGGCACGAACCGCCGCGGGCGGGGCCGGGCGGGGCCAGCAGGGGGCGCTGCCGCTCCGCCCGCCGGGGCCGCCGAGCCCCGCTCGTCCCGGGCTGCCGGGCCGGGGCCACCACCGGAACCGACACCGGCACCGGAACCGACAGCGGCCCCAGAACCGACACCGGCACCGGCAACGGCAATGGGACCGACAGCAGCACCGGCAATGGACATTGGTACCGATCACCAATGGGACCGGGACCGACACCATCGACACCACAACCGTCATTGACCCGAGCGGGGCCAGCAGGGGGCGCTGCCGCTCCGCCCGCCGGGCTCCCGAGCCGCCCCTCCGCAGCTCCTTCCTCTGCCCCGAGCCCGCAGCACCGACACCGCACAGCCCCGCCCATCCCAAAACACGCCTCCAACCCGCCCACAACCTGCGCTCACACTGTCCCCACACACAGACCGGACTCTCCTCCGGCTGCTCCTTGAGAGCACCAGGGCTGGGAGCACAGCCGACGGGCACACAAGGGCTAATTTATGGAGATCTGTCAGGTCACTAAGTCAGTTCCTGAGAGGTGTTTGCATTGAGGTGACAAAGAAATCTCTGTCTCTGCACAAATGTCTCGGTTCCACACTGCAAGCTGAATTCTCTCCTGGCTGTGTAAGGCAGCTGTACTTTTAATGCCACCAGAGGATGGAATTTACCTCTCTATATTTTGCTCTCATCCTCAGATGTCCACAGACATCCATGGATGTGCATTCAGCACGTTCCTGAAAAAGTAGAACATCCGAGAGGGAAAACAATAAATCGGTTGGAGTACAGGAGCATTTCAAATCTCCTGACGACACTATCACACTCACCAGTCCCCCAAAACTGATTCATCCCCCTTCCCTTCACACCGGTAACATCTCATATATAAGTAAAAGAAAATGCCAGGGATTAGCAGAGCTGCAAGTTTTGCAGGGTGACAACTCTTGAAAGACTGAAGTCCACTTGATGTTTCCCCCCAGAGAGTTGCTCTAGAGACCCCATTTCCTCTGAGGACAGGAGCCTTTCAGCATCTTCAGACACTCCTTGGTCTGAGCAAGTTCAGAGGAGCCCACAATCAGGGCATGTGAAAGTTGAGAGTGTCTGGTTCCCTAAGGCTCACATCAGGACCATTTTCCTTTGACAAGGAAAGGATAAAGAAAAGGCAAAGTGATGAACAAAGCACACAATGAGGCCAATCTGGCAGTAGGTGATAAGGGGAGAAAGAGAGAGCTCAGAGCTCTCCAGCTTCTAATTGATGGGCCATTAGGAAACTGCTGTGAATTGGCACAGGCTGAGCTTTGTCAGCGACAGGAAGGGACAAGAGGAACGTGAGGATAATGGAGGTTTGAGGGGGTCTTGTGGGGTTAAGGGAGCACCCACCAAGGAATGCGTGTGAGGCTGTGCAGCCTCCAGCCATGGGGCTCTCCAACACCCATCAGGATCTGGAGATTAGCAGTGACCCGACAGAGCTGAGGACACCTCAGGGAGGTGAGAAACCTCAGCAGGGAAGAAACGCCTGAGATCCCAAATGCCCAGGCCTGGGTGTGCAGCAGAGCTGCCCATTGCAGCTGCGGAGCTGAGGACTCCACTGCGAGCTGAGCAGGAACAGCCCCTTCCCATCACTGATGCCCCAGGGGCACGGAATGCTCACAATGCCAATGGCTGAGGGAGCCTCGGGGGCTGCTGCTGGAGGAGCCAGAAACGCACAAGGAGCATTTCAGGCAGGCAAGGACAGGCCATGGCTCCGCCTGCTCCCGCCGCTGCTCCCTTTGCTCCCGCCGAGCGTCGTTTCCGCAGCTCTGTTCTCTCGGGGCTGGGACCTCCTTCCTGCCTCTGCCTCGCTCAGCAAACACTTGGTCACTCAGCAGCTGGGTCTCGGCATGCAGCTCGCATATCTCATCCTCACCGTCTTCCTGGGACAGCTCCTGGGTAAGTCCTGGCTTTTCCCCAACGCTCCCCTGCTCTTCTTCTTCTTCTTCCACCCAGGATATGCTCAAAAGCCAAATCTGGTCCATGGGGGAAGTGGCAGTGAATAAAGGGGAAAGACCTTGAATAAAGGGAAAAGGAAAATCTGCTTTTGTGTGCGGTTTTGCAAGTGTTTCCTGAAGAAGCTCCTTGGTTTGTAAAGGAAAAGGGAAAGGAGAGAAGTGAAAGCTCAGTCCTTTCTATGTTATTTCTCTCATCTTCAATCCATCTGCCTCTGCCTCTCTCTTCTCGTCCTCCTGCAGTCACTTCAACAGATCTCAGCTGTCTCTACAACCGAGCACTCTTCCCATTTTGATCTAAATTCCCACATTCTGTATAACATGCCCCGGGCACCTCACATATTTTCATGCCATTACATTATCAGGGTGTTCCATTCTGCCTCCAGGCTGACACAGCTCTGCCACAGCTCCCCATGTTCGCTGGCATCGACACAACCTGGGCTCCCTCTTCCCAAGCTCAGCTTTGTGTGTGCTCAGGAGCTTTCAGGCATGACAACGATGGGGAAAGCTGCATGAACCTTTCTGCTGTACCTCGCTGGGCACCTCAGGCAGCTGGAGGGATGATGGTTCCAGCACACAACGTTCAGGCATGGCAGCCTGTTCCCTGGTCCTTTAAGCAGATGGAGCAGGAGCAGGGAGAGAGCCCAGCTCTCCTTTGGGTGATGCAGAGCAGAGAGCTCCGAACTCCTGCCCAAAATCTCTCAGGACTCTGCTCCAATGCAGGAGCTTTCTCCACCAGGGTTTTCCATCCACTTCCATTTGCTTCCCATTGTCCTTCCCTGTGGAGCTGCTCACCTTCACTTTCTTCCAGGCACCACGGGGCAGGACACGGTCACCCAGGAACATGGACCAGTCTTGGTGAAGCAGGGACACCCCTTCCACACCACCTGCAAATACCAAACCAGTGCTTTTTATGCCTTGCTGTGGTACCAGCTGAGGAAAGGCCAAGCCCCAGAGCTGATCTCCTATCAAGCAGGGGCTGGCTCCAAGCGCAGCGGCCGTTTCAACACGCAGCTGAACACCACGGGCAAATCCAGTGTCCTGCAGCTGGAGGAAGTGGAGCTCTCTGACTCTGCCTTGTACCTCTGTGCTCTGCAAGACACCCTGGTGCAGGGAGCTTCCTCAGCTGCGCAACAACCCAGGGCAGGGAGGGGATGTGTCAGTGCAAGGCTGAGCTTGGGAGAGGGACTCTGATCTCACCCTGATGCTCACCAGAATTTTCATCCACATGTGTCTACAATGGTCTGATGGTTTTTGTAGCATCCATCCTAGTACTTCCTTTAGGAAAAATACTTGGACTATTTTGACTCATTTCCATATTGTGTAGTCTCTACGGTAAGAAAAATACCCGCTGTCCTTGGCTGGGACCTTATCCTTCCACACTCCAGCCCTGCTGCTTTTGGCCCTACGTGTCCTCAGCAGAGCCCAGGGCTGGTTTTGTGTCCCTGCCTTCTGTGCTCACGGAGCAGCCCCGTTTGCAGGGACACATGTGAAGCACGGATTTTTCTGTGGCTCCACACTGTTGAGGATGGCCCTGGGTCTGTCCGTGTGTGTCCCTGACCGGGAGGGAATGTCCTGACCATGCCAGGGACACCGAGCACTGACCAGCACAGAGCAACAGCAGCTGCCCAGGCTCACAAACAGCCTGAGCGGGGCCGGCAGCCGCCCAATGCAGGTGTGTGCAGGGTGGGTCTGCTTCCCAGGCGGTGTCGCTGCTGTGTGCGATGGGACACAGCTGTCCCTTGTCCCTGGCCGTGCCAAAGGTCGTTGTGTCGCTGCTTGTGCCGGTGCCGTGAGAGGCCGGGGCTGTGGCGGCCGGGGCGGAGCTGGGGCGGCGCAGAGGAGACGGCACGGCCGCAGCAGAGCCGGGGCTCAGGGGCACAGCGAGGCTCGGCCGGCGGAGCGGCGGCATGCGGCGGGCTCGGGCCGCGGGGCTGCAGGCGCTGGTTGCGGTGCTGATCGGTGCGTGGGACGGGAGTGATCCCGCAGTTGCCCGGAGGCTGCCGTCCTGCCTGGCTTCTGCAAAGACCTCTCACTGAGAACCCTTCTCCATTCATCCCTCCCTCTTCTCCATCCCAAACTTCTATTCTGTCCCAAAACCTGCACAAACATTCCGACTTTATAACACATAAAGTCAGTCCTTACCCCCTTCTAATACTCTCCTTGTCTTTTTGCGCCTTCTCTCACACCCTCCTGTTCTCCCGTGGCTCTCCTAATCCTTCTGTCATTCACACATTCATGTCCCCACAAGCGATTAATGCACACTTCCATTCCTACGTATCTCCATGACATCTTCTGGGAACCGTTATCCTCCTCATCTCTCTGTGTTCCTGGCTGCTTTTGCGGTCTTTGTTCTGGGGATTGGCAGAGGTGGGTAGAAAGTAGGAGTTAAAGTTGATCCTTTTGTCTCCCTGGCAGTGGCTGCAGTCAGAGCCCAGGTACATCAGGAGCCCTTCCTGGACACCACCGAGGGCACCGGCATCAACATCACCTGCTCACATACCAAAATCCAGCCCCGTGATTGGATCCAGTGGTACAGTTTGCTCCCAGGCCAAGGACCTGAACTCCTCGCACTCACTCTGAAAGATACCAAAGAGCTGCCGGGCAGTGCAGGACAGCTATCGGTGTCGGCTGATCGGCGTTCGAGCTGGCTGTGGCTCGCTGAGCCCCGGCGCGGGGACGCGGCCGTGTATTACTGCGCGCTGGGGGCCACGGGCAGAGGAGCCGGGGCTGCGGCCGGGCACGAACCGCCGCGGGCGGGGCCGGGCGGGGCCAGCAGGGGGCGCTGCCGCTCCGCCCGCCGGGGCCGCCGAGCCCCGCTCGTCCCGGGCTGCCGGGCCGGTGCCGCCACCGGAACCGAACACAGGCACCGGCACTGGGACCGGCACCGACACCGGCAATGGACATCGGTACCGATCCCTCAATGGGACCGGGACCGACACCACCATCGACACCGGCACCGTCATTGACCCGAGCGGGGCCAGCAGGGGGCGCTGCCGCTCCGCCCGCCGGGCTCCCGGCCCGGGCCTCCGCAGCTCCTTCCTCTGCCCCGAGCCCGCAGCACCGACACCGCACAGCCCCGCACGGCCCCAAACACGCCGCACAACCCGCCCACAACCTGCGCTAACACTGTCCCCTAACACAGTCTGGCCCAGCTCCGGCTGCTCCTTGAGACCACCAGGGCCGGGAGCTGACAAAGCAGCACAACCGACGGGCACACAAGGGCTAATTCCTGGAGTGCTGTCAGGTCAGTAGGTCAGTCCCTGAGAGGTGTTTGCATTGAGGTGACAAAGAAATCTCTGTCTCTGCACAAATGTCTCGGTTCCACACTGCAAGCTGAATTCTCACCTGGCTGTGTAAGGCAGGTGCACTTTTAATACCGCCGGAGGATGGAATTCACTTCTCTACATTTTGGTCTCATTCTCAGATGTCCACAAACATCTATGGATGTGCATTCAGCATCTTCCTGAAAGAGCAGAACATCCGGGAGGGAAAATAATAAATCGGTTGGAGTACAGGAGCATTGCAAATCTCCTGAGGACACTATCACTCTCACCTGTCCCCCAGAACTGATTAATCCCCTTCCCTTCACACCGGTAACGTCTCATATATACGTAAAAGAAAATGCCAAGAATTGGCAGTGCTGCAAGTGTTGCAGGGAGACACTTGACAGACTGAGCTCCACATGATGTTCCCCCCCAGAGACATGCTCTAGACACCCCATTTCCTTTGGGGACAGAAGCCTTTCAGCATCTACAGAAACTCCTTGGGCTGAGCAAGTTGAGCTGAGGCCACAGTCAGGGCATGTGAACGGCGAGTGTCTGGTTCTCTAAGGCTCACATCAGGACCATTTTCATTTCCAAGGGAAGAACAAGGAAAAGGGAAAGTGATGAACAAAGCACACAATGAGACCCATCTGGCAGTAGGTGATAAGAGAAGAAAGAGAGAGCTCAGAGCTCTCCAGCTCCTAATTCATTGGGCAATAGGAAAGGGCTGTGAATTGGCTCAGGCTGAGCTTTGTCAGCGACAGGAAGGGACAAGAGGAACATGAGGATAATGGAGGTTTGAGGGGGTCTTGTGGGGTTAGGGAGCACCCACCTAGGAATGCTTGTGAGGCTGTGCAGCCTCCAGCCATGGGGCTCTCCAACACCCATCAGGATCTGGAGATTAGCAGTGACCCCACAGAACTGAGGACACCTCAGGAAGGTGAGAAACCTCAGCGGGGAAGAAAGCCCTGAACTCCTCAATGCCCAGGCCTGGGTGTGCAGCAGAGCTGCCCATTGCAGCTGCGGAGCTGAGGACTCCACTGCGAGCTGAGCAGGAACAGCCCCTTCCCATCACTGATGCCCCAGGGGCACGGAATGCTCACAATGCCAATGGCTGAGGGAGCCTCGGGGGCTGCTGCTGGAGGAGCCAGAAACGCACAAGGAGCATTTCAGGCAGGCAAGGACAGGCCATGGCTCCGCCTGCTCCCGCCGCTGCTCCCTTTGCTCCCGCCGAGCGTCGTTTCCGCAGCTCTGATCTCTCGGGGCTGGGACCTCCTTCCTGCCTCTGCCTCGCTCAGCAAACACTTGGTCACTCAGCAGCTGGGTCTCGGCATGCAGCTCGCATATCTCATCCTCACCGTCTTCCTAGGACAGCTCCTGGGTAAGTCCTGGCTTTCCCCAAGCCTCCCTTCTTTTTCCTTTCCCCAGGAAATCCTCAGCAGCTTTATCAAGCTCGTATGAGGAAATATCAATCAATATAAGGAAAAGGCTGAGCATAATCTGCGTCTCTTTGTGGTTTTGCAAGTGTTTCCTGAAGAAGCTCCTTGGTTTGTAAAGGAAAAGGGAAACGAGAGAAGTGAAACCTCAGACTTCTCTGTCTCTTTTCTCACCTTCAATCCATCTGCCTCTGCCTCTCTCTTCTCATCCTACTGCAGTAACTTCAAGAGATCTCAGCTGTCTCTACAACCGAGCACTCTTCCCATTTCGATCTAAATTCCCACATTCTGCCTAACCTGCCCCGGGCAACTCACCGATTATCATGCCATTACATTGTCAGGGTGTTCCATTCTGCCTCCAGGCTGACACAGCTCTGCCACAGCTCCCCGTGTTCGCTGCCATGGACACAACCAGGGCTCCCTCTTCCCAAGCTCAGCTTTGTGTGTGCTCAGGAGCTTTCAGGCATGACAGCGATGGGGAAAGCTGCATGAACCTTTCTGCTGTACCTCGCTGGGCACCTCAGGCAGCTGGAGGGATGCTAGCTCCAGCACACAACGTTCAGGCATGGCAGCCTGTTCCCTGGTCCTTTAAGCAGATGGAGCAGGAGCAGGGACAGAGCCCAGCTCTCCTTTGGGTGATGCAGAGCAGAGAGCTCCGAACCCCGGCCCAAAATCTCTCAGGACTCTGCTACAAGGCCGCAGCTTTCTCCACCAGGGTTTTCCATCCACTTCCATTTGCTTCCCATTGTCCTTCCCTGTGGAGCTGCTCACCTTCACTTTCTTCCAGGCACCACGGGGCAGGACACGGTCACCCAGGAACATGGACCAGTCTTGGTGAAGCAGGGACACCCCTTCCACACCACCTGCAAATACCAAACCAGTGCTTTTTATGCCTTGCTGTGGTACCAGCTGAGGAAAGGCCAAGCCCCAGAGCTGATCTCCTATCAAGCAGGGGCTGGCTCCAAGCGCAGCGGCCGTTTCAACACGCAGCTGAACACCACGGGCAAATCCAGTGTCCTGCAGCTGGAGGAAGTGGAGCTCTCTGACTCTGCCTTGTACCTCTGTGCTGTGCAAGACACCCTGGTGCAGGGAGCTTCCTCAGCTGCGCAACAACCCAGGGCAGGGAGGGGACGTGTCAGTGCAAGGCTGAGCTTGGGAGAGGGACTCTGATCTCACCCTGATGCTCACCAGAATTTTCATCCACATGTGTCTACAATGGTCTGATGGTTTTTGTAGCATCCATCCTAGTACTTCCTTTAGGAAAAATACTTGGACTATTTTGACTCATTTCCATATTGTGTAGTCTCTACGGTAAGAAAAATACCCGCTGTCCTTGGCTGGGACCTTATCCTTCCACACTCCAGCCCTGCTGCTTTTGGCCCTACGTGTCCTCAGCAGAGCCCAGGGCTGGTTTTGTGTCCCTGCCTTCGGTGCTCTCGGAGCAGCCCCGTTTGCAGGGACACACGTGAAGCACGGATTTTTCTGTGGCTCCACACTGGTGAGGATGGCCCTGGGTCTGTCCGTGTGTGTCCCTGACCGGGAGGGAATGTCCTGACCATGCCAGGGACACCGAGCACTGACCAGCACAGAGCAACAGCAGCTGCCCAGGCTCACAAACAGCGTGAGCAGGGCCGGCAGCCGCCCAATGCAGGTGTGTGCAGGGTGGGTCTGCTTCCCAGGCGGTGTCGCTGCTGTGTGCGATGGGACACAGCTGTCCCTTGTCCCTGGCCGTGCCAAAGGTCGTTGTGTCGCTGCTTGTGCCGGTGCCGTGAGAGGCCGGGGCTGTGGCGGCCGGGGCGGAGCTGGGGCGGCGCAGAGGAGGCGGCACGGCCGCAGCAGAGCCGGGGCTCAGGGGCACAGCGAGGCTCGGCCGGCGGAGCGGCGGCATGCGGCGGGCTCGGGCCGCGGGGCTGCAGGCGCTGGTTGCGGTGCTGATCGGTGCGTGGGACGGGAGTGATCCCGCAGGTGCCCGGAGGCTGCCGTCCTGCCTGGCTTCTGCAAAGACCTCTCACTGAGAACCCTTCTCCATTCATCCCTCCCTCTTCTCCATCCCAAACTTCTATTCTGTCCCAAAACCTGCACAAACATTCCGACTTTATAACACATAAAGTCAGTCCTTACCCCCTTCTAATACTCTCCTTGTCTTTTTGCGCCTTCTCTCACACCCTCCTGTTCTCCCGTGGCTCTCCTAATCCTTCTGTCATTCACACATTCATGTCCCCACAAGCGATTAATGCACACTTCCATTCCTACGTATCTCCATGACATCTTCTGGGAACCGTTATCCTCCTCATCTCTCTGTGTTCCTGGCTGCTTTTGCGGTCTTTGTTCTGGGGATTGGCAGAGCTGGGTAGAAAGTAGGAGTTAAAGTTGATCCTTTTGTATCCCTGGCAGTGGCTGCAGTCAGAGCCCAGGTACATCAGGAGCCCTTCCTGGACACCACCGAGGGCACCGGCATCAACATCACCTGCTCACATACCAAAATCCAGCCCCGTGATTGGATCCAGTGGTACAGTTTGCTCCCAGGCCAAGGACCTGAACTCCTCGCACTCACTCTGAAAGATACCAAAGAGCTGCCGGGCAGTGCAGGACAGCTGTCGGTGTCGGCTGATCGTCGTTCGAGCTGGCTGTGGCTCGCTGAGCCCCGGCGCGGGGACGCGGCCGTGTATTACTGCGCGCTGGGGGCCACGGGCAGAGGAGCCGGGGCTGCGGCCGGGCACGAACCGCCGCGGGCGGGGCCGGGCGGGGCCAGCAGGGGGCGCTGCCGCTCCGCCCGCCGGGGCCGCCGAGCCCCGCTCGTCCCGGGCTGCCGGGCCGGTGCCGCCACCGGAACCGAACACAGGCACCGGCACTGGGACCGGCACCGACACCGGCAATGGACATCGGTACCGATCCCTCAATGGGACCGGGACCGACACCACCATCGACACCGGCACCGTCATTGACCCGAGCGGGGCCAGCAGGGGGCGCTGCCGCTCCGCCCGCCGGGCTCCCGGCCCGCGCCTCCGCAGCTCCTTCCTCTGCCCCGAGCCCGCAGCACCGACACCGCACAGCCCCGCACGGCCCCAAACACGCCGCACAACCCGCCCACAACCTGCGCTAACACTGTCCCCTAACACAGTCTGGCCCAGCTCCGGCTGCTCCTTGAGAGCACCAGGGCCGGGGAGCTGACAAAGCAGCACAACCGACGGGCACACAAGGGCTAATTCCTGGAGTGCTGTCAGGTCAGTAGGTCAGTCCCTGAGAGGTGTTTGCATTGAGGTGACAAAGAAATCTCTGTCTCTGCACAAATGTCTCGGTTCCACACTGCAAGCTGAATTCTCACCTGGCTGTGTAAGGCAGGTGCACTTTTAATACCGCCGGAGGATGGAATTCACTTCTCTACATTTTGGTCTCATTCTCAGATGTCCACAAACATCTATGGATGTGCATTCAGCATCTTCCTGAAAGAGCAGAACATCCGGGAGGGAAAATAATAAATCGGTTGGAGTAGAGGAGCATTGCAAATCTCCTGAGGACACTATCACTCTCACCTGTCCCCCAGAACTGATTAATCCCCTTCCCTTCACACCGGTAACGTCTCATATATACGTAAAAGAAAATGCCAAGAATTAGCAGTGCTGCAAGTGTTGCAGGGAGACACTTGACAGACTGAGCTCCACATGATGTTCCCCCCCAGAGACATGCTCTAGACACCCCATTTCCTTTGGGGACAGGAGCCTTTCAGCATCTACAGAAACTCCTTGGGCTGAGCAAGTTGAGCTGAGGCCACAGTCAGGGCATGTGAACGGCGAGTGTCTGGTTCTCTAAGGCTCACATCAGGACCATTTTCATTTCCAAGGGAAGAACAAGGAAAAGGCAAAGTGATGAACAAAGCACACAATGAGACCAATCTGGCAGTAGGTGATAAGAGAAGAAAGAGAGAGCTCAGAGCTCTCCAGCTCCTAATTCATTGGGCATTAGGAAAGGGCTGTGAATTGGCTCAGGCTGAGCTTTGTCAGCGACAGGAAGGGACAAGAGGAACATGAGGATAATGGAGGTTTGAGGGGGTCTTGTGGGGTTAGGGAGCACCCACCTAGGAATGCTTGTGAGGCTGTGCAGCCTCCAGCCATGGGGCTCTCCAACACCCATCAGGATCTGGAGATTAGCAGTGACCCCACAGAACTGAGGACACCTCAGGAAGGTGAGAAACCTCAGCGGGGAAGAAAGCCCTGAACTCCTCAATGCCCAGGCCTGGGTGTGCAGCAGAGCTGCCCATTGCAGCTGCGGAGCTGAGGACTCCACTGCGAGCTGAGCAGGAACAGCCCCTTCCCATCACTGATGCCCCAGGGGCACGGAATGCTCACAATGCCAATGGCTGAGGGAGCCTCGGGGGCTGCTGCTGGAGGAGCCAGAAACGCACAAGGAGCATTTCAGGCAGGCAAGGACAGGCCATGGCTCCGCCTGCTCCCGCCGCTGCTCCCTTTGCTCCCGCCGAGCGTCGTTTCCGCAGCTCTGTTCTCTCGGGGCTGGGACCTCCTTCCTGCCTCTGCCTCGCTCAGCAAACACTTGGTCACTCAGCAGCTGGGTCTCGGCATGCAGCTCGCATATCTCATCCTCACCGTCTTCCTAGGACAGCTCCTGGGTAAGTCCTGGCTTTCCCCAAGCCTCCCTTCTTTTTCCTTTCCCCAGGAAATCCTCAGCAGCTTTATCAAGCTCGTATGAGGAAATATCAATCAATATAAGGAAAAGGCTGAGCATAATCTGCGTCTCTTTGTGGTTTTGCAAGTGTTTCCTGAAGAAGCTCCTTGGTTTGTAAAGGAAAAGGGAAACGAGAGAATTGAAACCTCAGACTTCTCTGTCTCTTTTCTCACCTTCAATCCATCTGCCTCTGCCTCTCTCTTCTCATCCTACTGCAGTAACTTCAAGAGATCTCAGCTGTCTCTACAACCGAGCACTCTTCCCATTTCGATCTAAATTCCCACATTCTGCCTAACCTGCCCCGGGCACCTCACCGATTATCATGCCATTACATTGTCAGGGTGTTCCATTCTGCCTCCAGGCTGACACAGCTCTGCCACAGCTCCCCGTGTTCGCTGCCATGGACACAACCTGGGCTCCCTCTTCCCAAGCTCAGCTTTGTGTGTGCTCAGGAGCTTTCAGGCATGACAGCGATGGGGAAAGCTGCATGAACCTTTCTGCTGTACCTCGCTGGGCACCTCAGGCAGCTGGAGGGATGCTGGTTCCAGCACACAACGTTCAGGCATGGCAGCCTGTTTCCTGGTCCTTTAAGCAGATGGAGCAGGAGCAGGGAGAGAGCCCAGCTCTCCTTTTGCTGATGCAGAGCAGAGAGCTCCGAATCCCTGCCCAAAATCTCTCAGGACTCTGCTACAAGGCCGCAGCTTTCTCCACCAGGGTTTTCCATCCACTTCCATTTACTTCCCATTGTCTTTCCCCGTGGAGCTGCTCACCATCACTTTCTTCCAGGCACCACGGGGCAGGACACGGTCACCCAGGAACATGGACCAGTCTTGGTGAAGCAGGGACACCCCTTCCACACCACCTGCAAATACCAAACCAGTTATTTTAATGGCTTGGTGTGGTACCAGCTGAGGAAAGGTCAAGCCCCAGAGCTGATCTCCTATCAAGCAGGGGCTGGCTCCAAGCGCAGCGGCCGTTTCAACACGCAGCTGAACACCACGGGCAAATCCAGTGTCCTGCAGCTGGAGGAAGTGGAGCTCTCTGACTCTGCCTTGTACCTCTGTGCTGTGCAAGACACCCTGGTGCAGGGAGCTTCCTCAGCTGTGCAACAACCCAGGGCAGGGAGGGGATGGGTCAGTGCAAGGCTGAGCTTGGGAAAGGGACTCTGATCTCACCCTGATGCTCACCAGAATTTTCATCCACATGTGTCTACAATGGTCTGATGGTTTTTGTAGCATCCATCCTAGCACTTCCCTTAGGAAAAAAATTTGGACTACTTTGACTAATTTCCATATTGTGAAGTCTCTACGGAAAGAAAAATACCCGCTGTCCTTGGCTGGGACCTTGTCCTTCCACACTCCAGCCCCGCTGATCATGGCTCCACATGTCCTCAGCAGAGCCCAGGGCTGGTTTTGTGTCCCTGCCTTGAGTGCTCTTGGAGCAGCCCCGTTTGCAGGGACACACGTGAAGCACGGATTTGTCTGTGGCTCCACATGGGGTAGCAAGGCTCTGGGGCTGTCCGTGTGTGTCCCTGACCGGGAGGGAATGTCCTGACCATGCCAGGGACACCGAGCACTGACCAGCACAGAGCAGCAGAAGCTGCCCAGGCTCACAAACAGCGTGAGCGGGGCCGGCAGCCGCCCAATGCAGGTGTGTGCAGGGTGGATCTGCTTCCCAGGCGGTGTCGCTGCTGTGTGCGATGGGACACAGCTGTCCCTTGTCCCTGGCCGTGCCAAAGGTCGTTGTGTCGCTGCTTGTGCCGGTGCCGTGAGAGGCGGGGGCTGAGGCGGCCGGGGCGGAGCTGGGGCGGCGCAGAGGAGGCGGCACGGCCGCAGCAGAGCCGAGGCTCAGGGGCACAGCGAGGCTCGGCCGGCGGAGCGGCGGCATGCGGCGGGCTCGGGCCGCGGGGCTGGCGGCGCCGGCTGTGCTGCTGATCGGTGCGTGGGGCTGGGGTGATCCCGCAGGCTCCCGGAGGCTGCTGCCCTGTCTGGCTTCTGCACAGACCTCTCACTGACAACTCTTCTCCCATTCATCCCTCCCTCTTCTCCATCCCAAACTTCTATTCTGTGCCAAAACCTGCACAAACATTCCGTCTTTATAACACATAAAGTCAGTCCTTACCCCCTTCTAATACTCTTCTTGTCTTTTTGCGCCTTCTCTCACACCCTCCTGTTCTCCCGTGGCTCTCCTAATCCTTCTGTCATTCACATATTCATGTCCCTACAAGCGATTAATGCACACTTCCATTCCTACGTATCTCCATGACATCTTCTGGGAACCGTTATCCTCCTCATCTCTCTGTGTTCCTGGCTGCTTTTGCGGTCTTTGTTCTGAGGATTGGCAGAGCTGGGTAGAAAGTAGGAGTTAAAGTTGATCCTTTTGTCTCCCTGGCAGTGGCTGCAGTCAGAGCCGAGGTACATCAGGAGCCATTCCTGGAGACCACCGAGGGCACCAGCATCAACATCACCTGCTCACATCCCAAAATCCAACCCAATGACTGGATCCAGTGGTACCGTCAGGTACCGTGCCAAGCACCTGTACTCCTCGCAGCAGCTGCTAGAGGCTCCAAGCCACTGTCGGACATTGCAGGATCGCTGTTGGTGTCGTCAGATCGGAGTTCGAGCTGGCTGTGGCTCGCTGAGCCCCGGCGCGGGGACGCGGCCGTGTATTACTGCGCGCTGGGGGCCACGGGCAGAGGAGCCGGGGCTGCGGCCGGGCACGAACCGCCGCGGGCGGGGCCGGGCGGGGCCAGCAGGGGGCGCTGCCGCTCCGCCCGCCGGGGCCGCCGAGCCCCGCTCGTCCCGGGCTGCCGGGCCGGGGCCGCCAACAGAACCGACACCGGCACCAGAACCGACACCGACACCGGCACCGGCAATGGGACCGACAGCAGCACCGGCAATGGACATTGCTACCGATCACCAATGGGACCGGGATCGACACCACGATCGACACCGGCACCGTCATTGACCCGAGCGGGGCCAGCAGGGGGCGCTGCCGCTCCGCCCGCCGCCCCCAGGGCCGCGCCCCCGCAGCTCCTTCCCCTGCCCCGAGCCCGCGGCATCGACACCGCACAGCCCCAAACACGCCTCCAACACGCCTCACAACCGCACACAATCTGCGCTCACACTGTCCCCACACACAGACCGGCCTCTCCTCCGGCTGCTCCTTGAGAGCACCAGGGCTGGGAGCACAGCCGACGGGCACAGAGGGGCTAATTTATGGAGATCTGTCAGGTCACTAAGTCAGTGCCTGAGAGGTGTATGCATTGAAATGACAAAGAAATCTCTGTCTCTGCAGAAATGTCTCTGCTCCATAATGCAAGTTGCATTCTCACCTGGCTCTGTAAGGCAGGTGTATTTTAATGACAACTTAGGATGGAATTCACCTCTCTATATTTTGTTGTCATTCTCAGATGTCCAAAAACATCCATGGATGTGCATTCAGCATCTTCCTGACAGAGTACAACACCCGGGAGGGAAAACAATAAATCGGTTTGAGCAGAGGAGCATTTCATATCATTGATGGGCTTGCTTATACCCACCCTCCCCCTGAACTCGATTTGCCCCTCTCCCTTCACTTAAGTAACCTGTCAAACATCCAGAAGAACAAATGCCACGATTTATCAGCGCTGCAAGTGCTGCAGGCAGACAACACTTGAAAGACTGAACTCCACTTGAAGTTTCCCCCCAGAGAGTTGCTCTAGAGACCCCATTTCCTTTGGGGACAGGAGCCTTTCAGCATCTTCAGACACTCCTTGGTCTGAGCAAGTTCAGCCGAGGCCACAGTCAGGGCATGTGAAAGCTGAGAGTGTCTGGTTCCCTAAGGCTCACATCAGGATCATTTTCCTTTCCAAGTAAAGGATAAAGAAAAGGGAAAGTGATGAACAAAGCACACAATGAGA
Source organism: Ammospiza caudacuta (assembly GCF_027887145.1). Taxonomy (NCBI): domain Eukaryota; kingdom Metazoa; phylum Chordata; class Aves; order Passeriformes; family Passerellidae; genus Ammospiza; species Ammospiza caudacuta. The sequence goes on from NC_080619.1 coordinate 3,743,257, forward strand.
CCAATCTGGCAGTAGGTGATAAGGGGAGAAAGAGAGAGCTCAGAGCTCTCCAGCTCCTAATTGATTGGGCATTAGGAAAGGGGTGTGAATTGGCTCAGGCTGAGCTTTGTCAGTGACAAGAAGGGACAAGAGGAACATGAGGATAACGGAGGTTTGAGGGGGTCTATTTGGTTTGGGAGCACCCACCTAGGAATGCTTGTGAGCCTGTGCAGCCAAGAGCCATGGTGTTTTCCAAGACCCATCTGAATCTGGAGATTAGCAGTGACTCCACAGAGCTGAGGACACCTCAGGACGGTGAGAAACCTCAGCAGGGAAGAAACCCCTGAGATCCCAAGTACTCATGCCTGGGTGTGCAGCAGAGCTGCCCATTGCAGCTGCGGAGCTGAGGACTCCACTGCGAGCTGAGCAGGAACAGCCCCTTCCCATCACTGATGCCCCAGGGGCACGGAATGCTCACAATGCCAATGGCTGAGGGAGCCTCGGGGGCTGCTGCTGGAGGAGCCAGAAACGCACAAGGAGCATTTCAGGCAGGCAAGGACAGGCCATGGCTCCGCCTGCTCCCGCCGCTGCTCCCTTTGCTCCCGCCGAGCGTCGTTTCCGCAGCTCTGTTCTCTCGGGGCTGGGACCTCCTTCCTGCCTCTGCCTCGCTCAGCAAACACTTGGTCACTCAGCAGCTGGGTCTCGGCATGCAGCTCGCATATCTCATTCTCACCGTCTTCCTGGGACAGCTCCTGGGTAAGTCCTGGCTTTTCCCCAACGCTCCCCTGTTCTTCTTTTTCTTCTTCCGCCCGGGATATGCTCAAAAGCCAAATCTGGTCCATGGGGGAAGTGGCAGTGAATAAAAGGGAAAGACCTTGAATAAAGGGAAAAGGAAAATCTGCTTTTGTGTGCGGTTTTGCAAGTGTTTCCTGAAGAAGCTCCTTGGTTTGTAAAGGAAAAGGGAAAGGAGAGAAGTGAAAGCTCAGTCCTTTCTCTGTTATTTCTCTCATCTTCAATCCATCTGCCTCTGCCTCTCTCTTCTCGTCCTCCTGCAGTCACTTCAACAGATCTCAGCTGTCTCTACAACCGAGCACTCTTCCCATTTTGATCTAAATTCCCACATTCTGTCTAACCTGCCCCGGGCACCTCACCGATTATCATGCCATTACATTGTCAGAGTGTTCCATTCTGCCTCCAGGCTGACACAGCTCTGCCACAGCTCCCCGTGTTCGCTGCCATGGACACAACCTGGGCTCCCTCATCCCAAGCTCAGCTTTGTGTGTGCTCAGGAGCTTTCAGGCATGACAGCGATGGGGAAAGCTGCATGAACCTTTCTGCTGTACCTCGCTGGGCACCTCAGGCAGCTGGAGGGATGCTGGTTCCAGCACACAACGTTCAGGCATGGCAGCCTGTTCCCTGGTCCTTTAAGCAGATGGAGCAGGAGCAGGGACACAGGCCAGCTCTCCTTTTGCTGATGCAGAGCAGAGAGCTCCGAACTCCTGCCCAAAATCTCTCAGAACTCTGCTCCAATGCAGGAGCTTTCTCCACCAGGGTTTTCCAGCCACTTCCATTTGCTTCCCATTGTCTTTCCCCGTGGATCTGCTCACCATCATTTTCTTCCAGGCACCACGGGGCAGGACACGGTCACCCAGGAACATGGACCAGTCTTGGTGAAGCAGGGACACCCCTTCCACACCACCTGCACATACCACACCAGTTATTTTACTGGCTTGCTGTGGTACCAGCAGAGGAAAGGCCAAGCCCCAGAGCTGATCTCCTATCAAGCAGGGACTGGCCCCAAGCGCAGCGGCCGTTTCACCACGCAGCTGAACACCACGGGCAAATCCAGTGTCCTGCAGCTGGAGGAAGTGGAGCTCTCTGACTCTGCCTTGTACCTCTGTGCTCTGCAAGACACCCTGGTGCAGGGAGCTTCCTCAGCTGCGCAACAACCCAGGGCAGGGAGGGGACGTGTCAGTGCAAGGCTGAGCTTGGGAAAGGGACTCTGATCTCACCCTGATGCTCACCAGCATTTTCATCCACATGTGTCTACAATGGTCTGATGGTTTTTGTAGCATCCATCCTAGCACTTCCCTTAGGAAAAAAGTTTTGGACTATTTTGACTCATTTCCATATTGTGTAGTCTCTACGGAAAGAAAAATACCCGCTGTCCTTGGCTGGGACCTTGTCCTTCCACACTCCAGCCCTGCTGCTTTTGGCCCCACGTGTCCTCAGCAGAGCCCAGGGCAGGTTTTGTGTCCCTGCCTTGTGTGCTCACGGAGCAGCCCCGTTTGCAGGGACACACGTGAAGCACGGATTTTTCTGTGGCTCCACATGGGGTAGCACGGCTCTGGGTCTGTCCGTGTGTGTCCGTGACCGGGAGGGAATGTCCTGATCATGCCAGAGACACCGAGCACTGACCAGCACAGAGCAACAGCAGCTGCCCAGGCTCACAAACAGCCTGAGCGGGGCCGGCAGCCGCCCAATGCAGGTGTGTGCAGGGTGGATCTGCTTCCCAGGCGGTGTCGCTGCTGTGTGCGATGGGACACAGCTGTCCCTTGTCCCTGGCCGTGCCAAAGGTCGTTGTGTCGCTGCTTGTGCCGGTGCCGTGAGAGGCGGGGGCTGAGGCGGCCGGGGCGGAGCTGGGGCGGCGCAGAGGAGGCGGCACGGCCGCAGCAGAGCCGGGGCTCAGGGGCACAGCGAGGCTCGGCCGGCGGAGCGGCGGCATGCGGCGGGCTCGGGCCGCGGGGCTGCCGGCGCTGGTTGCGGTGCTGATCGGTGCGTGGGGATGGGCTGATCCCGCAGGTGTCCGGAGGCTGCCGTCCTGTCTGGCTTCTGCACAGGCCTCTCACTGAGAACTCTTCTCCCATTCATCCCTCCCTCTTCTCCATCCCAAACTTCTATTCTTTGCCAAAACCTGCACAAACGTTCCTTCTTTATAACACATAAAGTCAGTCCTTACCCCCTTCTAAAACTCTCCTTGTCTTTTTGCTCCTGCTCTCACATCCTCCTGTTCTCCCGTGGCTCTCCTAATCCTTCCGTCATTCACACATTCATCGCCACACAAGCGATTAATGCACAATTCCATTCCTACATATCTCCATGACATCTTCTGGGAACCGTTATCCTCCTCATCTCTCTGTGTTCCTGGCTGCTTTTGCGGGCTTTGTTCTGGGGATTGGCAGAGCTGGGTAGAAAGTAGGAGTTAAAGTTGATCCTTTTGTCTCCCTGGCAGTGGCTGCGGTCAGAGCCCAGGTACATCAGGAGCCATTCCTGGAGACCACCGAGGGCACCGGCATCAACATCACCTGCTCACATCCCAAAATCCAGACCAATGATTGGATCCAGTGGTACCGTCAGCTCCCTGGCCAAGGACCTGAACTCCTCGCACTCACTATGAAAGAGTCCAAAGAGCTGCCGGGCAGTGCAGGACAGCTGTCGGTGTCGGCAGATCGGCGTTCGAGCCGGCTGTGGCTCGCTGAGCCCCGGCGCGGGGACGCGGCCGTGTATTACTGCGCGCTGGGGGCCACGGGCAGAGGAGCCGGGGCTGCGGCCGGGCACGAACCGCCGCGGGCGGGGCCGGGCGGGGCCAGCAGGGGGCGCTGCCGCTCCGCCCGCCGGGGCCGCCGAGCCCCGCTCGTCCCGGGCTGCCGGGCCGGGGCCGCCACCGGAACCGACACCGGCACCAGAACCGACACCGGCACCGGCAACGGCAATGGGACCGACAGCAGCACCGGCAATGGACATTGCTACCGATCACCAATGGGACCGGGATCGACACCACGATCGACACCGGCACCGTCATTGACCCGAGCGGGGCCAGCAGGGGGCGCTGCCGCTCCGCCCGCCGCCCCCAGGGCCGCGCCCCCGCAGCTCCTTCCCCTGCCCCGAGCCCGCGGCATCGACACCGCACAGCCCCGCACAGCCCCAAACACGCCTCCAACACGCCTCACAACCGCACACAACCTGCGCTCACACAGTCCCCACACACAGACCGGCCTCTCCTCCGGCTGCTCCTTGAGAGCACCAGGGCTGGGAGCACAGCCGACGGGCACAGAGGGGCTAATTTATGGAGATCTGTCAGGTCACTAAGTCAGTGCCTGAGAGGTGTATGCATTGAGATGACAAAGAAATCTCTGTCTCTGCAAAAATGTCTCTGCTCCATAATGCAAGTTGCATTCTCACCTGGCTGTGTAAGGCAGACGTATTTTAATGACAACTTAGGATGGAATTCACCTCTCTATATTTTGTTGTCATTCTCAGATGTCCAAAAACATCCATGGATGTGCATTCAGCATCTTCCTGACAGAGTACAACACCCGGGAGGGAAAACAATAAATCGGTTTGAGCAGAGGAGCATTTCATATCATTGATGGGCTTGCTTATACCCACCCTCCCCCTGAACTCGATTTGCCCCTCTCCCTTCACTTAAGTAACCTGTCAAACATCCAGAAGAACAAATGCCACGATTTATCAGCGCTGCAAGTGCTGCAGGCAGACAACGCTTGAAAGACTGAAGTCCACTTGAAGTTTCCCCCCAGAGAGTTGCTCTAGATACCCCGTTTCCTCTGAGGACAGGAGCCTTTCAGCATCTACAGAAACTCCTTGGTCTGAGCAAGTTCAGCCGAGGCCACAGTCAGGGCATGTGAAAGCTGAGAGTGTCTGGTTCCCTAAGGCTCTCATCAGGACCATTTTCCTTTCCAAGGAAAGGATAAAGAAAAGGCAAAGTGATGAACAAAGTACACAATGAGACCAATCTGGCAGTAGGTGATAAGGGGAGAAAGAGAGAGCTCAGAGCTCTCCAGCTCCTAATTGATTGGGCATTAGGAAAGGGCTGTGAATTGGCTCAGGCTGAGCTTTGTCAGCGACAAGAAGGGACAAGAGGAACATGAGGATAACGGAGGTTTGAGGGGGTCTATTGGGTTTGGGAACACCCACCTAGGAATGCTTGTGAGCCTGTGCAGCCAAGAGCCATGGTGTTTTCCAAGACCCATCTGAATCTGGAGATTAGCAGTGACTCCACAGAGCTGAGGACACCTCAGGGAGGTGAGAAACCTCAGCAGGGAAGAAACGCCTGAGATCCCAAATGCCCAGGCCTGGGTGTGCAGCAGAGCTGCCCATTGCAGCTGCGGAGCTGAGGACTCCACTGCGAGCTGAGCAGGAACAGCCCCTTCCCATCACTGATGCCCCAGGGGCACGGAATGCTCACAATGCCAATGGCTGAGGGAGCCTCGGGGGCTGCTGCTGGAGGAGCCAGAAACGCACAAGGAGCATTTCAGGCAGGCAAGGACAGGCCATGGCTCCGCCTGCTCCCGCCGCTGCTCCCTTTGCTCCCGCCGAGCGTCGTTTCCGCAGCTCTGTTCTCTCGGGGCTGGGACCTCCTTCCTGCCTCTGCCTCGCTCAGCAAACACTTGGTCACTCAGCAGCTGGGTCTCGGCATGCAGCTCGCATATCTCATCCTCACCGTCTTCCTGGGACAGCTCCTGGGTAAGTCCTGGCTTTCCCCAAGCCTCCCTTCTTTTTCCTTTCCCCAGGAAATCCTCAGCAGCTTTATCAAGCTCGTATGAGGAAATATCAATCAATATAAGGAAAAGGCTGAGCATAATCTGCGTCTCTTTGTGGTTTTGCAAGTGTTTCCTGAAGAAGCTCCTTGGTTTGTAAAGGAAAAGGGAAACGAGAGAAGTGAAACCTCAGACTTCTCTGTCTCTTTTCTCACCTTCAATCCATCTGCCTCTGCCTCTCTCTTCTCATCCTACTGCAGTAACTTCAAGAGATCTCAGCTGTCTCTACAACCGAGCACTCTTCCCATTTTGATCTAAATTCCCACATTCTGCCTAACCTGCCCCGGGCACCTCACCGATTATCATGCCATTACATTGTCAGGGTGTTCCATTCTGCCTCCAGGCTGACACAGCTCTGCCACAGCTCCCCGTGTTCGCTGCCATGGACACAACCTGGGCTCCCTCTTCCCAAGCTCAGCTTTGTGTGTGCTCAGGAGCTTTCAGGCATGACAGCGATGGGGAAAGCTGCATGAACCTTTCTGCTGTACCTCGCTGGGCACCTCAGGCAGCTGGAGGGATGCTGGTTCCAGCACACAACGTTCAGGCATGGCAGCCTGTTCCCTGGTCCTTTAAGCAGATGGAGCAGGAGCAGGGAGAGAGCCCAGCTCTCCTTTTGCTGATGCAGAGCAGAGAGCTCCGAACTCCTGCCCAAAATCTCTCAGAACTCTGCTACAAGGCAGGAGCTTTCTCCACCAGGGTTTTCCAGCCACTTCCATTTGCTTCCCATTGTCTTTCCCCGTGGATCTGCTCACCATCATTTTCTTCCAGGCACCACGGGGCAGGACACGGTCACCCAGGAACATGGACCAGTCTTGGTGAAGCAGGGACACCCCTTCCACACCACCTGCACATACCACACCAGTTATTTTACTGGCTTGCTGTGGTACCAGCTGAGGAAAGGCCAAGCCCCAGAGCTGATCTCCTATCAAGCAGGGACTGGCCCCAAGCGCAGCGGCCGTTTCACCACGCAGCTGAACACCACGGGCAAATCCAGTGTCCTGCAGCTGGAGGAAGTGGAGCTCTCTGACTCTGCCTTGTACCTCTGTGCTCTGCAAGACACCCTGGTGCAGGGAGCTTCCTCAGCTGCGCAACAACCCAGGGCAGGGAGGGGACGTGTCAGTGCAAGGCTGAGCTTGGGAAAGGGACTCTGATCTCACCCTGATGCTCACCAGCATTTTCATCCACATGTGTCTACAATGGTCTGATGGTTTTTGTAGCATCCATCCTAGCACTTCCCTTAGGAAAAAAGTTTTGGACTATTTTGACTCATTTCCATATTGTGTAGTCTCTACGGAAAGAAAAATACCCGCTGTCCTTGGCTGGGACCTTATCCTTCCACACTCCAGCCCTGCTGCTTTTGGCCCTACGTGTCCTCAGCAGAGCCCAGGGCTGGTTTTGTGTCCCTGCCTTCTGTGCTCACGGAGCAGCCCCGTTTGCAGGGATACACGTGAAGCACGGATTTTTCTGTGGCTCCACACTGTTGAGGATGGCCCTGGGTCTGTCCGTGTGTGTCCCTGACCGGGAGGGATTTCCTGACCATGCCAGGGACACCGAGCACTGACCAGCACAGAGCAACAGCAGCTGCCCAGGCTCACAAACAGCGTGAGCAGGGCCGGCAGCCGCCCAATGCAGGTGTGTGCAGGGTGGATCTGCTTCCCAGGCGGTGTCGCTGCTGTGTGCGATGGGACACAGCTGTCCCTTGTCCCTGGCCGTGCCAAAGGTCGTTGTGTCGCTGCTTGTGCCGGTGCCGTGAGAGGCGGGGGCTGAGGCGGCCGGGGCGGAGCTGGGGCGGCGCAGAGGAGGCGGCACGGCCGCAGCAGAGCCGGGGCTCAGGGGCACAGCGAGGCTCGGCCGGCGGAGCGGCGGCATGCGGCGGGCTCGGGCCGCGGGGCTGCCGGCGCTGGTTGCGGTGCTGATCGGTGCGTGGGGCTGGAGTGATCCCGCAGGTGCCCGGAGGCTGCCGTCCTGCCTGGCTTCTGCACAGACCTCTCACCGAGAACTCTTCTCCCATTCATCCCTCGCTCTTCTCCATACTAAACTTTTATTCTGTCCCAAAACCTTCACAAACATTCCATCTTTATAACTGCTGAAGTCAGTTCTTACCCCTTGTTAATTTTCTTCATGTCTTTTTGTGCTTTCTCCCACAACCTCCCGTTCTCCCGTGGCTCTGCTAATCCTTCTGTCATTCACGCATTCATCTCTGCACATGCGATTAATGGACACTTCCATTCCTGCATATCTCCGTGACATCCTCTGGGAACTGTTTTCCTCCTCATCTCTCTGTGTTCCTGGCTGCTTCTGCGGGCGGTGTTCTGTGGATTAGCAGAGCTAGGTAGAACGTAGGAGTTGAGGTTTTTTGTTTTTCTTTCCCTGACAGTGCCTTTGGTCAAAGCCCAGTTGAAGCAAGACCCATTCCTGCAGACCACGGATGGCACCAGCATCACCATCAAGTGCTCACATCCCAATATCCGGACTGGCGATTTCATCCACTTTTACCGTCAGCTGCCTGGCCAAAGACCCGAACTCCTGGCAGTCACTGCAAAAGCTCCCAAGGCGGTGCGAGTCCCTAAAGGGCGTCTGACGGTGTCGGCAGATCGGAGTTCAAGCTCGCTGTGGCTCGCTGAGCCCCGGCGCGGGGACGCGGCCGTGTATTACTGCGCGCTGGGGGCCACGGGCAGAGGAGCCGGGGCTGCGGCCGGGCACGAACCGCCGCGGGCGGGGCCGGGCGGGGCCAGCAGGGGGCGCTGCCGCTCCGCCCGCCGGGGCCGCCGAGCCCCGCTCGTCCCGGGCTGCCGCCACCGGCACCTGCAATGGGACCGTGACCGATACCTGCACTGACACCGTAAATGAAGCCGACACCGGCAATGGGCATCAGCCCCGGCAATGGACATCAGATCCGACACCGCCAATGGGACCAGGACCAGCACCTGCACTTTCACCGGAACTGACAGCAACACCAGCAATGGACATCGGCAACGACACCGGCACTGGCAATGGACATCGGCACCAGCACTGACTCCAGAACCGACACTAACGCCAGCAATGGACATCAGTACCGACATCGGCACTGGCAATGGGACCAGCACTGACACCTGCACTGACACCAGAAACAACACCCACAACAGCAACGGATATCGGCACCAACAGCAGCACCGGCACCCATACCAGCAGCAACACCCCCTCCGGCAGTGACACTGACGCCGACACCGGCACCTTCAGCTTGGCGTCACGGACCAGGCTCAGCCCCTCTTCTCAGCCTGGGCTGTGTCCGGCTGAGCTCCGCACGGCAGCAAACAGCCCCGCCAGACCACATCTCCATGTCCACACTGTGAAAAACGCCAATCACTTGTTTTTAAGATTTTAAATGTTTAATAATAATAAAATGGATATTAAAAAAGAGCAACACAACAAAAACTTTGCCCGGGGCTTGGCTGGGACCTTGTCCTTCCACACTATGCTCCTGCCCTGCTGCATCTGGCACCGTGTGGCCTTAACAAAGCCAACAGCTGATATCACTACTTGGTGTGTTCCTGCCTTGTGAGCTGCTGGAGCAGCCCCATTTGCAGGGACACATGAGAAACACAGATTTCTGTATGACTGCACACAAACATTTGTGTCTGTCCGTGTGTGGCCCTCGTCGGGAGGGAATGTCCTGACCATGCCAGGGACACCAAGCACTGCCCTGGCCCTGAATAGCACAGAGCAGCAGCTGCCCAGGCTCACAAACAGCGTGAGCGGGGCCGGCAGCCGCCCAATGCAGGTGTGTGCAGGGTGGATCTGCTTCCCAGGCGGTGTCGCTGCTGTGTGCGATGGGACACAGCTGTCCCTTGTCCCTGGCCGTGCCAAAGGCCCCTGTGTCGCTGCTTGTGCCGGTGCCGTGAGAGGCGGGGCAGAGGCGGCCGGGGCGGAGCTGGGGCGGCGCAGAGGAGGCGGCGCGGCCGCAGCAGAGCCGGGGCTCAGGGGCACAGCGAGGCTCGGCCGGCGGAGCGGCGGCATGCGGCGGGCTCGGGCCGCGGGGCTGGCGGCGCTGGCCTTGCTGCTAATCGGTGCGTGGGGATGGGGTGATCCCGTAGGTGCCCGGAGGCTGCCGTCCTGTCTGGCTTCTGCACAGACCTCTCACTGACAACTCTTCTCCATTCATCCCTCCCTCTTCTCCATCCTAAACTTTTAATCTGTCCCAAAACCTGCACAAACCTTCCTTCTTTATAACACATAAAGTCAGTCCTTACCCCCTTCTAATACTCTCCTTGTCTTTTTGTGCCTTCTCTCACATCCTCCTGTTCTCCCGTGGCTCTCCTAATCCTTCTGTCATTCACACATTCATGTCCCCACAAGCGATTAATGCACACTTCCATTCCTACGTATCTCCATGACATCTTCTGAGAACCGTTATCCTCCTCATCTCTCTGTGTTCCTGGCTGCTTTTGCGGTCTTTATTCTGGGGATTGGCAGAGGTGGGTAGAAAGTAGGAGTTAAAGTTGATCCTTTTGTCTCCCTGGCAGTGGCTGCAGTCAGAGCCCAGGTACATCAGGAGCCATTCCTGGAGACCACCGAGGGCACCGGCATCAACATCACCTGCTCACATCCCAAAATCCAGCCCCGTGATTGGATCCAGTGGTACAGTTTGCTCCCAGGCCAAGGACCTGAACTCCTCGCACTCACTCTGAAAGATACCAAAGAGCTGTCGGACATTGCAGGATCGCTGTCGGTGTCGGCAGATCGGAGTTCGAGCCGGCTGTGGCTCGCTGAGCCCCGGCGCGGGGACGCGGCCGTGTATTACTGCGCGCTGGGGGCCACGGGCAGAGGAGCCGGGGCTGCGGCCGGGCACGAACCGCCGCGGGCGGGGCCGGGCGGGGCCAGCAGGGGGCGCTGCCGCTCCGCCCGCCGGGGCCGCCGAGCCTCGCTCGTCCCGGGCTGCCGGGCCGGGGCCGCCACCAGAACCGAACACAGGCACCGGCACTGGGACCGGCACAGACACCGGCAATGGATATCGGTACCGATCCCCCAATGGGACCGGGACCGACACCACCATCGACACTGGCACCGTCATTGACCCGAGCGGGGCCAGCAGGGGGCGCTGCCGCTCCGCCCGCCGGGCTCCCGGCCCCCGCCTCCGCAGCTTCTTCCTCTGCCCCGAGCCCGCAGCACCGACACCCCACAGCCCCGCACGGCCCCAAACACGCCTCACAACCAGCCCACAACCTGCGCTAACACTGTCCCCGAACACAGTCTGGCCCAGCTCCGGCTGCACCTTGAGAGCACCAGGGCTGGGAGCTGACAAAGCAGCACAACCGACGGGCACACAAGGGCTAATCCCTGGAGTGCTGTCAGGTCAGTAGGTCAGTCCCTGAGAGGTGTTTGCATTGAGGTGACAAAGAAATCTCTGTCTCTGCAGAAATGTCTCGGTGCCACAATGCAAGCTGAATTCTCACCTGGCTGTGTAAGGCAGGTGCACTTTTAATGCCGCCGGAGGATGGAATTCACTTCTCTACATTTTGGTCTCATTCTCAGATGTCCACAAACATCTATGGATGTGCACTCAGCATCTTCCTGAAAGAGCAGAACATCCGAGAGGGAAAATAATAAATCGGTTGGAGTAGAGGAGTATTTAAAATCTCCTGAGGACACTATCACTCTCACCAGTCCCCCAGAACTGATTAATCCCCTTCCCTTCACACCGGTAACATCTCATATATACGTAAAAGAAAATGCCAAGAATTAGCAGTGCTGCAAGTGTTGCAGGGAGACACTTGACAGACTGAGCTCCACATGATGTTTCCCCCCAGAGACAAGCTCTAGAGACCCCATTTCCTTTGGGGACAGGAGCCTTTCAGCATCTACAGAAACTGCTTGGGCTGAGCAAGTTCAGCTGAGGCCACAGTCAGGGCATGTGAAAGGCGAGTGTCTGGTTCTCTAAGGCTCACATCAGGACCATTTTCATTTCCAAGGGAAGAACAAGGAAAAGGGAAAGTGATGAACAAAGCACACAATGAGACCAATCTGGCAGTAGGTGATAAAGGGAGAAAGAGAGAGCTCAGAGCTCTCCAACTTCTAATTGATGGGCCATTAGGAAAGGGCTGTGAATTGGCTCAGGCAGAGCCTTATCACTGACAAGAAGGGACAAGAGGAACATGAGGATAATGGAGGTTTGAGGGGGTCTTGTGGGGTTAGGGAGCACCCATCAAGGAATGCTTGTGAGGCTGTGCAGCCTCCAGCCATGGGGCTCTCCAACACCCATCAGGATCTGGAGATTAGCAGTGACCCCAGGGAGCAGAGGACACCTCAGAAAGGTGAGAAACCTCAGCGGGGAAGAAGCCCCTGAGCTCCTAAATACCCAGCCCTGGGTGTGCAGCAGAGCTGCCCATTGCAGCTGCGGAGCTGAGGACTCCACTGCGAGCTGAGCAGGAACAGCCCCTTCCCATCACTGATGCCCCAGGGGCACGGAATGCTCTCAATGCCAATGGCTGAGGGAGCCTCGGGGGCTGCTGCTGGAGGAGCCAGAAACGCACAAGGAGCATTTCAGGCAGGCACGGACAGGCCATGGCTCCGCCTGCTCCCGCCGCTGCTCCCTTTGCTCCCGCCGAGCGTCGTTTCCGCAGCTCTGTTCTCTCGGGGCTGGGACCTCCTTCCTGCCTCTGCCTCGCTCAGCAAACACTTGGTCACTCAGCAGCTGGGTCTCGGCATGCAGCTCGCATATCTCATCCTCACCGTCTTCCTGGGACAGCTCCTGGGTAAGTCCTGGCTTTTCCCCAACGCTCCCGTGCTCTTCTTCTTCTTCTTCCGCCCAGGATATCCTCAAAAGCCAAATCAGGACCATGGGGGAAACGGCATTGAATAAAAGGGGAAAGACCTTGAATAAAGGGAAAAGGAAAATCTGCTTTTCTGTGCGGTTTTGCAAGTGTTTCCTGAAAAAGCTCCTTGGTTTGTAAAGGAAAAGGGAAACGAGAGAAGTGAAACCTCAGTCCTTTCTATGTTATTTCTCTCACCTTCAATCCATCTGCCTCTAACTCTCTCTTCTCATCCTCCTGCAGTTGCTTCAGGAGATCTCAGCTGTCCCTACAACCGAGCACTCTTCCCATTTCGATCTAAATTCCCAAATTCTTTCTAATCTGCCCCGGGCACCTCAGAGATTTTCATGCCATTACATTATCAGGGTTTTCCATTCTGCCTCCAGGCTGACACAGCTCTGCCACAGCTCCCCGTGTTCGCTGCCATGGACACAACCTGGGCTCCCTCTTCCCAAGCTCAGCTTTGTGTGTGCTCAGGAGCTTTCAGGCATGACAGCGATGGGGAAAGCTGCATGAACCTTTCTGCTGTACCTCGCTGGGCACCTCAGGCAGCTGGAGGGATGCTGGTTCCAGCACACAACGTTCAGGCATGGCAGCCTGTTCCCTGGTCCTTTAAGCAGATGGAGCAGGAGCAGGGAGAGAGCCCAGCTCTCCTTTTGCTGATGCAGAGCAGAGAGCTCCGAACTCCTGCCCAAAATCTCTCAGAACTCTGCTACAAGGCAGGAGCTTTCTCCACCAGGGTTTTCCAGCCACTTCCATTTGCTTCCCATTGTCTTTCCCCGTGGATCTGCTCACCATCATTTTCTTCCAGGCACCACGGGGCAGGACACGGTCACCCAGGAACATGGACCAGTCTTGGTGAAGCAGGGACACCCCTTCCACACCACCTGCACATACCACACCAGTTATTTTACTGGCTTGCTGTGGTACCAGCTGAGGAAAGGCCAAGCCCCAGAGCTGATCTCCTATCAAGCAGGGACTGGCCCCAAGCGCAGCGGCCGTTTCACCACGCAGCTGAACACCACGGGCAAATCCAGTGTCCTGCAGCTGGAGGAAGTGGAGCTCTCTGACTCTGCCTTGTACCTCTGTGCTCTGCAAGACACCCTGGTGCAGGGAGCTTCCTCAGCTGCGCAACAACCCAGGGCAGGGAGGGGACGTGTCAGTGCAAGGCTGAGCTTGGGAAAGGGACTCTGATCTCACCCTGATGCTCACCAGAATTTTCATCCACATGTGTCTACAATGGTCTGATGGTTTTTGTAGCATCCATCCTAGCATTTCCCTTAGGAAAAAAGTTTTGGACTATTTTGACTCATTTCCATATTGTGTAATCTCTACGGAAAGAAAAATACCCGCTGTCCTTGGCTGGGACCTTATCCTTCCACACTCCAGCCCTGCTGCTTTTGGCCCTACGTGTCCTCAGCAGAGCCCAGGGCTGGTTTTGTGTCCCTGCCTTCTGTGCTCACGGAGCAGCCCCGTTTGCAGGGACACACGTGAAGCACGGATTTTTCTGTGGCTCCACACTGTTGAGGATGGCCCTGGGTCTGTCCGTGTGTGTCCCTGACCGGGAGGGATTTCCTGACCATGCCAGGGACACCGAGCACTGACCAGCACAGAGCAACAGCAGCTGCCCAGGCTCACAAACAGCGTGAGCAGGGCCGGCAGCCGCCCAATGCAGGTGTGTGCAGGGTGGATCTGCTTCCCAGGCGGTGTCGCTGCTGTGTGCGATGGGACACAGCTGTCCCGTGTCCCTGGCCGTGCCAAAGGTCGTTGTGTCGCTGCTTGTGCCGGTGCCGTGAGAGGCGGGGGCTGAGGCGGCCGGGGCGGAGCTGGGGCGGCGCAGAGGAGGCGGCACGGCCGCAGCAGAGCCGGGGCTCAGGGGCACAGCGAGGCTCGGCCGGCGGAGCGGCGGCATGCGGCGGGCTCGGGCCGCGGGGCTGCCGGCGCTGGTTGCGGTGCTGATCGGTGCGTGGGGAGGGAGTGATCCCGCAGGTGCCCGGAGGCTGCCGTCCTGCCTGGCTTCTGCACAGACCTCTCACCGAGAACTCTTCTCCCATTCATCCCTCGCTCTTCTCCATACTAAACTTTTATTCTGTCCCAAAACCTTCACAAACATTCCTTCTTTATAAGTCATGAAATCAGTCCTTACCCCTTTTTAATTGTCTTCTTGTCTTTTTGTGCTTTCTTCCATATCCTCCCCTTCTCCCGTGGCTCTGCTAATCCTTCTGTCATTAAATCACTCATCTTCCACAAACCATTCATGGACAATTCCATTCCTACATATCTCCATGGCATTCTCTGGGAACTGTTTTCCTCCTCATCTCTCTCTGTTCCTGATAGCTTCTGCGGGCTTAGTTCGGGGGATTGGCAGAGGTGGTTAGAAAATAGGAGTTGAAGTTTGTTTTTTTTCTTTCTCTGGTAGTGGCTGCGTCCAGAGCCCAAGTACAGCAGGAGCCATTTCTGGAGACCACCGAGGGCACCGGCATCAACATCACCTGCTCACATGCCAAAATCCAACCCACTGACTGGATCCAGTGGTACCGTCAGCTCCCTGGCCAAGGACCTGAACTCCTCGCACTCACTCTTAAAGATACCAAAGAGCTGCCGGGCAGTGCAGGACAGCTGTCGGTGTCGGCTGATCGGCGTTCGAGCTGGCTGTGGCTCGCTGAGCCCCGGCGCGGGGACGCGGCCGTGTATTACTGCGCGCTGGGGGCCACGGGCAGAGGAGCCGGGGCTGCGGCCGGGCACGAACCGCCGCGGGCGGGGCCGGGCGGGGCCAGCAGGGGGCGCTGCCGCTCCGCCCGCCGGGGCCGCCGAGCCCCGCTCGTCCCGGGCTGCCGGGCCGGGGCCGCCACCAGAACCGACACCGGCACCACAACCGACACCGATAACGGCAACGGCAATGGGGCCGATTCCAGCACCGACACCAGCATCGGCAATGGACATTGCTACCGATCACGCAATGGGCCCGGGACCGACACCATGGACACCACAACCGTCATTGACCGGAGCGGGGCCAGCAGGGGGCGCTGCCGCTCCGCCCGCCGGGCTCCCGAGCCGCCCCTCCGCAGCTCCTTCTTCTGCCCCGAGCCCGCAGCACCGACACCGCACAGCCCCGCCCATCCCAAAACAGGCCTCCAACCCGCACACAACCTGCGCTCACACTGTCCCCACACACAGACCGGACTCTCCTCCGGCTGCTCCTTGAGAGCACCAGGGCTGGGAGCACAGCCGACGGGCACACAAGGGCTAATTTATGGAGATCTGTCAGGTCACTAAGTCAGTTCCTGAGAGGTGTTTGCATTGAGGTGACAAAGAAATCTCTGTCTCTGCACAAATGTCTCGGTTCCACACTGCAAGCTGAATTCTCTCCTGGCTGTGTAAGGCAGCTGTACTTTTAATGCCACCAGAGGATGGAATTTACCTCTCTATATTTTGCTCTCATCCTCAGATGTCCACAGACATCCATGGATGTGCATTCAGCACGTTCCTGAAAAAGTAGAACATCCGAGAGGGAAAACAATAAATCGGTTGGAGTACAGGAGCATTTCAAATCTCCTGACGACACTATCACACTCACCAGTCCCCCAAAACTGATTCATCCCCCTTCCCTTCACACCGGTAACATCTCATATATAAGTAAAAGAAAATGCCAGGGATTAGCAGAGCTGCAAGTTTTGCAGGGTGACAACTCTTGAAAGACTGAAGTCCACTTGATGTTTCCCCCCAGAGAGTTGCTCTAGAGACCCCATTTCCTCTGAGGACAGGAGCCTTTCAGCATCTTCAGACACTCCTTGGTCTGAGCAAGTTCAGACGAGCCCACAATCAGGGCATGTGAAAGTTGAGAGTGTCTGGTTCCCTAAGGCTCACATCAGGACCATTTTCCTTTGACAAGGAAAGGATAAAGAAAAGGCAAAGTGATGAACAAAGCACACAATGAGGCCAATCTGGCAGTAGGTGATAAGGGGACAAAGAGAGAGCTCAGAGCTCTCCAGCTTCTAATTGATGGGCCATTAGGAAACTGCTGTGAATTGGCACAGGCTGAGCTTTGTCAGCGACAGGAAGGGACAAGAGGAACATGAGGATAACGGAGGTTTGAGAGGGTCTTGTGGGGTTAAGGGAGCACCCACCAAGGAATGCGTGTGAGGCTGTGCAGCCTCCAGCCATGGGGCTCTCCAACACCCATCAGGATCTGGAGATTAGCAGTGACCCCAGGGAGCAGAGGACACCTCAGAAAGGTGAGAAACCTCAGCGGGGAAGAAACGCCTGAGATCCCAAATGCCCAGGCCTGGGTGTGCAGCAGAGCTGCCCATTGCAGCTGCGGAGCTGAGGACTCCACTGCGAGCTGAGCAGGAACAGCCCCTTCCCATCACTGATGCCCCAGGGGCACGGAATGCTCTCAATGCCAATGGCTGAGGGAGCCTCGGGGGCTGCTGCTGGAGGAGACAGAAACGCACAAGGAGCATTTCAGGCAGGCAAGGACAGGCCATGGCTCCGCCTGCTCCCGCCGCTGCTCCCTTTGCTCCCGCCGAGCGTCGTTTCCGCAGCTCTGTTCTCTCGGGGCTGGGACCTCCTTCCTGCCTCTGCCTCGCTCAGCAAACACTTGGTCACTCAGCAGCTGGGTCTCGGCATGCAGCTCGCATATCTCATCCTCACCGTCTTCCTGGGACAGCTCCTGGGTAAGTCCTGGCTTCTTACAAGGCGTACCTGAACTACTACTTCTTCTTCCACCAACGATATCCTCAAAAACCAAATCAGGACCATGGGAGAAATGGCAGTGAATAAAGGGAAAAGGCTGAGAATAATCTGCATCTCTTTGTGGTTTTGCAAGTGTTTCCTGAAGAAGCTATTCAATTTGTAAAAGGAATGGGAAGAGAGAGAAAACTCAGTCCTTTCTATGTTATTTCTCTCACCTTCAACCCATCTGCCTCTCTCTTCTCATCCTCCTGCAGTCACTTCAAGAGATCTCAGCTGTCTCTTCAATCGAGCACTCTTCCCATTTTGATCTAAATTCCCACATTCTGCCTAAACTGCCCCGAGCACCTCACATATTTTTATGCCATTACATTGTCAGGGTGTTCCATTCTGGTTCCAGGCTGACACAGCTCTGCCACAGCTCCCCGTGTTCGCTGCCATGGACACAACCAGGGCTCCCTCTTCCCAAGCTCAGCTTTGTGTGCGCTCAAGAGCTTTCAGGCATGACAGCGATGGGGAAAGCTGCATGAACCTTTCTGCTGTACCTCGCTGGGCACCTCAGGCAGCTGGAGGGATGCTGGTTCCAGCACACAACGTTCAGGCATGGCAGCCTGTTCCCTGGTCCTTTAAGCAGAGGGGGCAGGAGCAGGGACAGAGCCCAGCTCTCCTTTTGCTGATGCAGAGCAGAGAGCTCCGAACTCCTGCCCAAAATCTCTCAGGACTCTGCTCCAATGCAGGAGCTTTCTCCACCAGGGTTTTCCATCCACTTCCATTTGCTTCCCATTGTCCTTCCCTGTGGAGCTGCTCACCATCACTTTCTTCCAGGCACCACGGGGCAGGACACGGTCACCCAGGAACATGGACCAGTCTTGGTGAAGCAGGGACACCCCTTCCACACCATCTGCAAATACCACACCAGTGGTTTTACTGCCTTGCTGTGGTACCAGCTGAGGAATGGCCAAGCCCCAGAGATGATCTCCTATCAAGCAGGGGCTGGCCCCAAGCGCAGCGGCCGTTTCACCACGCAGCTGAACACCACGAGCAAATCCAGTGTCCTGCAGCTGGAGGAAGTGGAGCTCTCTGACTCTGCCTTGTACCTCTGTGCTGTGCAAGACACCCTGGTGCAGGGAGCTTCCTCAGCTGCGCAACAACCCAGGGCAGGGAGGGGATGTGTCAGTGCAAGGCTGAGCTTGGGAAAGGGACTCTGATCTCACCATGATGCTCACCAGCATTTTCATCCACATGTGTCTACAATGGTCTGATGGTTTTTGGAGTATCCATCCTAGCATTTCCCTTAGGAAAAAAATTTGGACTATTTTGACTCATTTTCATATTGTGTAGTCTCTACGGAAAGAAAAATACCCGCTGTCCTTGGCTGGGACCTTGTCCTTCCACACTCCAGCCCTGCTGCTTTTGGCCCCACGTGTCCTCAGCAGAGCCCAGGGCTGGTTTTGTGTCCCTGCCTTCTGTGCTCACGGAGCAGCCCCGTTTGCAGGGACACATGTGAAGCACGGATTTGTCTGTGGCTCCACATGGGGTAGCACGGCTCTGGGCCTGTCCGTGTGTGTCCCTGACCGGGAGGGAATGTCCTGACCATGCCAGGGACACCGAGCACTGACCAGCACAGAACAGCAGAAGCTGCCCAGGCTCACAAACAGCGTGAGCGGGGCCGGCAGCCGCCCAATGCAGGTGTGTGCAGGGTGGGTCTGCTTCCCAGGCGGTGTCGCTGCTGTGTGCGATGGGACACAGCTGTCCCTTGTCCCTGGCCGTGCCAAAGGCCCCTGTGTCGCTGGTTGTGCCGGTGCCGTGAGAGGCGGGGGCTGAGGCGGCCGGGGCGGAGCTGGGGCGGCGCAGAGGAGGCGGCACGGCCGCAGCAGAGCCGGGGCTCAGGGGCACAGCGAGGCTCGGCCGGCGGAGCGGCGGCATGCGGCGGGCTCGGGCCGCGGGGCTGGCGGCGCCGGCTGTGCTGCTGATCGGTGCGTGGGGATGGGCTGATCGCGCAGGTGCCCGGAGACCGCCACCCTGCCTGGCTTCTGCACAGACCTCTCACTGACAACTCTTCTCCCATTCATCCCTCCCTCTTCTCCATCCCAAACTTCTATTCTGTCCCAAAACCTGCACAAACATTCCGACTTTATAACACATAAAGTCAGTCCTTACCCCCTTCTAATACTCTCCTTGTCTTTTTGCGCCTTCTCTCACACCCTCCTGTTCTCCCGTGGCTCTCCTAATCCTTCTGTCATTCACACATTCATGTCCCCACAAGCGATTAATGCACACTTCCATTCCTACGTATCTCCATGACATCTTCTGGGAACCGTTATCCTCCTCATCTCTCTGTGTTCCTGGCTGCTTTTGCGGGCTTTATTCTGGGGATTGGCAGAGGTGGGTAGAAAGTAGGAGTTAAAGTTGATCCTTTTGTCTCCCTGGCAGTGGCTGCAGTCAGAGCCCAGGTACATCAGGAGCCCTTCCTGGACACCACCGAGGGCACCGGCATCAACATCACCTGCTCACATACCAAAATCCAGACCAATGATTGGATCCAGTGGTACCGTCAGGTCCCTGGCCAAGGACCTGAACTCCTCGCACTCACTCTGAAAGAGTCCAAAGAGCTGCCGGGCAGTGCAGGACAGCTGTCGGTGTCGGCAGATCGTCGTTCGAGCCGGCTGTGGCTCGCTGAGCCCCGGCGCGGGGACGCGGCCGTGTATTACTGCGCGCTGGGGGCCACGGGCAGAGGAGCCGGGGCTGCGGCCGGGCACGAACCGCCGCGGGCGGGGCCGGGCGGGGCCAGCAGGGGGCGCTGCCGCTCCGCCCGCCGGGGCCGCCGAGCCCCGCTCGTCCCGGGCTGCCGGGCCGGGACCGCCACCGGAACCGAACACAGGCACCGGCACTGGGACCGGCACCGACACCGGCAATGGACATCTGTACCGATCCCCCAATGGGACCGGGACCGACACCACCATCGACACCGGCACCGTCATTGACCGGAGCGGGGCCAGCAGGGGGCGCTGCCGCTCCGCCCGCCGGGCTCCCGGCCCGCGCCTCCGCAGCTTCTTCGTCTGCCCCGAGCCCGCAGCACCGACACCGCACAGCCCCGCACGGCCCCAAACACGCCGCACAACCCGCCCACAACCTGCGCTAACACTGTCCCCTAACACAGTCTGGCCCAGCTCCGGCTGCTCCTTGAGACCACCAGGGCCGGGAGCTGACAAAGCAGCACAACCGACGGGCACACAAGGGCTAATTCATGGATTGCTGTCAGGTCAGTAGGTCAGTCCCTGAGAGGTGTTTGCATTGAGGTGACAAAGAAATCTCTGTCTCTGCACAAATGTCTCGGTTCCACACTGCAAGCTGAATTCTCACCTGGCTGTGTAAGGCAGGTGCACTTTTAATGCCGCCGGAGGATGGAATTCACTTCTCTACATTTTGGTCTCATTCTCAGATGTCCACAAACATCTATGGATGTGCATTCAGCATCTTCCTGAAAGAGCAGAACATCCGAGAGGGAAAATAATAAATCGGTTGGAGTAGAGGAGTATTTAAAATCTCCTGAGGACACTATCACTCTCACCTGTCCCCCAGAACTGATTAATCCCCTTCCCTTCACACCGGTAACGTCTCATATATACGTAAAAGAAAATGCCAAGAATTAGCAGTGCTGCAAGTGTTGCAGGGAGACACTTGACAGACTGAGCTCCACATGATGTTCCCCCCCAGAGACATGCTCTAGACACCCCATTTCCTTTGGGGACAGGAGCCTTTCAGCATCTACAGAAACTCCTTGGGCTGAGCAAGTTCAGCTGAGGCCACAGTCAGGGCATGTGAACGGCGAGTGTCTGGTTCTCTAAGGCTCACATCAGGACCATTTTCATTTCCAAGGGAAGAACAAGGAAAAGGGAAAGTGATGAACAAAGCACACAATGAGACCCATCTGGCAGTAGGTGATAAGAGAAGAAAGAGAGAGCTCAGAGCTCTCCAGCTCCTAATTCATTGGGCAATAGGAAAGGGCTGTGAATTGGCTCAGGCTGAGCTTTGTCAGCGACAGGAAGGGACAAGAGGAACATGAGGATAATGGAGGTTTGAGGGGGTCTTGTGGGGTTAGGGAGCACCCACCTAGGAATGCTTGTGAGGCTGTGCAGCCTCCAGCCATGGGGCTCTCCAACACCCATCAGGATCTGGAGATTAGCAGTGACCCGACAGAGCTGAGGACACCTCAGGAAGGTGAGAAACCTCAGCGGGGAAGAAAGCCCTGAACTCCTCAATGCCCAGGCCTGGGTGTGCAGCAGAGCTGCCCATTGCAGCTGCGGAGCTGAGGACTCCACTGCGAGCTGAGCAGGAACAGCCCCTTCCCATCACTGATGCCCCAGGGGCACGGAATGCTCACAATGCCAATGGCTGAGGGAGCCTCGGGGGCTGCTGCTGGAGGAGCCAGAAACGCACAAGGAGCATTTCAGGCAGGCAAGGACAGGCCATGGCTCCGCCTGCTCCCGCCGCTGCTCCCTTTGCTCCCGCCGAGCGTCGTTTCCGCAGCTCTGTTCTCTCGGGGCTGGGACCTCCTTCCTGCCTCTGCCTCGCTCAGCAAACACTTGGTCACTCAGCAGCTGGGTCTCGGCATGCAGCTCGCATATCTCATCCTCACCGTCTTCCTGGGACAGCTCCTGGGTAAGTCCTGGCTTTCCCCAAGCCTCCCTTCTTTTTCCTTTCCCCAGGAAATCCTCAGCAGCTTTATCAAGCTCGTATGAGGAAATATCAATCAATATAAGGAAAAGGCTGAGCATAATCTGCGTCTCTTTGTGGTTTTGCAAGTGTTTCCTGAAGAAGCTCCTTGGTTTGTAAAGGAAAAGGGAAACGAGAGAATTGAAACCTCAGACTTCTCTGTCTCTTTTCTCACCTTCAATCCATCTGCCTCTGCCTCTCTCTTCTCATCCTACTGCAGTAACTTCAAGAGATCTCAGCTGTCTCTACAACCGAGCACTCTTCCCATTTCGATCTAAATTCCCACATTCTGCCTAACCTGCCCCGGGCACCTCACCGATTATCATGCCATTACATTGTCAGGGTGTTCCATTCTGCCTCCAGGCTGACACAGCTCTGCCACAGCTCCCCGTGTTCGCTGCCATGGACACAACCTGGGCTCCCTCTTCCCAAGCTCAGCTTTGTGTGTGCTCAGGAGCTTTCAGGCATGACAGCGATGGGGAAAGCTGCATGAACCTTTCTGCTGTACCTCGCTGGGCACCTCAGGCAGCTGGAGGGATGCTGTTTCCAGCACACAACGTTCAGGCATGGCAGCCTGTTTCCTGGTCCTTTAAGCAGATGGAGCAGGAGCAGGGACAGAGCCCAGCTCTCCTTTTGCTGATGCAGAGCAGAGAGCTCCGAATCCCTGCCCAAAATCTTTCAGGACTCTGCTCCAATGCAGGAGCTTTCTCCACCAGGGTTTTCCATCCACTTCCATTTACTTCCCATTGTCTTTCCCCGTGGAGCTGCTCACCATCACTTTCTTCCAGGCACCACGGGGCAGGACACGGTCACCCAGGAACATGGACCAGTCTTGGTGAAGCAGGGACACCCCTTCCACACCACCTGCAAATACCAAACCAGTTATTTTAATGGCTTGGTGTGGTACCAGCTGAGGAAAGGTCAAGCCCCAGAGCTGATCTCCTATCAAGCAGGGGCTGGCTCCAAGCGCAGCGGCCGTTTCACCACGCAGCTGAACACCACGGGCAAATCCAGTGTCCTGCAGCTGGAGGAAGTGGAGCTCTCTGACTCTGCCTTGTACCTCTGTGCTGTGCAAGACACCCTGGTGCAGGGAGCTTCCTCAGCTGCGCAACAACCCAGGGCAGGGAGGGGATGGGTCAGTGCAAGGCTGAGCTTGGGAAAGGGACTCTGATCTCACCCTGATGCTCACCAGCATTTTCATCCACATGTGTCTACAATGGTCTGATGGTTTTTGTAGCATCCATCCTAGCACTTCCCTTAGGAAAAAAGTTTTGGACTATTTTGACTCATTTCCATATTGTGTAGTCTCTACGGAAAGAAAAATACCCGCTGTCCTTGGCTGGGACCTTGTCCTTCCACACTCCAGCCCTGCTGCCCTTGGCCCCACATGTCCTCAGCAGAGCCCAGGGCTGGTTTTGTGTCCCTGCCTTGTGTGCTCACGGAGCAGCCCCGTTTGCAGGGACACACGTGAAGCACGGATTTTTCTGTGGCTCCACACTGTTGAGGATGGCCCTGGGTCTGTCCGTGTGTGTCCCTGACCGGGAGGGAATGTCCTGACCATGCCAGGGACACCGAGCACTGACCAGCACAGAGCAACAGCAGCTGCCCAGGCTCACAAACAGCGTGAGCAGGGCCGGCAGCCGCCCAATGCAGGTGTGTGCAGGGTGGATCTGCTTCCCAGGCGGTGTCGCTGCTGTGTGCGATGGGACACAGCTGTCCCGTGTCCCTGGCCGTGCCAAAGGTCGTTGTGTCGCTGCTTGTGCCGGTGCCGTGAGAGGCGGGGGCTGAGGCGGCCGGGGCGGAGCTGGGGCGGCGCAGAGGAGGCGGCACGGCCGCAGCAGAGCCGGGGCTCAGGGGCACAGCGAGGCTCGGCCGGCGGAGCGGCGGCATGCGGTGGGCTCGGGCCGCGGGGCTGCCGGCGCTGGTTGCGGTGCTGATCGGTGCGTGGGGAGGGAGTGATCCCGCAGGTGCCCGGAGGCTGCCGTCCTGCCTGGCTTCTGCACAGACCTCTCACCGAGAACTCTTCTCCCATTCATCCCTCGCTCTTCTCCATACTAAACTTTTATTCTGTCCCAAAACCTTCACAAACATTCCTTCTTTATAAGTCATGAAATCAGTCCTTACCCCTTTTTAATTTTCTTCTTGTCTTTTTGTGCTTTCTTCCATATCCTCCCCTTCTCCCGTGGCTCTGCTAATCCTTCTGTCATTAAATCACTCATCTTCCACAAACCATTCATGGACAATTCCATTCCTACATATCTCCATGGCATTCTCTGGGAACTGTTTTCCTCCTCATCTCTCTCTGTTCCTGATAGCTTCTGCGGGCTTAGTTCGGGGGATTGGCAGAGGTGGTTAGAAAATAGGAGTTGAAGTTTGTTTTTTTTCTTTCCCTGGTAGTGGCTGCGTCCAGAGCCCAAGTACAGCAGGAGCCATTTCTGGAGACCACCGAGGGCACCGGCATCAACATCACCTGCTCACATGCCAAAATCCAACCCACTGACTGGATCCAGTGGTACCGTCAGCTCCCTGGCCAAGGACCTGAACTCCTCGCACTCACTCTTAAAGATACCAAAGAGCTGCCGGGCAGTGCAGGACAGCTGTCGGTGTCGGCAGATCGGCGTTCGAGCTGGCTGTGGCTCGCTGAGCCCCGGCGCGGGGACGCGGCCGTGTATTACTGCGCGCTGGGGGCCACGGGCAGAGGAGCCGGGGCTGCGGCCGGGCACGAACCGCCGCGGGCGGGGCCGGGCGGGGCCAGCAGGGGGCGCTGCCGCTCCGCCCGCCGGGGCCGCCGAGCCCCGCTCGTCCCGGGCTGCCGGGCCGGGGCCGCCACCAGAACCGACACCGGCACCGGAACCGACAGCGGCCCCAGAACCGACACCGGCACCGGCAACGGCAATGGGACCGACAGCAGCACCGGCAATGGACATTGCTACCGATCACCAATGGGACCGGGACCGACACCATCGACACCACAACCGTCATTGACCCGAGCGGGGCCAGCAGGGGGCGCTGCCGCTCCGCCCGCCGGGCTCCCGAGCCGCCCCTCCGCAGCTCCTTCCTCTGCCCCGAGCCCGCAGCACCGACACCGCACAGCCCCGCCCATCCCAAAACACGCCTCCAACCCGCACACAACCTGCGCTCACACTGTCCCCACACACAGACCGGACTCTCCTCCGGCTGCTCCTTGAGAGCACCAGGGCTGGGAGCACAGCCGACGGGCACACAAGGGCTAATTTATGGAGATCTGTCAGGTCACTAAGTCAGTTCCTGAGAGGTGTTTGCATTGAGGTGACAAAGAAATCTCTGTCTCTGCACAAATGTCTCGGTTCCACACTGCAAGCTGAATTCTCTCCTGGCTGTGTAAGGCAGCTGTACTTTTAATGCCACCAGAGGATGGAATTTACCTCTCTATATTTTGCTCTCATCCTCAGATGTCCACAGACATCCATGGATGTGCATTCAGCACGTTCCTGAAAAAGTAGAACATCCGAGAGGGAAAACAATAAATCGGTTGGAGTACAGGAGCATTTCAAATCTCCTGACGACACTATCACACTCACCAGTCCCCCAAAACTGATTCATCCCCCTTCCCTTCACACCGGTAACATCTCATATATAAGTAAAAGAAAATGCCAGGGATTAGCAGAGCTGCAAGTTTTGCAGGGTGACAACTCTTGAAAGACTGAAGTCCACTTGATGTTTCCCCCCAGAGAGTTGCTCTAGAGACCCCATTTCCTCTGAGGACAGGAGCCTTTCAGCATCTTCAGACACTCCTTGGTCTGAGCAAGTTCAGAGGAGCCCACAATCAGGGCATGTGAAAGTTGAGAGTGTCTGGTTCCCTAAGGCTCACATCAGGACCATTTTCCTTTGACAAGGAAAGGATAAAGAAAAGGCAAAGTGATGAACAAAGCACACAATGAGGCCAATCTGGCAGTAGGTGATAAGGGGACAAAGAGAGAGCTGAGAGCTCTCCAGCTTCTAATTGATGGGCCATTAGGAAACTGCTGTGAATTGGCACAGGCTGAGCTTTGTCAGCGACAGGAAGGGACAAGAGGAACGTGAGGATAATGGAGGTTTGAGAGGGTCTTGTGGGGTTAAGGGAGCACCCACCAAGGAATGCGTGTGAGGCTGTGCAGCCTCCAGCCATGGGGCTCTCCAACACCCATCAGGATCTGGAGATTAGCAGTGACCCCACAGAACTGAGGACACCTCAGGACGGTGAGAAACCTCAGCAGGGAAGAAATCCCTGAGATACCAAATGCCCAGGCCTGGGTGTGCAGCAGAGCTGCCCATTGCAGCTGCGGAGCTGAGGACTCCACTGCGAGCTGAGCAGGAACAGCCCCTTCCCATCACTGATGCCCCAGGGGCACGGAATGCTCACAATGCCAATGGCTGAGGGAGCCTCGGGGGCTGCTGCTGGAGGAGCCAGAAACGCACAAGGAGCATTTCAGGCAGGCAAGGACAGGCCATGGCTCCGCCTGCTCCCGCCGCTGCTCCCTTTGCTCCCGCCGAGCGTCGTTTCCGCAGCTCTGATCTCTCAGGGCTGGGACCTCCTTCCTGCCTCTGCCTCGCTCAGCAAACACTTGGTCACTCAGCAGCTGGGTCTCGGCATGCAGCTCGCATATCTCATCCTCACCGTCTTCCTGGGACAGCTCCTGGGTAAGTCCTGGCTTTTCCCCAACGCTCCCGTGCTCTTCTTCTTCTTCTTCCGCCCAGGATATCCTCAAAAGCCAAATCAGGACCATGGGGGAAACGGCATTGAATAAAAGGGGAAAGACCTTGAATAAAGGGAAAAGGAAAATCTGCTTTTCTGTGCGGTTTTGCAAGTGTTTCCTGAAAAAGCTCCTTGGTTTGTAAAGGAAAAGGGAAACGAGAGAAGTGAAACCTCAGTCCTTTCTATGTTATTTCTCTCACCTTCAATCCATCTGCCTCTAACTCTCTCTTCTCATCCTCCTGCAGTTGCTTCAGGAGATCTCAGCTGTCCCTACAACCGAGCACTCTTCCCATTTCGATCTAAATTCCCAAATTCTTTCTAATCTGCCCCGGGCACCTCAGAGATTTTCATGCCATTACATTATCAGGGTTTTCCATTCTGCCTCCAGGCTGACACAGCTCTGCCACAGCTCCCCGTGTTCGCTGCCATGGACACAACCAGGGCTCCCTCTTCCCAAGCTCAGCTTTGTGTGTGCTCAGGAGCTTTCAGGCATGACAGCGATGGGGAAAGCTGCATGAACCTTTCTGCTGTACCTCGCTGGGCACCTCAGGCAGCTGGAGGGATGCTGTTTCCAGCACACAACGTTCAGGCATGGCAGCCTGTTCTCTGGTCCTTTAAGCAGATGGAGCAGGAGCAGGGACAGAACCCAGCTCTCCTTTTGCTGATGCAGAGCAGAGAGCTCCGAATCCCTGCCCAAAATCTCTCAGGAGTCTGCTCCAATTCAGGAGCTTTCTCCACTAGGGTTTTCCATCCACTTCCATTTGCTTCCCATTGTCCTTCCCTGTGGAGCTGCTCACCATCATTTTCTTCCAGGCACCACGGGGCAGGACACGGTCACCCAGGAACATGGACCAGTCTTGGTGAAGCAGGGACACCCCTTCCACACCACATGCAAATACCAAGCCAGTACTTTTAGAGGCTTGCTGTGGTACCAGCTGAGGAAAGGCCAAGCCCCAGAGCTGATCTCCTATCAAGCAGGGGCTGGCTCCAAGCGCAGCGGCCGTTTCACCACGCAGCTGAACACCACGGGCAAATACAGTGTCCTGCAGCTGGAGGAAGTGGAGCTCTCTGACTCTGCCTTGTACCTCTGTGCTCTGCAAGACACCCTGGTGCAGGGAGCTTCCTCAGCTGCGCAACAACCCAGGGCAGGGAGGGGATGTGTCAGTTCAAGGCTGAGCTTGGGAGAGGGACTCTGATCTCACCCTGATGCTCACCAGAATTTTCATCCACATGTGTCTACAATGGTCTGATGGTTTTTGTAGCATCCATCCTAGCATTTCCCTTAGGAAAAAGTTTTGGACTATTTTGACTCATTTCCATATTGTGTAATCTCTACGGAAAGAAAAATACCCGCTGTCCTTGGCTGGGACCTTGTCCTTCCACACTCCAGCCCTGCTGCCCTTGGCCCCACATGTCCTCAGCAGAGCCCAGGGCTGGTTTTGTGTCCCTGCCTTGTGTGCTTTCAGAGCAGCCCCGTTTCCAGTGACACACGTGAAGCACGGATTTTTCTGTGGCTCCACACTGTTGAGGATGGCCCTGGGTCTGTCCGTGTGTGTCCCTGACCCGGAGGGAATGTCCTGACCATGCCAGGGACACCGAGCACTGACCAGCACAGAGCAGCAGCAGCTGCCCAGGCTCACAAACAGCCTGAGCGGACCGGCAGCCGCCCAATGCAGGTGTGTGCAGGGTGGGTCTGCTTCCCAGGCGGTGTCGCTGCTGTGTGCGATGGGACACAGCTGTCCCTTGTCCCTGGCCGTGCCAAAGGTCGTTGTGTCGCTGGTTGTGCCGGTGCCGTGAGAGGCCGGGGCTGTGGCGGCCGGGGCGGAGCTGGGGCGGCGCAGAGGAGACGGCACGGCCGCAGCAGAGCCGGGGCTCAGGGGCACAGCGAGGCTCGGCCGGCGGAGCGGCGGCATGCGGCGGGCTCGGGCCGCGGCGCTGGCGGCGCTGGTTGCGGTGCTGATCGGTGCGTGGGACGGGAGTGATCCCGCAGTTGCCCGGAGGCTGCCGTCCTGCCTGGCTTCTGCACAGACCTCTCACTGACAACTCTTCTCCATTCATCCCTCCCTCTTCTCCATCCCAAACTTCTATTCTGTGCCAAAACCTGCACAAACATTCCGACTTTATAACACATAAAGTCAGTCCTTACCCCCTTCTAATACTCTCCTTGTCTTTTTGCGCCTTCTCTCACACCCTCCTGTTCTCCCGTGGCTCTCCTAATCCTTCTGTCATTCACACATTCCTGTCCCCACAAGCGATTAATGCACACTTCCATTCCTACGTATCTCCATGACATCTTCTGGGAACCGTTATCCTCCTCATCTCTCTGTGTTCCTGGCTGCTTTTGCGGTCTTTATTCTGGGGATTGGCAGAGGTGGGTAGAAAGTAGGAGTTAAAGTTGATCCTTTTGTCTCCCTGGCAGTGGCTGCAGTCAGAGCCCAGGTACATCAGGAGCCATTCCTGGAGACCACCGAGGGCACCGGCATCAACATCACCTGCTCACATCCCAAAATCCAGCCCCGTGATTGGATCCAGTGGTACAGTTTGCTCCCAGGCCAAGGACCTGAACTCCTCGCACTCACTCTGAAAGATACCAAAGAGCTGCCGGGCAGTGCAGGACAGCTGTCGGTGTCGGCAGATCGGCGTTCGAGCTGGCTGTGGCTCGCTGAGCCCCGGCGCGGGGACGCGGCCGTGTATTACTGCGCGCTGGGGGCCACGGGCAGAGGAGCCGGGGCTGCGGCCGGGCACGAACCGCCGCGGGCGGGGCCGGGCGGGGCCAGCAGGGGGCGCTGCCGCTCCGCCCGCCGGGGCCGCCGAGCCCCGCTCGTCCCGGGCTGCCGGGCCGGGGCCGCCACCAGAACCGAACACAGGCACCGGCACCGGGACCGGCACCGACACCGGCAATGGACATCGGTACCGATCCCCCAATGGGACCGGGACCGACACCACCATCGACACCGGCACCGTCATTGACCCGAGCGGGGCCAGCAGGGGGCGCTGCCGCTCCGCCCGCCGGGCTCCCGGCCCGCGCCTCCGCAGCTCCTTCCTCTGCCCCGAGCCCGCAGCACCGACACCGCACAGCCCCGCACGGCCCCAAACACGCCGCACAACCAGCCCACAACCTGCGCTAACACTGTCCCCTGACACAGTCTGGCCCAGCTCCGGCTGCTCCTTGAGACCACCAGGGCCGGGAGCTGACAAAGCAGCACAACCGACGGGCACACAAGGGCTAATTTATGGAGTGCTGTCAGGTCATTAGGTCAGTCCCTGAGAGGTGTTTGCATTGAGGTGACAAAGAAATCTCTGTCTCTGCAGAAATGTCTCGGTTCCACACTGCAAGCTGAATTCTCACCTGGCTGTGTAAGGCAGGTGCACTTTTAATGCCGCCGGAGGATGGAATTCACTTCTCTACATTTTGGTCTCATTCTCAGATGTCCACAAACATCTATGGATGTGCACTCAGCATCTTCCTGAAAGAGCAGAACATCCGAGAGGGAAAATAATAAATCGGTTGGAGTAGAGGAGTATTTAAAATCTCCTGAGGACACTATCACTCTCACCAGTCCCCCAGAACTGATTAATCCCCTTCCCTTCACACCGGTAACATCTCATATATACGTAAAAGAAAATGCCAAGAATTAGCAGTGCTGCAAGTGTTGCAGGGAGACACTTGACAGACTGAGCTCCACATGATGTTTCCCCCTAAGAGACATGCTCTAGAGACCCCATTTCCTTTGGGGACAGGAGCCTTTCAGCATCTACAGAAACTGCTTGGGCTGAGCAAGTTCAGCTGAGGCCACAGTCAGGGCATGTGAAAGGCGAGTGTCTGGTTCTCTAAGGCTCACATCAGGACCATTTTCATTTCCAAGGGAAGAACAAGGAAAAGGGAAAGTGATGAACAAAGCACACAATGAGACCAATCTGGCAGTAGGTGATAAAGGGAGAAAAAGAGAGCTCAGAGCTCTCCAACTTCTAATTGATGGGCCATTAGGAAATGCTGTGAATTGGCTCAGGCTGAGCTTTGTCAGCGACAAGAAGGGACAAGAGGAACATGAGGATAACGGAGGTTTGAGGGGGTCTTGTGGGGTTAGGGAGCACCCACCTAGGAATGCGTGTGAGGCTGTGCACCCTCCAGCCATGGGGCTCTCCAACACCCATCAGGATCTGGAGATTAGCAGTGACCCCACAGAACTGAGGACACCTCAGGACGGTGAGAAACCTCAGCAGGGAAGAAATCCCTGAGATACCAAATGCCCAGGCCTGGGTGTGCAGCAGAGCTGCCCATTGCAGCTGCGGAGCTGAGGACTCCACTGCGAGCTGAGCAGGAACAGCCCCTTCCCATCACTGATGCCCCAGGGGCACGGAATGCTCTCAATGCCAATGGCTGAGGGAGCCTCGGGGGCTGCTGCTGGAGGAGCCAGAAACGCACAAAGAGCATTTCAGGCAGGCAAGGACAGGCCATGGCTCCGCCTGCTCCCGCCGCTGCTCCCTTTGCTCCCGCCGAGCGTCGTTTCCGCAGCTCTGTTCTCTCGGGGCTGGGACCTCCTTCCTGCCTCTGCCTCGCTCAGCAAACACTTGGTCACTCAGCAGCTGGGTCTCGGCATGCAGCTCGCATATCTCATCCTCACCGTCTTCCTGGGACAGCTCCTGGGTAAGTCCTGGCTTTTCCCCAAGGCTCCCCTGCTCTTCTTGTTCTTCTTCCACCCAGGATATCCTCAAAAGCCTAATCTGGACCATGGGGGAAA
This sequence comes from Ammospiza caudacuta, assembly GCF_027887145.1. NCBI lineage: Eukaryota > Metazoa > Chordata > Aves > Passeriformes > Passerellidae > Ammospiza > Ammospiza caudacuta. The sequence goes on from NC_080619.1 coordinate 3,774,446, forward strand.
TGGCAGCGAATAAAGGGAAAAGGCTGAGAATAATCTGCGTCTCTTTGTGGTTTTGGAAGTGTTTCCTGAAGAAGCTCTTCAATTTGTAAAAGGAATGGGAAGAGAGAGAAAACACAGTCCTTTCTATGTTATTTCTCTCACCTTCAACCCATCTGCCTCTGCCTCTCTCTTCTCATCCTCCTGCAGTCACTTCAAGAGATCTCAGCTGTCTCTTCAACCGAGCACTCTTCCCATTTAGATCTAAATTCCCACATTCTGCCTAACCTGCCCCGAGCACCTCACATATTTTCATGCCATTCATTATCAGGGTGTTCCATTCTGCCTCCAGGCTGACACAGCTCTGCCACAGCTCCCCGTGTTCGCTGCCATGGACACAACCTGGGCTCCCTCTTCCCAAGCTCAGCTTTGTGTGTGCTCAGGAGCTTTCAGGCATGACAGCGATGGGGAAAGCTGCATGAACCTTTCTGCTGTACCTCGCTGGGCACCTCAGGCAGCTGGAGGGATGCTGTTTCCAGCACACAACGTTCAGGCATGGCAGCCCGTTCCTTGGTCCTTTAAGCAGAGGGAGCAGGAGCAGGGACACAGCCCAGCTCTCCTTTGGGTGATGCAGAGCAGAGAGCTCCGAACTCCTGCCCAAAATCTTTCAGGATTCTGCTCCAATGCAGGAGCTTTATCCACCAAGGTTTTCCATCCACTTCCATTTGCTTCCCATTGTCTTTCCCTGTGGAGCTGCTCACCATCATTTTCTTCCAGGCACCACGGGGCAGGACACGGTCACCCAGGAACATGGACCAGTCTTGGTGAAGCAGGGACACCCCTTCCACACCACCTGCAAATACCAAACCAGTTATTTTAATGGCTTGCTGTGGTACCAGCAGAGGAAAGGCCAAGCCCCAGAGCTGATCTCCTATCAAGCAGGGGCTGGCCCCAAGCGCAGCGGCCGTTTCACCACGCAGCTGAACACCACGGGCAAATCCAGTGTCCTGCAGCTGGAGGAAGTGGAGCTCTCTGACTCTGCCTTGTACCTCTGTGCTCTGCAAGACACCCTGGTGCAGGGAGCTTCCTCAGCTGCGCAACAACCCAGGGCAGGGAGGGGACGTGTCAGTGCAAGGCTGAGCTTGGGAAAGGGACTCTGATCTCACCCTGATGCTCACCAGAATTTTCAGCCACATGTGTCTACAATGGTCTGATGGTTTTTGTAGCATCCATCCTAGCATTTCCCTTAGGAAAAAGTTTTGGACTATTTTGACTCATTTCCATATTGTGTAGTCTCTACGGAAAGAAAAATACCCGCTGTCCTTGGCTGGGACCTTGTCCTTCCACACTCCAGCCCTGCTGCTTTTGGCCCCACATGTCCTCAGCAGAGCCCAGGGCTGGTTTTGTGTCCCTGCCTTGTGTGCTCTCGGAGCAGCCCCGTTTGTAGGGACACACGTGAAGCACGGATTTTTCTGTGGCTCCACACTGGTGAGGATGGCCCTGGGTCTGTCCGTGTGTGTCCCTGACCGGGAGGGAATGTCCTGACCATGCCAGAGACAACGAGCATTGACCAGCACAGAGCAGCAGCAGCTGCCCAGGCTCACAAACAGCCTGAGCGGACCTGCAGCCGCCCAATGCAGGTGTGTGCAGGATGGATCTGCTTCCCAGGCGGTGTCGCTGCTGTGTGCGATGGGACACAGCTGTCCCTTGTCCCTGGCCGTGCCAAAGGTCGTTGTGTCGCTGGTTGTGCCGGTGCCGTGAGAGGCGGGGGCTGAGGCGGCCGGGGCGGAGCTGGGGCGGCGCAGAGGAGGCGGCACGGCCGCAGCAGAGCCGGGGCTCAGGGGCACAGCGAGGCTCGGCCGGCGGAGCGGCGGCATGCGGCGGGCTCGGGCCGCGGCGCTGGCGGCGCTGGCCGTGGTTCTGATCGGTGAGTGGGGCTGGGATGATCCCGCAGGTGCCCGGAGGCTGCCGTCCTGCCTGGCTTCTGCACAGACCTCTCACCGAGAACTCTTCTCCCATTCATCCCTCCCTCTTGTCCATCCCAACCTTCAATTCCATGCCAAAACCTTCACAAACATTCCATCTTTATAACTGCTAAGTCAGTTCTTACCCCTTGTTAATTTTCTTCATGTCTTTTTGTGCTTTCTCCCACAACCTCCCGTTCTCCCGTGGCTCTGCTAATCCTTCTGTCATTCACGCATTCATCTCTGCACATGCGATTAATGGACACTTCCATTCCTACATATCTCCGTGACATCCTCTGGGAACTGTTTTCCTCCTCATCTCTCTGTGTTCCTGGCTGCTTCTGCGGGCGGTGTTCTGTGGATTAGCAGAGCTAGGTAGAACGTAGGAGTTGAGGTTTTTTCTTTTTCTTTCCCTGACAGTGCCTTTGGTCAAAGCCCAGTTGAAGCAAGACCCATTCCTGCAGACCACGGAGGGCATCAGCATCACCATCAAGTGCTCACATCCCAATATCCGGACTGGCGATTTCATCCACTTTTACCGTCAGCTGCCTGGCCAAAAACCCGAACTCCTGGCAGTCACTGCAAAAGCTCCCAAGGCGGTGCGAGTCCCTAAAGGGCGTCTGACGGTGTCGGCAGATCGGAGTTCAAGCTCGCTGTGGCTCGCTGAGCCCCGGCGCGGGGACGCGGCCGTGTATTACTGCGCGCTGGGGGCCACGGGCAGAGGAGCCGGGGCTGCGGCCGGGCACGAACCGCCGCGGGCGGGGCCGGGCGGGGCCAGCAGGGGGCGCTGCCGCTCCGCCCGCCGGGGCCGCCGAGCCCCGCTCGTCCCGGGCTGCCGCCACCGGCACCTGCAATGGGACCGTGACCGATACCTGCACTGACACCGTAAATGAAGCCGACACCGGCAATGGGCATCAGCCCCGGCAATGGACATCAGATCCGACACCGCCAATGGGACCAGGACCAGCACCTGCACTTTCACCGGAACTGACAGCAACACCAGCAATGGACATCGGCAACGACACCGGCACTGGCAATGGACATCGGCACCAGCACTGACTCCAGAACCGACACTAACGCCAGCAATGGACATCAGTACCGACATCGGCACTGGCAATGGGACCAGCACTGACACCTGCACTGACACCAGAAACAACACCCACAACAGCAACGGATATCGGCACCAACAGCAGCACCGGCACCCATACCAGCAGCAACACCCCCTCCGGCAGTGACACTGACGCCGACACCGGCACCTTCAGCTTGGCGTCACGGACCAGGCTCAGCCCCTCTTCTCAGCCTGGGCTGTGTCCGGCTGAGCTCCGCACGGCAGCAAACAGCCCCGCCAGACCACATCTCCATGTCCACACTGTGAAAAACGCCAATCACTTGTTTTTAAGATTTTAAATGTTTAATAATAATAAAATGGATATTAAAAAAGAGCAACACAACAAAAACTTTGCCCGGGGCTTGGCTGGGACCTTGTCCTTCCACACTATGCTCCTGCCCTGCTGCATCTGGCACCGTGTGGCCTTAACAAAGCCAACAGCTGATATCACTACTTGGTGTGTTCCTGCCTTGTGAGCTGCTGGAGCAGCCCCATTTGCAGGGACACATGAGAAACACAGATTTCTGTATGACTGCACACAAACATTTGTGTCTGTCCGTGTGTGGCCCTCGTCGGGAGGGAATGTCCTGACCACGCCACAGGCACCGAGCACTGCCCTGGCCCTGAACAGCACAGAGCAGCAGCAGCTGCCCAGGCTCACAAACAGCGTGAGCGGGGCCGGCAGCCGCCCAATGCAGGTGTGTGCAGGGTGGATCTGCTTCCCAGGCGGTGTCGCTGCTGTGTGCGATGGGACACAGCTGTCCCTTTTCCCTGGCCATGCCAAAGGTCCCTGTGTCGCTGCTTGTGCCGGTGCCGTGAGAGGCGGGGGCTGAGGCGGCCGGGGCGGAGCTGGGGCGGCGCAGAGGAGGCGGCACGGCCGCAGCAGAGCCGGGGCTCAGGGGCACAGCGAGGCTCGGCCGGCGGAGCGGCGGCATGCGGCGGGCTCGGGCCGCGGCGCTGGCGGCGTTGGCCGTGGTTCTGAACGGTGAGCGGGGAAAGCAGCAGTGGGGTGGTCGGGAGTTATGCTAGACCCCACTTGCCCTAAGATTCTTCTCTTACCCTTCTTCTCCTTCTCGTTTTTTTTTTTTTTTTTTTGCTCTCTGACCCCTCCTTTGCTGCCATAGGGGTTTTTTTTGCCTCACTGAAATCCTTCCCAGCGAGTTTGCCTATGCCACTCCAATTTTCCATCCATCCATCCATCCATCCATCCATCCATCCATCCATCCATCCATCCCTTCATGCAGATCTATTTTCCCCATCCCTTTCTCCTCTTAAAAATATCAATTGTCCTTCAAAACATCCATCATCGATTCTTGTCCCCGGACAAACATTGTCGGAGAAATATTCTCTCCATACTCAATTATAAGAACCCATCTCAGTAAACGCTGTTCCGTCTACCTCTCCCATCTCTTCCTGCAAGGCATTTTCTGATAAATAAAACTGATTGTTGCTTTCTCCCTGGCAGTGGCTGTGGCCAGAGCCCAGGTAAAGCAGGAGCCGTCACTGGAGACCACCGAGGGCACCGGCATCAACATCACCTGCTCACATCCCAAAATCCAGAGCAGCCAAACCATCTACTGGTACCGTCAGCTCCCGGGACGAGGACCAGAATTCTTCGTGAGCATTCACAAAGACTCCAAAGAGCTGCCGGGCAGTGCGGGCCATGTTTTGGTGTCGTCAGATCGGCGTTCGAGCTGGCTGTGGCTCGCTGAGCCCCGGCGCGGGGACGCGGCCGTGTATTACTGCGCGCTGGGGGCCACGGGCAGAGGAGCCGGGGCTGCGGCCGGGCACGAACCGCCGCGGGCGGGGCCGGGCGGGGCCAGCAGGGGGCGCTGCCGCTCCGCCCGCCGGGGCCGCCGAGCCCCGCTCGTCCCGGGCTGCCGGGCCGGGGCCGCCACCAGAACCGACACTGACATTGACACCAGCCTTCACACCGACACCCATACTGGCATTGACAACGGCAGCTCCAGCTTGGAGTCACCAACCTCCCTCAGCCCCTCCTATCAGCACTGCCTTAAGGAGCTTTTGCCCCAGCTGCCTGATCTCCCTTGCACCAAACACATCCAGTCCCAAAATCTTTTTACACACTTAGGGGCTATGCAAATCTTTAACTTCCCCCGTCTGGATTACAGGGGTTCCATGCTGCTGCCCTTCCCTGCCTCCCAGATCAGGAGGCCAGTTGTCTTGATGATAACTAGTCCAATTCTTGAAGATTGCGGCACAGAATATGTTAAGCGCCTCAGCCGTTCCCTTGTCTTTCGTGAATATATTCCTCAAGAGATTGGACTGAGAACAGAAGAAAACAATCTCGGAAGAGACATATCTCATGTGGGTAATTTAGGAAAAGAATGAGAAAGAGAAGTGGCTTCAGACTCACCTGGTTTCCATACTCAGAAGGAGCCTGGGTGCAATTGAACAGTGATGCAAGAGATTTGCAGGGGGTAGAGGCGCTGAAATGCAGTCCCTGCTTCCTGAGCCCTGCTTTTGAAGTTGCTCTAAACATCACACTCTGCCACTGCAAATTGCCAGCCCCAATAAGGATGGTTTCACCCAAGCTTGGATTTGTAGTTTAATTCCGTTTAAAATGCTGGGAGTGCCACAGCATTGCTGGGAGTGTTCACACATACACAGGAACACATGGTCACGGACACACACAGGTCTCTCCAGGTCAATGCACTGCTGCTCTTCGCTGGGGTGCACCACATTGGTTTTGTGGACAAGGACAAAGGCTCGGGCTTTATGCCCTGGTCCTATATCCGTGCGAGTGGATTTCCTTCCAGTGCCCTGAAGGACAACTCGGGAGTCCTCACATGACAGGAAAGGGAGGATGTCAGGGAACAGATGATGGGAGCGAAGGAAAGCCAGGCACTGTCAATCGTGATCTCCGCGGTCCCAGCCCGATCCCCGCCCCCCAGGCCGGCCCCGCCGCTCCCGACGTGCCGAGAGCCGAGCGCCGCCCCGCAGGCCCCGCGCTCGCCTCCGCTCCGTTCCCTGCCAGGGCTCGGCCCGAGCCCGAGCGGCAGCGGCGCAGGGCTCAGCCCCGGGGCGGAGCTGGGGCGGCGCAGAGGAGGCGGCACGGCCGCAGCAGAGCCGGGGCTCAGGGGCACAGCGAGGCTCGGCCGGCGGAGCGGCGGCATGCGGCGGGCTCGGGCCGCGGGGCTGCCGGCGCTGGCTGTGCTGCTCATCGGTGCGTGGGGGCTGCGAATGGGCCGCGGTCTGGGGCTGGGGTGATCCCTCAGATCGCCGGAGTCTGCCGCCCTGCCTGGCTTCGTCACAGACCTTTTCTACAGAGCTGTTCTCCCATTCATCCTTCCCTCTTTTCCATCCATATGCTCTCAGAAATCTCCTGATTCTACTCTATGTCCTACCCCTTGCAAGCATTCAATTTCTCTCCTTTATTACTTACAAAGTCAGTTCTTAGCCCCACTAACTCATTTCTTTTTTTTTTGCTTTCTCCAAATTCCTTCCTTTTTCCAGTGACTGCACCATTCTTCCGGGCATTACGGCATTCATCTCTCCACAAGCCAGTAATGGACAATTTCATTCCTGCCTGTCTTGAAATCCCCTCGGTACTTTTTTTTCTCATCATCTCTGTGCATTCCTCGCTGTAACTGCAGGCTTTCTTCTGTGAAGTAGGGCATTGGAGGATTTTGGACTTGTCCTTTTTCTGTTCCCGGCAGTGACTTCAGGCAGAGCCCAGGTGCAGCAGGAGCCATTCCTGGAAACCACCGAAGGCACCGGCATCAAGATCACCTGCACGCATACCAAGAAAGTGAGCGGCGATTACATCCATTTCTACCGTCAGCTCCCGGGTCGAGCACCCGAATTCCTCGCCCTCACTGCTAGAGGTTCCAAGCCACTGCCGGACATTGCAGGACAGCTGTCGGTGTCGGAGGACGGGCGTTCGAGCTGGCTGTGGCTCGCTGAGCCCCGGCGCGGGGACGCGGCCGTGTATTACTGCGCGCTGGGGGCCACGGGCAGAGGAGCCGGGGCTGCGGCCGGGCACGAACCGCCGCGGGCGGGGCCGGGCGGGGCCAGCAGGGGGCGCTGCCGCTCCGCCCACCGGGGCCGCCGAGCCCCGCTCGTCCCGGGCTGCCGGGCCGGGGCCGCCACCGGAACCGACACCGGCACCAGAACCGACACCGGCACCGGCACCGGCAATGGGACCGGGACCTACATCATAAACGGCAACGCTATCGCCAGCTTAGTCACCGACCTCCCTCTGTCCCTTTGCTCAGCACTGCCTTAATTAACTTTTGCCCCAGCTGCCCGATCTCCCCATCACCAATCCTATCCAAAGTCATGTGAGACACTAAGTCGCTTTGAAAATTTTTTCACTTCCCCCTGTCTGGATACCAGAGGTTCCATGCTGCTTGTCTTCCCTGTCTCCCAGATCAGGAGGCCAGTTGTCCTGACGATAATACCGATCTTGACAACTGAGGCACAGAATGTGTAAATCATCTCAGACGCTCCCTTCTCTTTGGTGAATATATTCCCCATGAGAGTGGACTGAGCAAGGAAGAAAACAACCTCAGCTTTGGCATTTGTCATGAGAAAGGGAAGGGGCTTCAGACTCACTTGGTTTCCAGATTCAGAGTCAGCCTGGGTGCAGTTGAACAATGATGGAGCAGCCTGCAGGAGATTTGTTCAGGAAAGAGGCACTGAAATGCAGTCCCTGCTTCCTGAGCCCTCTTTCTCCAGCTCCTCAAAAATTCACACTCTGTTAATGCCAATTGCAAGAACCAATAAGGATGATTTCACCCAAGTTTGGTTTTTTAGCTTAATTCCGTTTGAAATGCTGGGAGTGCTCGCTCACACACACACTGACACATGGACACACAGATGCACGGATACACAGACAGGTCTCTCCATATCAGTGCACAACTGCTCTCCCCTAAACTGCATCACATTGGTTTCGTAAACACGGACAAAGACTGGGGCTTTATGCCCTGGTCCTGTATCAATGTGTGTGGGTTTCCTTCCAGCGCCCCGAAGGACAACTCGGGAGTCCTCACATGACAGCAAAGGGAGGATGTCAGGGAACAGATGATGGGAGCGAAGGAAAGCCAGGCACTGTCAATCGTGATCTCCGCGGTCCCAGCCCGATCCCCGCCCCCCAGGCCGGTCCCGCCGCTCCCGACGTGCCGAGAGCCGAGCGCCGCCCCGCAGGCCCCGCGCTCGCCTCCGCTCCGTTCCCTGCCAGGACTCGGCCCGAGCCCGAGCGTCAGCGGCGCAGGGCTCAGCCCCGGGGCGGAGCTGGGGCGGCGCAGAGGAGGCGGCACGGCCGCAGCAGAGCCGGGGCTCAGGGGCACAGCGAGGCTCGGCCGGCGGAGCGGCGGCATGCGGCGGGCTCGGGCCGCGGGGCTGCCGGCGCTGGCTGTGCTGCTCATCGGTGCGTAGGGACTCTGGCCGGGTCAGCGGGCTATGTGAGATCGTCCCCATCTCAAGATTCATCACTTACCCTCCTGTTCCTTTTCGGTTCTTGTTTACCCTCTGTCACCTCCTCTGCCCTTATATTTTTTTCCCTCTGTAAATCATTGCTTCCCACATTCTCTTTCGTCTGATATGTCTGTACCCATCCCATCCCATCCCATCCCATCCCATCGCATCCCATCGCATCCCATCGCATCCCATCCCATCCCATCCCATCCCATCCCATCCCATCCCATCCCATCCCATCCCATCCCATCCCATCCCATCCCATCCCATCCCATCCATCCTTCTATCATTCTTAGCCAGTCTGTTTTTCAGAATTCCTTCTGATTTACCTTCACAACATCCCTCATAGACCCTTATTGTCAATGAAATACTCTCAGACAAATCATGCCTCCATACTCTATTCACAAAACATATCCAAGATCCCTCTGATGTGTCGTCCTCTGCCATCTCCCCTTGCATTGTATTTTGTGTAAATGAAAACGGATTTTTCTTTCCTTTGCGGCAGTAGCTCTGGCCAGAGCCCAGGTAAAGCAGGAGCCATTAATGGAGACCACTGAGGGCACCGGCATCAACATCACCTGCTCACATACCAAAATCGAGATCAGTGATAGGATCCAGTGGTACCGTCAGCTCCCGGGACGAGGACCCGAACTCCTCGCACTCACTATGAAAGAGTCCAAAGAGATGCCGGATGGTGCAGGACAGCTGTCGGTGTCGGCAGATCGGCGTTCGAGCCGGCTGTGGCTCGCTGAGCCCCGGCGCGGGGACGCGGCCGTGTATTACTGCGCGCTGGGGGCCACGGGCAGAGGAGCCGGGGCTGCGGCCGGGCACGAACCGCCGCGGGCGGGGCCGGGCGGGGCCAGCAGGGGGCGCTGCCGCTCCGCCCGCCGGGGCCGCCGAGCCCCGCTCGTCCCGGGCTGCCGGGCCGGGGCCGCCACCAGAACCGACACCGGCACCAGAACCGACACCGGCACCAGAACCGGCACCGGCACCGCCAATGTTCATCAGAACGGACACCCACAGCGGCAATGGGACCGGGAACCACAGCAGAACCGGCAACTGCAGCTCCAGCTTGGAGTCACCCACCTCCCTCAGCCCCTCTTCTCAGCACTGACTTAATGAGTTTTTGCCCCGGCTGCCTGCCCTCCCTAGTACCAATCCCATCCAATCCGAAAGTCTTGTGAGCCACTAAGTGGCTTAGCCATTCTTTAACATCCTCAGTCTGATTTTCAGGGGTTCCATGAAGCTCTCCTTCCCTGTCTCCCAGATAAGGAGGCCAGTGGTCCTGATGATAATCAATCCTAATCTTGAAGAATGAGGCACAGAAGGTATTAAGTACGTCAGGCATTCCCTTGTCTTTGGTGAATATATTCCTCGTGAGAGTGGAGTAAGCACAGAAGAAAACTACAACTGCTGAGACATTTGTCAAGTGGGGAATTGTGTAAGAGAAATTGTGTAAGAGAAATTGTGTAAGAGAAAGACAAAGAGAAGGGGTTTCAGACTCAGTTGGTTTCTAGACTCAGAAGGAGACTGGGTGCAGTTGAACAATGATGCAGCAGCCTGGAGGACATTTATCCAGGGAAGAGGTGCTGAAATGCAGTCCCTGCTTCCTGAGCCATCCTTTTCCAGCTGGTCTAAAAATCATACTCTGCTAGTCAAAACTGCCAACCAAAACAAGGATGGTTTCACCCAAATTTGGATTTTTACCTAATGCCGTTTGAAATGGTGGGAGTGCCACAGCATGGCTGGGAGTACTGACACAAACACACACACACGTGGACACACACAGACACATGGACACACAGACACACGGACACACAGACAGGACTCTCCAGGCCAACGCACAGCTGATCTGCCCTGAGCTGCGTTACATTGGTTTCATGGACACGGAGAAAGACTGGGTCGTTATGCCAACGTCCTGAATCCGTGTGTGTAGATTTCCTTCCAGTGCCTTGAAGGACAATTCGGGAGTCCCCACATGACAGGAAAGGGAGGATGTGCGGGAACACATTATGGGAGCGAAGGAAGCCCAGGCACTGTCAATCGTGATCTCCGCGGTCCCAGCCCGATCCCCGCCCCCCAGGCCGGCCCCGCCGCTCCCGACGTGCCGAGAGCCGAGCGCCGCCCCGCAGGCCCCGCGCTCGCCTCCGCTCCGTTCCCTGCCAGGGCTCGGCCCGAGCCCGAGCGGCAGCGGCGCAGGGCTCAGCCCCGGGGCGGAGCTGGGGCGGCGCAGAGGAGGCGGCACGGCCGCAGCAGAGCCGGGGCTCAGGGGCACAGCGAGGCTCGGCCGGCGGAGCGGCGGCATGCGGCGGGCTCGGGCCGCGGGGCTGCCGGCGCTGGCCGTGGTTCTGATCGGTGCGTGGGGGTGCCGAAAGGGCCGCGGGGTGGGGATGGGGTGATTACAGAAGCCCCCGGAGGCTGCCGTCCTGCCTGGCTTATTCACAGACGTCTTGTCGAGAGCTGTTCCCGCATTCAGCCCTCCCTCTTCTCCATCCCTAAGTCCGGCAGAAATCTCTGGGTTCTATTCTTTGCACTATCCTGCAAAAGCGCTGCTTTTTAATAACTCATGAAGTCTGTTCTTACCCCTTCTTACTATTCTACCTTTTTTTTGCTTTCTCCCACATCCTCCCAGCGACTCCACCGACCCTCCTGTCATTCACACATTCCTCTTTCCACAAACGACTAATGGACACTTCTCTTTCTGGGTATCTTGAAATCCTGTGGGAACTCTTTTCCTAAACTTCTCTGTAGGTTCCTGTTTCTGCACGATTTGTACTGTGCATTGTAGGATTTCAGATTTGTCCTTTTTCTTTCCCTGGCAGTGGCTTCAGGCAGAGCCCAGGTGCAGCAGGAGCCATTCCTGGAGACCACCGAGGGCACCGGCATCAATATCACCTGCTTACATCCCAAAAAAGCGAGCAACGAATACATCCATTTATACCGTCTGCTCCCGGGTCGAGCACCCGAATTCCTCGCAGTCATTTATGGAGGCTCCAAGCCACTGCCGGACATTGCAGGACAGGTGTCGATGTCGAAGGATGGGCGTTCGAGCTGGCTGTGGCTCGCTGAGCCCCGGCGCGGGGACGCGGCCGTGTATTACTGCGCGCTGAGGGCCACGGGCAGAGGAGCCGGGGCTGCGGCCGGGCACGAACCGCCGCGGGCGGGGCCGGGCGGGGCCAGCAGGGGGCGCTGCCGCTCCGCCCGCCGGGGCCGCCGAGCCCCGCTCGTCCCGGGCTGCCGGGCCGGGGCCGCCGCCGGAACCGACACCGGCACCAGAACCGACACCGGCACCGACAATGGGACCCGGACCCATGCCAGAACCGACACCGACAACGGCATCTCCAGCTTAGAGTCACCGACCTCCCTAAGCCCCTCTTCTCAGCACTGCCTTAATGAGCTTTTGCCCCAGCTGCCTCATCTCCCCAGCACCAATCCCATCCAATCCCTAGGTCTTGTGAGCCTCGAAGAGGCTTAGCAAATCTTTAACTTTCTCTGTCTGGATCACATAGGTTCCTTGCTGCTTGCCCTCCCTGTCTCCCAGACCAGGAGGCCACTTCTCCTGAAGATAATCAATCCTAATCTTGAACACTGAGGAAAAGAACGTGTAAAGCACCTCAGCCGTTCCCTTGTATTTGGTGAATACATTCCCGAGGAGAGTGGGCTAAGTACAGAAGAAAACAACCACTGCTGAGACATTTGTTGTGTGGGTAATTTTGTAAGAGAAAGAGAAAGGGAAGGAGGTTCAGACTCACCTGGTTTCGGCACTCACAAGAAGCCTGGGTGCAGTTGAACAATGATGCAGCAGCAAGCAAGAGATTTATCCAGGGTAGGGGTGCTGAAATGCAATCCCTGCTTGCTGAGCCCTCCTTTTTAATTTGCTCTAGACATCACACTCTGCTACTGCAAATTGCTAACCCCAATAAGTATTGTTTCGAGCAAGTTTGGATTTTTAGTTTAATTCCATTTGAAATGCTGGGGGCGCCTCAGCATGGCTGGGAGTGTTACACACACACGGACACATGGACACAGAGACATACCGGCAGGTGTCTAAAGGCCAGTGCACAGCTGCTCTCCCCTGAGCTGCATCGCATCGGTTTCGTGAACACAGAGAAGGGCTGGGGCTTTATGACCAGGTTCTGTATCCGTGTGTATGGGGTACATTCAAATGCCCTGAATGATAATTCCGGAGTCCCCACATGACAGCAAAGGGAGGATGTCAGGGAACACATTATGGGAGCGAAGGAAGCCCAGGCACTGTCAATCCTGATCTCCACGGTCCCAGCCCGATCCCCGCCCCCCAGGCCGGCCCCGCGCTCACCTCCGCTCCGTTCCCTGCCAGGACTCGGCCCGAGCCCGAGCGGCAGCGGCGCAGGGCTCAGCCCCGGGGCGGAGCTGGGGCGGCGCAGAGGAGGCGGCACGGCCGCAGCAGAGCCGGGGCTCAGGGGCACAGCGAGGCTCGGCCGGCGGAGCGGCGGCATGCGGCGGGCTCGGGCCGCGGGGCTGCCGGCGCTGGCTGTGCTGCCCATCGGTGCGTGGGGGCTGTGAATGAGCCGCGGTCTGGGTTTGAGGTGACCCCGTTGGTCCCTGCAAGCTGCCGTCCTGCCTGGCTTATTCACTGACCTTCCCCTAGTGCTGATCTCCCGTTCATCCCTCCCGTTTTCCATCTCATACTCCTGCAGAAATCTAATTCTATTCTATGTTCAACTCTGCAGAAGCATTCAAGTCCTCTCGTTCTTTATTACTTACAGAGTCAGTCCTTGCCCCTTCTAACTCCTTTTCTTTTTGTTCTTTTTCCCACTTCCCTCCTTTCTCCAGGGAGTGCACCATTCTTCCTGGCATTCTGGCATTCATCTCTTCACAAAGCAGAAATGGAGATTTCTCTTCCTGCCTATCTTGAAATCCCCTCGGTACTTTTTCTCTCATCATCTCTGTACATTCCTCATTGTATCTGCAGGCTTTCTTCTCTGAAGTAGGGCATTGGAGGATTTTTGGAGGATTTTAGCCTTGTCCTTTTTCTGTTCCCGGCAGTGGCTTCAGGCAGAGCCCAGGTGCAGCAGGAGCCATTCCTGGAAACCATCGAGGGCACCGGCATCAACATTACCTGCACACATTCCAAGAAACTGAGCGGCGACTACATCCATTTCTACCGTCAGCTCCCGGGCCAAAGCCCCGAATTCCTCGCCCTCACTGCTAAAAGCTCCAAGCTGCTGTCGAGCATTGCAGGACAGCTGTCGGTGTCGGAGGACGGGAGTTCGAGCTGGCTGTGGCTCGCTGAGCCCCGGCGCGGGGACGCGGCCGTGTATTACTGCGCGCTGGGGGCCACGGGCAGAGGAGCCGGGGCTGCGGCCGGGCACGAACCGCCGCGGGCGGGGCCGGGCGGGGCCAGCAGGGGGCGCTGCCGCTCCGCCCGCCAGGGCCGCCGAGCCCCGCTCGTCCCGGGCTGCCGGGCCGGGGCCGCCACCAGAACCGAACACAGGCACCAGAACCGACACCGGCACCGGCAATAGTTACTGGCACTGGCAATGGGACCGGGACCGACACGAGCGGTGTCATTGACACCGACACCCACATCACCATCGACAGCGGCAGCTCCAACTTGGAGTCTCCGACCTCCCTCAGTCGCTCTTCTCAGCACTGTCTTAATGATATTTTGCCGCAGCTGCCTCGTCTCCTTAGCATCAGTCCCGTCCAATCCCAAAGTCTTGTGAACCTCCAAGTAGCTTTGCAAATCTTTAACTTGCTCTCTGTGCATTACAGGTGTTCCCTGTCTCCCAGATCAGGAGGCCAGTTCTCCTTATGATAAGCAATCCTAGTTCTGAAGACTGAGGCAAAGAAGGTGTTAAGCATCTCAGACGCTCCCTTCTCTTTGGTGAATATAATCCCCATGACAGTGGACTGAGCAAGGAAGAAAACAACCTCAGCTTTGGCATTTGTCATGAGAAAGGGAAGGGGCTTCAGACTCACTTGGTTTCCAGATTCAGAGGCAGCCTGAGTGCAGTAGAATAATGATGGAGCAGCCTGCAGGAGATTTGTTCAGGAAAGAGGCACTGAAATGCAGTCCCTGCTTCCTGAGCCCTCTTTCTCCAGCTCCTCAAAAATTCACACTCTTTTAATGCCAATTGCAGGAACCAATAAGGATGATTTCACCCAAGTTTAGTTTTTTAGCTTAATTCCGTTTGAAATGCTGGGAGTGCTCACACACACAACCAAATGGACACACAGATACACGGACACACAGACAAGTCTCTCCATATCAGTGCACAACTGCTCTCCCCTAAACTGCATCACACTGGTTTCGTGGACAAGGACAAAGGCTGGGGCTTTATGCCCAGGTCCTGTATCAATGTGTGTGGGTTTCCTTCCAGCGCCCTGAAGGACAACTCGGGAGTCCTCACATGACAGCAAAGGGAGGATGTGAAGGAACACATTAAGGGAGCGAAGGAAAGCCAGGCACTGTCAATCGTGATCTCCACGGTCCCAGCCCGATCCCCGCCCCCCAGGCCGGCCCCGCCGCTCCCGACGTGCCGAGAGCCGAGCGCCGCCCCGCAGGCCCCGCGCTCGCCTCCGCTCCGTTCCCTGCCAGGACTCGGCCCGAGCCCGAGCGGCAGCGGCGCAGGGCTCAGCCCCGGGGCGGAGCTGGGGCGGCGCAGAGGAGGCGGCACGGCCGCAGCAGAGCCGGGGCTCAGGGGCACAGCGAGGCTCGGCCGGCGGAGCGGCGGCATGCGGCGGGCTCGGGCCGCGGGGCTGCCGGCGCTGGCTGTGCTGCTCATCGGTGCGTGGGGGTGGCGGGAGGCTCAGCGGGCTATGCGAGATCCGCCGCATTTCAGAATTCATTTCTCATCTTCTTGTTCCTTTTCGGTCCTTCTTTACGCTCTGTCCCACCCTCTGTTAAACACTGCTTCCCAAGTTGTCTTTTCTTCTTTGTATGGATTCATCCATCCATCCATCCATCCATCCATCCATCCATCCATCCATCCATCTCTCTCAGCCACTCTGTTTCTCACATTTTCTTCTAATTTACTTTCAGAACATCCCTCGTAGGTTCGTATCCTCAAACAAGCGCTCTTAGACAAATCATGTCTCCATACTCTATTATCAAAACATATCCAACTCGCTCTGATCTGTTGTCCTCTGCCATCAGTCCTTGCTTGTCACTTTCTGTAAAAGAAAACTGATTCCTTTTTTCTCTGCGGCAGTGGCTGTGGCCAGAGCCCAGGTACAACAGGAGCCATTCCTGGAAACCACCGAGGGCACCGGCATCAACATCACCTGCTCACATGCCAAAATCCAGAGCAGCGAATTGATCTACTGGTACCGACAACTCCCTGGCCGAGGACCCGAACTCCTCATGAGCATTCACAAAGACTCGAAAAAGCTGCCGGATCATGCAGGACAGCTGTCGGTGTCGGCAGATCGGCGTTCGAGCTGGCTGTGGCTCGCTGAGCCCCGGCGCGGGGACGCGGCCGTGTATTACTGCGCGCTGGGGGCCACGGGCAGAGGAGCCGGGGCTGCGGCCGGGCACGAACCGCCGCGGGCGGGGCCGGGCGGGGCCAGCAGGGGGCGCTGCCGCTCCGCCCGCCGGGCTCCCGGGCCGCGCCTGCGCAGCTCCTTCCTCTGCCCCGGGCCCGCAGCACCGACAGCGCCCGTGGCAGCCAAAGGCCCGCGCGCTCCGGGCCTGCCGGGCCTCACTTTGACTGCTGTTGCTTCTCCTCACTTCCAGCGCATCCCTAATGCCTTTCAGGGAATAAAGCAACACCCAGAGTAGGAGAAGAATCGTTTAAAGAACTCGCACTTCACATGCACGGGTTCACGGTCCCACAAACACATACTGGAGCTTGCACACACCCAAAGAGTAACTCAAGGATCTGCATTTATGAAGAGGTGTGTGCACACACATTTCCAAAGGAGACCCAGGCTCAGACACTTCTTCTGCCGTGTCCCCACTGATGTGCAAACACGCACGCTCACTCCTGTTCCTGCTCCTGCACCCATGTCTGTGCACGCACATCTCCTTGAACGCACCTGTCCAGAGATGTGCACACATAAAGCACATCCCAACACGGATCTATTCCCACGCACTTGCAAGCACCTTCCTTGCTTCCCTCCTCAGCTCAACCTATGGTCCACCTGTTCTTGCCTCCCCGTGTTGTTGGGCTGCTGGTTCCGACCCGGCCCTGTTAAAATTGCCTTCAGGAATGTATTTGTGATTCACTGGAAATCCTACCCTGTGTTCAGCCTGTGAGTATCAAAATGCTGCCAGGGGCTTGCCTGATTTCTTGTCCTTCCCCACAAGGCTCCAGCCCTGCTGCAGTTGTTCTCGGGTTTCCTCAGCAGCATCCATGGCTGATTGTGTCCTTTCCTGTGCTCCTGGTTTGTGTGAGCTTGTGTTCAGGCAGGGGGCACAGGAATCCATGTGGGAGCAGAAATTCGTGCATGAATCCCCCCAATATGCAGAAGCCTCTGTGCGTGTGCGTGTGTGTGTGTGTGTGTGTGTGTGTGTGTGTCTTTTTCGGTGTGTCTGTGTACATGTCTGTCCATTAGTGTGTGTTTCTGTCTCTGTGTGTGCGTGTGTGTGTCTGTGCCCTGTTGTTTTACTGAGCCAGTGAAATGTGTTGATCGCAATGAAGACACAGGTCACTGCTCTGCCTTGAGCATCACAGAGCAGCATTTGCCCAGATTCAAAAGGAGTCCAGGTGTAATTGGACAATGATGCAGCAGCCTGGAAGAGATTTGCCCAGGGAAGAGGCGCTGAAATGCAGCCCTCCTTATCCAGCTACTGTAAACACAGACACACGGACACATGGACATACAGACAGGACTCTCCAGGCCAGTGCACAGCTGCTCTCCCCTGAACTGCATAATATTCATTTGATGGACATGGAGAAAGGCTGAGGCTTTATGCCAACGTCCTGTATCCGTGTATATGGAATGTTTTACAGTATCCTGAAGGACAATTCTGGTGTACCCACATGACAGCAAAGGGAGGATGTGAGGGAACACATTATGGGAGCGAAGGAAAGCCAGGCACTGTCAATCGTGATCTCCGCGGTCCCAGCCCGATCCCCGCCCCCCAGGCCGGCCCCGCCGCTCCCGACGTGCCGAGAGCCGAGCGCCGCCCCGCAGGCCCCGCGCTCGCCTCCGCTCCGTTCCCTGCCAGGACTCGGCCCGAGCCCGAGCGGCAGCGGCGCAGGGCTCAGCCCCGGGGCGGAGCTGGGGCGGCGCAGAGGAGGCGGCACGGCCGCAGCAGAGCCGGGGCTCAGGGGCACAGCGAGGCTCGGCCGGTGGAGCGGCGGCATGCGGCGAGCTCGGGCCGCGGGGCTGCCGGCGCTGGCTGTGCTGCTCATCGGTGCGTAGGGACTCTGGCCGGGTCAGCGGGCTATGTGAGATCGTCCCCATCTCAAGATTCATCGCTTACCCTCCTGTTCCTTTTCGGTTCTTGTTTACCTGTCGTCCCCTCCTCTGCCCCTATATTTTTTCCCTCTGTAAATCATTGCTTCCCACATTCTCTTTCATCTTCTATCTCAGTGCCCATCCATCCACCCATCCTTCCATCCATCCATCCATCCATCCATCCATCCATCCATCCCATCCCATCCATCCTTCTATCTTTCTCAGCCAGTCTGTTTTTCAGAATTCCTTCTGATTTACCTTCACAACATCCCTCATAGATCCTTATCGTCAGCGAAATACTCTCAGACAAATCATGCCTCCATACTTGATTCTTAAAACTTATCCAAGTTCGCTCTGATCTGTTGTCCTCTCCCATCTGTCCTTGAATGGCAATTTCTGTAAAAGAAAACTGATTTTTCTTTTCTCCGTGGCAGTGGCTATGACCAGAGCCCAGGTACAGCAGGAGCCATTAATGGAGACCACCGAGGGCACTGGCATCAACATCACCTGCTCGCATACCAAAACCCAGACGGGTGATTGGATCCAGTGGTACCGTCAGCTCCCTGGCCAAGGACCTGAACTCCTCGCACTCACTCTGAAAGAGTCCAAAGAGCTGCCGGGCAGTGCAGGACAGCTGTCGGTGTCGGCAGATCGGCGTTCGAGCTGGCTGTGGCTCGCTGAGCCCCGGCGCGGGGACGCGGCCGTGTATTACTGCGCGCTGGGGGCCACGGGCAGAGGAGCCGGGGCTGCGGCCGGGCACGAACCGCCGCGGGTGGGGCCGGGCGGGGCCAGCAGGGGGCGCTGCCGCTCCGCCCGCCGGGGCCGCCGAGCCCCGCTCGTCCCGGGCTGCCGGGCCGGGGCCGCCACCGGAACCCACTCCGGCACCCACCGATACCAACACCGGCAGCTCCAGCGTGGAATCACAGACCGTGCTCAGCCCTTCTCCTCAGCCCGGGCTGTGTCCAGCTGTGCTCCTCACGGCAGCAAACAGCCCCGCCAGGTCATAGCTCCATGTTTACACTAAGCTGGTCTGTGTGAGGCAGGGAGGGCAGCAGGGTCTTTGCCTAGCCACCTCTTGCTCCTTCAGGAAAGGCTCTGTGGGTTCTGGGCAACAGAGCTTCCTCTGGCCTGTCTACAAATGTGGACAATCACTGTCTCAGAAATACATCAGTGAAAGCAGACATTCCCACACAGCCCATGTCTTGTTTCTGTTCTCCTGTCCATGGAGTGCAGACTTTCAGGAAGAGGTGCCTCCAGGATAGGTCTCCCATGCGTCCAAAAGTCCTGTCAGAAAATCAACTCCAGAATGGGCTCCCCTCCATGGAGGCACAGTCCTGCCAGGACCTTGCTCCAGTGGGGCTTTCCATGGGGTCACACCTTCCTTAAGGACACATCACCCTGCTGTGTCTTTGGATCTTCCATGGGATGCATTTCTACTCGACCACAGACCTTCATAGGCTGTAGAGGGACAGCCTCCCTCACCCTGGTCTTCATCACAGGCTGCAGAAATAGCAGTGCTCTGGTGCCTGCAGCAGCTCCTCTCCCTCCCTCCTCACTCACTTTTCTGACTGCACAGTTGTTTCTCTCACAGAGTGTCTGTCCTCTCTTCCTGCTGATGTTGCACAAGTGTTTTTCTGCCTTTTCAATCTTTGCCGGCACACATGCTCTCTTTGGCAGGCAAGGATCCCAGGCTCTTGAGGCCAGCAGAGCCCTCTGCCTGTTGTGCCCCTTGTCCCTTCTTAAAAAGATATGCCACGGAGAACAATTCTGAAATCTGCATGTATCAGTGGAGGGGGAACGGGAAGTAATAGATGGTGAAGGAAAAGGGAGAAAATAATCAGTCAGTCCTGTGCTTCCCGGGACAAAGGGCTCCAGGTCTGCACATTGTCTCCGCTGTCTCCGTGGCCACAGCTCCGAGCGCCGCCCCGCAGGCCCCGCGCTCGCCTCCGCTCCGTTCCATGCCAGGGCTCGGCCCGAGCCCGAGCGGCAGCGGCGCAGGGCTCAGCCCCGGGGCGGAGCTGGGGCGGCGCAGAGGAGGCGGCGCGGCCGCAGCAGAGCCGGGGCTCAGGGGCACAGCGAGGCTCGGCCGGCGGAGCGGCGGCATGCGGCGGGCTCGGGCCGCGGGGCTGCCGGCGCTGGCCGTGGTTCTGATCGGTGCGTGGGGTTTAGCACCAAGGGGGCCGGGGATGGGGCTGGAGTATTCCCCAGGGAGACTGGCACGGATTTTTCCCTCTCCTCCCCAACTCCTTCTCTCTCCTGGTCTCCCTGCCAGCTCTCATCCCAGCAAGCCTTCATCATTTGCGTTGGCAAAGCCTGCCTGCATGTATTCCTGCTTTTCCATGCACCTATACCTTGCTCTATAGATCCAGCATTTATTTTTACCCTGAATACAGCATTCTGTTCTTCACTTAAACTCCTAATTTCTCCATCCATCTGTGCATGTGCTGACCTAACTTCTGCCTTATCTAGGCATGCATGAATTTCGAATTCCTCACATTCCCTTCGAGTCTGCCTCTGACTTGTGGCCACTGTTCCCGACTCTGTCTGGCAAAAGAAACCTCAGAATCCCACGGTTTTACCATGTTTGTGCTTTCTCTGTCCTTCCCCAGCAGTGGCCGCGAACACAGACCAAGTGCAGCAGACGCCGTGGGCAGAGACCACCGAGGGCACCGGCATCAACATCACTTGCCAGAACCCCAAAACTGCTGCCGACTCTACCCAGTGGTACCGCCAATTCCCACACCAAGCCCCCCAGCTAATAGCAATAGCTGTCGTAGGCACAAAACCCGTGCTGGAGCCAAAGGGGAGTCTGACGGTGTCGTCAGATCGGCGTTCGAGCTGGCTGTGGCTCGCTGAGCCCCGGCGCGGGGACGCGGCCGTGTATTACTGCGCGCTGGGGGCCACGGGCAGAGGAGCCGGGGCTGCGGCCGGGCACGAACCGCCGCGGGCGGGGCCGGGCGGGGCCAGCAGGGGGCGCTGCCGCTCCGCCCGCCGGGCTCCCGGGCCGCGCCTGCGCAGCTCCTTCCTCTGCCCTGGGCACGCAGCACCGACAGCGCCCGTGGCAGCCAAAGGCCCGCGCTCTCCGGGCCTGCCGGGCCTCACTTTCACTGCTGTTGCTTCTCCTCACTTCCAGCACATCCCTGAGCTTCCCTGATGCATTGCTGGGAATAAAGCAGCACCCAGAGTAGGAGAAGCAGCATTCAAAGAACTCCTACTACACATACACGAAGTCACAGTCCCACAAGCACACTCTGAAGTTTGCACACAGCCAAAGAATAACTCATACCTCTACATCTATGAATAGGTGTGTGCACACACATTTCCAAAGGAGACCCAGGAACAGACACTTCTCCTTCTGCCATTCCCCCTCTGATTTGCAAGCATGCACGCTCACTCCTATTCCTGCTCTTGCACCCAAATCTGTGCACGCACATCTACGTGAACACTCTTGTCCCGACATGTGCACACATAAAGTACATCCCAACACGGATCTATTCCCTCACACACCCACTCTCCTTCACTCTTGAGCTCACCCTGATGTTCACTGGTGTCTGCCTCCCCGTGTGTTGGTATTGGGCTGCTGTTTCTGATCCTGCCCTGTTAAAATTGCCTTCAGGAAAATATTGGTGATTTGCTGGACATCTTACCCTGTGTTCAGCCTGTGTGTACACAAACCATGCCAGGATTTTGCCTGACTCGTTGTCCTTCCCCAAAGGGCTCCTGCTGCAGTTGCTCCCAGGTTTCCTCAGCAGCGCCCAGGGCTGATTGTGTCTTTGCTTGTGAAACAAGGACACACAGACACACGGACAGACGGAGACACAAGGATACATGGAACCACAGGCACAAGGACACACAGACAGGTCTTTCCAGGACAGTGCATAACTCCTCTCCCCTGTGCTGCATCACATTGGTTTCATGGACACGGACAAAGGTTCAGGCTTTATGTCCAGGTCCGGTATCCGTGTATGTGGAATGTTTTACGGTATCCTGAAGAACTATTCGGGAGTCGTCACACGACAGCAAAGGGAGGATGTCATTATGGGAGCGAAGGAAAGCCAGGCACGGTCAATCGTGATCTCCACGGTCCCAGCCCGATCCCCGCCCCCCAGGCCGGTCCCGCCGCTCCCGACGTGCCGAGAGCCGAGCGCCGCCCCGCAGGCCCCGCGCTCGCCTCCGCTCCGTTCCCTGCCAGGACTCGGCCCGAGCCCGAGCGGCAGCGGCGCAGGGCTCAGCCCCGGGGCGGAGCTGGGGCGGCGCAGAGGAGGCGGCGCGGCCGCAGCAGAGCCGGGGCTCAGGGGCACAGCGAGGCTCGGCCGGCGGAGCGGCGGCATGCGGCGGGCTCGGGCCGCGGGGCTGCCGGCGCTGGCCGTGGTTCTGATCGGTGCGTGGGGGTGCCGAAAGGGCCGCGGGGTGGGGGTGGGGTGATTACAGAAGCCCCCGGAGGCTGCCGTCCTGCCTGGCTCATTCACAGACGTCTTGTCGAGAGCTGTTCCCGCATTCAGCCCTCCCTCTTCTCCATCCCTAAGTCCGGCAGAAATCTCTGGGTTCTATTCTTTGCACTATCCTGCAAAAGCGCTGCTTTTTAATACCTCACGAAGCCTGTTCTTACCCCTTCTTAATATTCTACCTTTTTTTTGCTTTCTCCCACATCCTCCCAGCGACTCCACCGACCCTCCTGTCATTCACACATTCCTCTTTCCACAAACGACTAATGGACACTTCTCTTTCTGGGTATCTTGAAATCCTGTGGGAACTCTTTTCCTAAACTTCTCTGTAGGTTCCTGTTTCTGCACGATTTGTACTGTGCATTGTAGGATTTCAGGTTTGTCCTTTTTCTTTCCCTGGCAGTGGCTTCAGGCACAGCCCAGGTGCAGCAGGAGCCATTCCTAGAGACCACCGAGGGCACTGGCATCAATATCACCTGCTTACATCCCAAAAAAGCGAGCAACGAATACATCCATTTATACCGTCTGCTCCCGGGTCGAGCACCCGAATTCCTCGCAGTCATTTATGGAGGCTCTAAGCCACTGCCGGACATTGCAGGACAGGTGTCGATGTCGAAGGATGGGCGTTCGAGCTGGCTGTGGCTCGCTGAGCCCCGGCGCGGGGACGCGGCCGTGTATTACTGCGCGCTGGGGGCCACGGGCAGAGGAGCCGGGGCTGCGGCCGGGCACGAACCGCCGCGGGCGGGGCCGGGCGGGGCCAGCAGGGGGCGCTGCCGCTCCGCCCGCCGGGGCCGCCGAGCCCCGCTCGTCCCGGGCTGCCGGGCCGGGGCCGCCACCGGAACCGACACCGGCACCAGAACCGACACCGGCACCGACAATGGGACCCGGACCCATGCCAGAACCGACATCGACAACGGCATCTCCAGCTTAGAGTCACCGACCTCCCTAAGCCCCTCTTCTCAGCACTGCCTTAATGAGCTTTTGCCCCAGCTGCCTCATCTCCCCAGCACCAATCCCATCCAATCCCTAGGTCTTGTGAGCCTCGAAGAGGCTTAGCAAATCTTTAACTTTCTCTGTCTGGATCACATAGGTTCCTTGCTGCTTGCCCTCCCTGTCTCCCAGACCAGGAGGCCACTTCTCCTGAAGATAATCAATCCTAATCTTGAACACTGAGGAAAAGAACGTGTAAAGCACCTCAGCCGTTCCCTTGTATTTGGTGAATACATTCCCGAGGAGAGTGGGCTGAGTACAGAAGAAAACAACCACTGCTGAGACATTTGTTGTGTGGGTAATTTTGTAAGAGAAAGAGAAAGGGAAGGAGGTTCAGACTCACCTGGTTTCGGCACTCACAAGAAGCCTGGGTGCAGTTGAACAATGATGCAGCAGCCAGCCGGAGATTTATCCAGGGTAGGGGTGCTGAAATGCAATCCCTGCTTGCTGAGCCCTCCTTTTTAATTTGCTCTAGACATCACACTCTGCTACTGCAAATTGCCAACCCCAATAAGTATTGTTTCGAGCAAGTTTGGATTTTTAGTTTAATTCCATTTGAAATGCTGGGGGCGCCTCAGCATGGCTGGGAGTGTTACACACACACGGACACATGGACACAGAGACATACCGGCAGGTGTCTAAAGGCCAGTGCACAGCTGCTCTCCCCTGAGCTGCATCGCATCGGTTTCGTGAACACAGAGAAGGGCTGGGGCTTTATGACCAGGTTCTGTATCCGTGTGTATGGGGTACATTCAAATGCCCTGAATGATAATTCCGGAGTCCCCACATGACAGCAAAGGGAGGATGTGAGGGAACACATTATGGGAGCGAAGGAAGCCCAGGCACTGTCAATCCTGATCTCCACGGTCCCAGCCCGATCCCCGCCCCCCAGGCCGGCCCCGCCGCTCCCGACGTGCCGAGAGCCGAGCGCCGCCCCGCAGGCCCCGCGCTCGCCTCCGCTCCGTTCCCTGCCAGGACTCGGCCCGAGCCCGAGCGGCAGCGGCGCAGGGCTCAGCCCCGGGGCGGAGCTGGGGCGGCGCAGAGGAGGCGGCACGGCCGCAGCAGAGCCGGGGCTCAGGGGCACAGCGAGGCTCGGCCGGCGGAGCGGCGGCATGCGGCGGGCTCGGGCCGCGGGGCTGCCGGCGCTGGCTGTGCTGCTCATCGGTGCGTGGGGGCTGTGAATGAGCCGCGGTCTGGGTTTGAGGTGACCCCGTTGGTCCCTGCAAGCTGCCGTCCTGCCTGGCTTATTCACTGACCTTCCCCTAGTGCTGATCTCCCGTTCATCCCTCCCGTTTTCCATCTCATACTCCTGCAGAAATCTAATTCTATTCTATGTTCAACTCTGCAGAAGCATTCAAGTCCTCTCGTTCTTTATTACTTACAGAGTCAGTCCTTGCCCCTTCTAACTCCTTTTCTTTTTGTTCTTTTTCCCACTTCCCTCCTTTCTCCAGGGAGTGCACCATTCTTCCTGGCATTCTGGCATTCATCTCTTCACAAAGCAGAAATGGAGATTTCTCTTCCTGCCTATCTTGAAATCCCCTCGGTACTTTTTCTCTCATCATCTCTGTACATTCCTCATTGTATCTGCAGGCTTTCTTCTCTGAAGTAGGGCATTGGAGGATTTTTGGAGGATTTTAGCCTTGTCCTTTTTCTGTTCCCGGCAGTGGCTTCAGGCAGAGCCCAGGTGCAGCAGGAGCCATTCCTGGAAACCACCGAGGGCACCGGCATCAACATTACCTGCACACATTCCAAGAAACTGAGCGGCGACTACATCCATTTCTACCGTCAGCTCCCGGGCCAAAGCCCCGAATTCCTCGCCCTCACTGCTAAAAGCTCCAAGCTGCTGTCGAGCATTGCAGGACAGCTGTCGGTGTCGGAGGACGGGAGTTCGAGCTGGCTGTGGCTCGCTGAGCCCCGGCGCGGGGACGCGGCCGTGTATTACTGCGCGCTGGGGGCCACGGGCAGAGGAGCCGGGGCTGCGGCCGGGCACGAACCGCCGCGGGCGGGGCCGGGCGGGGCCAGCAGGGGGCGCTGCCGCTCCGCCCGCCGGGGCCGCCGAGCCCAGCTCGACCCGGGCTGCCGGGCCGGGGCCGCCACCGGAACCGACACCGGCACCAGAACCGACACCGGCACCGGCAATAGTTACTGGCACTGGCAATGGGACCGGGACCGACACGAGCGGTGTCATTGACACCGACACCCACATCACCATCGACAGCGGCAGCTCCAACTTGGAGTCTCCGACCTCCCTCAGTCGCTCTTCTCAGCACTGTCTTAATGATATTTTGCCGCAGCTGCCTCGTCTCCTTAGCATCAGTCCCGTCCAATCCCAAAGTCTTGTGAACCTCCAAGTAGCTTTGCAAATCTTTAACTTGCTCTCTGTGCATTACAGGTGTTCCCTGTCTCCCAGATCAGGAGGCCAGTTCTCCTTATGATAAGCAATCCTAGTTCTGAAGACTGAGGCAAAGAAGGTGTTAAGCATCTCAGACGCTCCCTTCTCTTTGGTGAATATAATCCCCATGACAGTGGACTGAGCAAGGAAGAAAACCACCTCAGCTTTGGCATTTGTCATGAGAAAGGGAAGGGGCTTCAGACTCACTTGGTTTCCAGATTCAGAGGCAGCCTGGGTGCAGTAGAATAATGATGGAGCAGCCTGCAGGAGATTTGTTCCGGAAAGAGGCACTGAAATGCAGTCCCTGCTTCCTGAGCCCTCTTTCTCCAGCTCCTCAAAAATTCACACTCTTTTAATGCCAATTGCAAGAACCAATAATGATGATTTCACCCAAGTTTGGTTTTTTAGCTTAATTCCGTTTGAAATGCTGGGAGTGCTCACACACACACAGACAAATGGACACACAGATACACGGACACACAGACAGGTCTCTCCATATCAGTGCACAACTGCTCTCCCCTAAACTGCATCACACTGGTTTCGTGGACAAGGACAAAGGCTGGGGCTTTATGCCCAGGTCCTGTATCCATGTGTGTGGGTTTCCTTCCAGCGCCCCGAAGGACAACTCGGGAGTCCTCACATGACAGCAAAGGGAGGATGTGAAGGAACACATTAAGGGAGCGAAGGAAAGCCAGGCACTGTCAATCGTGATCTCCGCGGTCCCAGCCCGATCCCCGCCCCCCAGGCCGGTCCCGCCGCTCCCGACGTGCCGAGAGCCGAGCGCCGCCCCGCAGGCCCCGCGCTCGCCTCCGCTCCGTTCCCTGCCAGGACTCGGCCCGAGCCCGAGCGGCAGCGGCGCAGGGCTCAGCCCCGGGGCGGAGCTGGGGCGGCGCAGAGGAGGCGGCACGGCCGCAGCAGAGCCGGGGCTCAGGGGCACAGCGAGGCTCGGCCGGCGGAGCGGCGGCATGCGGCGGGCTCGGGCCGCGGGGCTGCCGGCGCTGGCTGTGCTGCTCATCGGTGCGTGGGGGTGGCGGGAGGCTCAGCGGGCTATGCGAGATCCGCCCCATTTCAGAATTCATTTCTCATCTTCTTGTTCCTTTTCGGTCCTTCTTTACGCTCTGTCCCACCCTCTGTTAAACACTGCTTCCCAAGTTGTCTTTTCTTCTTTGTATGGATTCATCCATCCATCCATCCATCCATCCATCCATCCATCCATCCATCTCTCTCAGCCACTCTGTTTCTCACATTTTCTTCTAATTTACTTTCAGAACATCCCTCGTAGGTTCGTATCCTCAAACAAGCGCTCTTAGACAAATCATGTCTCCATACTCTATTATCAAAACATATCCAACTCGCTCTGATCTGTTGTCCTCTCCCATCAGTCCTTGCTTGTCACTTTCTGTAAAAGAAAACTGATTCCTTTTTTCTCTGCGGCAGTGGCTGTGGCCAGAGCCCAGGTACAACAGGAGCCATTCCTGGAAACCACCGAGGGCACCGGCATCAACATCACCTGCTCACATCCCAAAATCCAGAGGAACGAATTGATTTACTGGTACCGACAACTCCCTGGCCGAGGACCCGAACTCCTCATGAGCATTCACAAAGACTCGAAAAAGCTGCCGGACAATGCAGGACAGCTGTCGGTGTCGGCAGATCGGCGTTCGAGCTGGCTGTGGCTCGCTGAGCCCCGGCGCGGGGACGCGGCCGTGTATTACTGCGCGCTGGGGGCCACGGGCAGAGGAGCCGGGGCTGCGGCCGGGCACGAACCGCCGCGGGCGGGGCCGGGCGGGGCCAGCAGGGGGCGCTGCCGCTCCGCCCGCCGGGGCTCCCGGGCCGCGCCTGCGCAGCTCCTTCCTCTGCCCCGGGCCCGCAGCACCGACAGCGCCCGTGGCAGCCAAAGGCCCGCGCGCTCCGGGCCTGCCGGGCCTCACTTTGACTGCTGTTGCTTCTCCTCACTTCCAGCACATCCCTGAGCTTCCCTGATGCATTGCTGGGAATATAGCAGCACCATGAGTAGGAGAAGAACCATTTAAAGAAGTCGCACTTCATATGCACGGGTTCACGGTCCCACAAACACATACTGGAGCTTGCACACACCCAAAGAGTAAGGCAAGGCTCTGCATTTATTAAAAGGTGTGTGCATGCACGTTTCCAAAGTTGAGGCAAGCACAGATGCTTGTCCTTCTGCCGTGTCCCCACTGCTGTGCAAACACGCACGCTCGCTTCTATTCCTTCTCCTGCACCCAAGTGCCTGAACACACATCTGCGTGAACACCCCTGTCCAGAGATGTGCACACATAAAGCACATCCCAACACGGATCTCTTCCCACACACTTGCATATACACCTTCCATTCTTCCCTCCTCAGCTCACTCTGAGGGCCACTTGTTTTTGCCTCCCCGTGTGTCGGTATACGACTTCTGTCTCTGACCCTGCCCTGTTGAAATTGCCTTCAGGAAAGTATTTGGAATTCGCTGGGCATCTTACTTTGTGTTCACCCTGTAAGCACACAAACCATGCCAGGGCCTTGCCTGACTCCTCGTCCTTCCCTACAAGGCTCCAGTCCTGCTGCAGCTGTTCCCAGGTTCCCTCAGGAGCCTCCATGGCTGATTGTGTCCTTGCCTGTGTTCCTGGTTTGTGTGCGCTTGTGTTCAGGTGTGCACAGGAATCCATGTGGGAGCAGAAATTCGTGCATGAATCCCCCCCAATATGCAGAAGCCTCTGTGCGCGCGTGTGTGTGTGTGTGTGTGTCTGTTTCGGTGTGTCTGTGTACATGTCTGTCCATTAGTGTGTGTTTCTGTCTCTCTGTGTGTGTGTGTCTGTGCCCTATTGTGTTACTCAGCCAGTGAAATGCGTTGATCGCAATGAAGACACAGGTCACTGCTCTGCCTTGAGCATCACAGAGCAGCATTTGCCCAGATTCAAAAGGAGTCCAGGTGTAATTGGACAATGATGCAGCAGCCTGGAAGAGATTTGCCCAGGGAAGAGGCGCTGAAATGCAGCCCTCCTTAACCAGCTACTGTAAACACAGACACACGGACACATGGACATACAGACAGGACTCTCCAGGCCAGCGCACAGCTGCTCTCCCCTGAACT
This sequence comes from Ammospiza caudacuta, assembly GCF_027887145.1. Taxonomy (NCBI): domain Eukaryota; kingdom Metazoa; phylum Chordata; class Aves; order Passeriformes; family Passerellidae; genus Ammospiza; species Ammospiza caudacuta. The sequence goes on from NC_080619.1 coordinate 3,803,247, forward strand.
GCATGATATTCATTTGATGGACACGGAGAAAGGCTGAGGCTTTATGCCCAAGTCCTGTATCCGTGTATGTGGAATGTTTTACAGTATCCTGAAGAACAATTCGGGAGTCGTCACACGACAGCAAAGGGAGGATGTCATTATGGGAGCGAAGGAAAGCCAGGCACGGTCAATCGTGATCTCCACGGTCCCAGCCCGATCCCCGCCCCCCAGGCCGGCCCCGCCGCTCCCGACGTGCCGAGAGCCGAGCGCCGCCCCGCAGGCCCCGCGCTCGCCTCCGCTCCGTTCCCTGCCAGGACTCGGCCCGAGCCCGAGCGGCAGCGGCGCAGGGCTCAGCCCCGGGGCGGAGCTGGGGCGGCGCAGAGGAGGCGGCACGGCCGCAGCAGAGCCGGGGCTCAGGGGCACAGCGAGGCTCGGCCGGCGGAGCGGCGGCATGCGGCGGGCTCGGGCCGCGGGGCTGCCGGCGCTGGGTGTGCTGCTCATCGGTGCGTGGGGTTTAGCACCAAGGGGGCCGGGGATGGGGCTGGAGTATTCCCCAGGGAGACTGGCACGGATTTTTCCCTCTCCTCCCCAACTCCTTCTCTCTCCTGGTCTCCCTGCCATCTCTCATCCCAGCAAGCCTTCATCATTTGCGTTGGCAAAGCCTGCCTGCATGTATTCCTGCTTTTCCATGCACCTATACCTTGCTCTATAGATCCAGCATTTATTTTTACCCTGAATACAGCATTCTGTTCTTCACTTAAACTCCTCATTTCTCCATCCATCTGTGCATGTGCAGACCTAACTTCTGCTTTATCTAGGCATGCATGAATTTCGAATTCCTCACATTCCCTTCGAGTCTGCCTCTGACTTGTGGCCACTGTTCCCGACCCTGTCTGGCAAAAGAAACCTCAGAATCCCAAGGTTTTACCATGTTTGTGCTTTCTCTGTCCTTCCCCACCAGTGGCCACGAACACAGACCAAGTGCAGCAGACGCCGTGGGCAGAGACCACCGAGGGCACCGGCATCAACATCACTTGCCAGAACCCCAAAACTGCTGCCGACTCTACCCAGTGGTACCGCCAATTCCCACACCAAGCCCCCCAGCTAATAGCAATAGCTGTCGTAGGCACAAAACCCGTGCTGGAGCCAAAGGGGAGTCTGACGGTGTCGTCAGATCGGCGTTCGAGCTGGCTGTGGCTCGCTGAGCCCCGGCGCGGGGACGCGGCCGTGTATTACTGCGCGCTGGGGGCCACGGGCAGAGGAGCCGGGGCTGCGGCCGGGCACGAACCGCCGCGGGCGGGGCCGGGCGGGGCCAGCAGGGGGCGCTGCCGCTCCGCCCGCCGGGCTCCCGGGCCGCGCCTGCGCAGCTCCTTCCTCTGCCCCGAGCCCGCAGCACCGACAGCGCCCGTGGCAGCCAAAGGCCCACGCGCTCCGGGCCTGCCGGGCCTCACTTTGACTGCTGTTGCTTCTCCTCACTTCCAGCACATCCCTGATTCTCCCTGATGCCTTTCTCTGAAGAAAGCAGCTTCCTGAGTATGAGAAGTAATTAAAGAAATGCTACTGCACGTACACAAGTGCCAAAAACACACTCTGGAGCTTGGACACACCCGAAGACTAACTCATACCTCTGCATTTATGAAGACGTGTGTGCACACACATTTCCAAAGGAGACCCAGGCACAGACACTTCTCCTTCTGCCGTGTCCTCACTGATGGGCAAACACCCACAATTTCTCCTAATCCCGCTCCTGCACCCAAGTCTGTGCATGCACATCTACGTGAACAGTCCTGTGCAGAGATGTGCACGCACAAAGCGTATCCCAACACAGATCTATCCCACACACCTACATATACACCTTCCCTTCTTCCCTCCTCAGCTCACCCAGATGGTCACTGGTTCTTGCCTCCCTGTGTGTTAGCTTTGGGCTGCTGGTTCTGACCCTCTCCTGTTAAACTTGCATTCAGGAAAGTAGTTGTATCCCAATGGATATCTTACCCTGTGTTCAGACTGTGAGTACACAAACCATGCCCAGAGTTTGCCCGACTCCGACTCCTTGTCCTGCCCCACAAGGCTCCAGCCCTGCTGCAGTTGTTCCCAGGTTTCCCCATCAGTATCCATGGCTGATTGTGTCCTTGCGTGTGTTCCTGTTTTGTGTGCTCGTATGTTCTGTCTCTCTGTCAGTGTGTGTGTCCTCTTATGTTACTCAGCTAGTGGAGTGCATTGATCACAGTAGAGATGCTCTCCACTGCTCTACCCCGAGCATCAGAAAGCAGCATTTGCCCACACTCAGAAGGAGCCTGGGTGTAATTGGACAATGATGTAGTAGACTTCCAGATTTCTCCAGGGAAGAGGGACCGAAATGCAGTCCCTGCTTCTTGAGCCCTCATTTTCCAATTGCTCTAAAGATCACGCTCTACTGCTGCCAATTGCCAGCCCCAACCTGGATGGATCGACCCAAATTTGGATTTTTAATTTAATGCCATTTGAAATGATTGGCGCACCGCAGCATGGCTGGGAGTGCTTACACATACACAGACACACAGATGCACGGACACACAGACAGGTCTCTCCCGGCCAGTGCACAGCTGATCTGCCCTAAACTGCATCACATTGGTTTCATGGAGACGGAGAAAGGCTCGGGCTTTATGCCCAGGTCCTGTATCCGTGTGTGTGGATTTCATTCAAATGCCCTGAAGGGCAATTCGGGAGTTCCCACACGACAGCAAAGGGAGGATGTGAGGGAACAGATGATGGGAGCGAAGGAAAGCCAGGCACTGTCAATCGTGATCTCCGCGGTCCCAGCCCGATCCCCGCCCCCCAGGCCGGCCCCGCCGCTCCCGACGTGCCGAGAGCCGAGCGCCGCCCCGCAGGCCCCGCGCTCGCCTCCGCTCCGTTCCCTGCCAGGACTCGGCCCGAGCCCGAGCGGCAGCGGCGCAGGGCTCAGCCCCGGGGCGGAGCTGGGGCGGCGCAGAGGAGGCGGCACGGCCGCAGCAGAGCCGGGGCTCAGGGGCACAGCGAGGCTCGGCCGGCGGAGCGGCGGCATGCGGCGGGCTCGGGCCGCGGGGCTGCCGGCGCTGGCTGTGCTGCTCATCGGTGCGAGGGGGTCAAGAAGGGGCCGCGGTCTGGGGTTGGGGTGATCCTGCAGGTCCCCGGTGGCTGCCGTCCTGCCTGGCTTTTTCAAAGCCTTTTTCTTTTGTGTTTTTTTCCCGTTCAACTCTCCCTCTTACCCATCCCATATGTCCTCAGAAATCTCCTGTTTCTATTCTATATCCACAACTGCACAAGCATTCTATCCCTCTCCTTCGTTATTACGTACAAAGTCAGTCCTTAGCCCTTCTAACTCTTCTTTCATTTTTGCGCTTTCTCCCACATCCTCCTATTCTCCAGTTACTGCTCCTGACATTCACACATTCATCTCTCCACAAACCAGGGAAGGACACTTCTATTCCTGCTTATCCTAAATTTTCTCGGTGCTATTCTCCTCATCATCTCTGTACGTTCCTGACTGGTAGTGCCAGATTTGATCTGTGCACTGCGGCAGTGTAGGAGTTAAAGTTGATCCATTTTCTGTTCCCGGCAGTGGCTTCAGGCAGAGCCCAGGTGCAGCAAGAGCCATTCCTGGAGACCACCGAGGGCACCGGCATCAACATCACCTGCACACACGCCAACAAACGCGGCGCCGATTACATCCATTTCTACCGTCAGCTCCCGGTCCAAGCACCTGAATTCCTGGCCCTGGCTGCTAGAAGCTCCAAGCCACTGTCGAGCATTGCAGGATCGCTGTCGGTGTCGGAAGACGGGCGTTCGAGCTGGCTGTGGCTCGCTGAGCCCCGGCGCGGGGACGCGGCCGTGTATTACTGCGCGCTGGGGGCCACGGGCAGAGGAGCCGGGGCTGCGGCCGGGCACGAACCGCCGCGGGCGGGGCCGGGCGGGGCCAGCAGGGGGCGCTGCCGCTCCGCCCGCCGGGGCCGCCGAGCCCCGCTCGTCCCGGGCTGCCGGGCCGGGGCCGCCACCGGAACCGACACCGGCACCAGAACCGACACCGGCAACGGCAATGGACATTGCTACCGATCCCTCAATGGGACCGGGACCGACACCACCATCGACACCGGCACCGTCATTGACCCGAGCGGGGCCAGCAGGGGGCGCTGCTGCTCCGCCCGCCGGGCTCCCGGGCCGCGCCTGCGCAGCTCCTTCCTCTGCCCCGGGCCCGCAGCACCGACAGCGCCCGTGGCAGCCAAAGGCCCGCGCGCTCCGGGCCTGCCGGGCCTCACTTTGACTGCTGTTGCTTCTCCTCACTTCCAGCACATCTCGTTGCTTCCCTGATGCCTTGCTGGGAATAAAGCATCTCCCTGAGTAGAGGAAGAAGTAACTAAATAACTACTGGTGCACGTATAAGAGTTCAGAGTACCACAAACACACTCTGGAGCTTGCACACACCCGAAGAGTAACTCATACCTCTGCATTTATGAAGAGGTGTCTGCACTCACATTTCCATAGGAGACCAAGGCACAGACACTTCTCCTTCTGCCATGTCCACAGTCATGTGCAAATGCCCACACTCGCTCCTATTCTGGCTGCTGCACCCATGTGTGTGCATGCATATCCGTGTGATCATTCCTGTCCAGTCATATTCACACATAAAATACATCCGAAAACGGATCTATTCCCACAAACTTAGATATACACCTTCCCTTCTTCTCTCCTCAGCTCACCCCGATGGTCCCTGGTTTTTGCCTCCCCATCTGTCGGCATTGGCCTGCTGATTCTGACCCTGTCCTCTTAAAATTGCCTTCAGGAAAGTAATCATGACTCTCTGGACATCTTACTCTGTGTCCAGCCTGTGTGTACGCAAGCCATGCCAGGGTTTGCCTGACTCCATGTCCTTTCCCACAAGGCTCCATCCTTCGGCAGTTGTTCTCAGGTTTCCTCAGAAGCGTCCATGGCTCATTGTGTCCTTGCCTGTGCTCTTGGTTTGTGTGCACTTGTGTACAGGCAGGATCTGCAGGAATCCATGTTGGAGCACAAATTCGTGTATGAATCTCCCCCCGTCTGTCTGTGTGTGTGCCTGTGTCTGTGTGTGTGTGCCCTGTTGTGTTACACAACCGGTGAAATGCGTTGATCACAATGGAGACGCTCTCCACTGCTCTGCCCTGAGCATCACAGAGCAGCATTTGCCCAGACTCAGAAGGAGCCCAGGCTGTAATGATGCAGCAGCCTGGAAAAGATTTGCCCAGAGAAGAAACGCTGAAACGCAGTCCCTGGGTCCTGAGCCCCTCTTTTCCAGCTGCTCTAAACACAGACACACGGACACATGGACATACAGACAGGACTCTCCAGGCCAGTGCACAGCTGCTCTCCCCTGAACTGCATCACATTCATTTCAGGGACACGGAGAAAGGCTGAGGCTTTATGCCCAAGTCCTGTATCCGTATGTATGGGTTTTCTTCCAGTGCCCTGATGGACAATTCTGGTGTACCCACATGACAGCAAAGGGAGGATGTGAGGGAACACATTATGGGAGCGAAGGAAAGCCAGGCACTGTCAATCGTGATCTCCGCGGTCCCAGCCCGATCCCCGCCCCCCAGGCCGGCCCCGCCGCTCCCGACGTGCCGAGAGCCGAGCGCCGCCCCGCAGGCCCCGCGCTCGCCTCCGCTCCGTTCCCTGCCAGGACTCGGCCCGAGCCCGAGCGGCAGCGGCGCAGGGCTCAGCCCCGGGGCGGAGCTGGGGCGGCGCAGAGGAGGCGGCGCGGCCGCAGCAGAGCCGGGGCTCAGGGGCACAGCGAGGCTCGGCCGGCGGAGCGGCGGCATGCGGCGGGCTCGGGCCGCGGGGCTGCCGGCGCTGGCCGTGGTTCTGATCGGTGCGTGGGGGCTGCGAATGGGCCGCGGTCTCGGTTTGAGGTGACCCCGTTGGTCCCTGCAAGCTGCCGCCCTGCCTGGCTTATTCACTGACCTTCCCCTAGTGCTGATCTCCCGTTCATCCCTCCCGTTTTCCATCTCATACTCCTGCAGAAGTCTAATTCTATTCTATGTTCAACTCTGCAGAAGCATTCAAGTCCTCTCGTTCTTTATTACTTACGAAGTCAGTCCTTGCCCTTCCTAACTCCTTTTCTTTTTGTTCTTTTTCCCACTTCCCTCCTTTCTCCAGTGAATGCACCATTCTTCCTGTCATTCACGCAATCATCTCTCCACAAGCCAATAATGGACAATTTCATTCCTGCCTATCTTGAAACCCCCTCGGTCCTGTTTCAATCATCATCGCTCTGGACGTTCCTGACTGTTTCTGCGGGATTTGATCTTTGTAGTGCGGCTGTATAGAATTTAAAGTTAATCCATTTTCTGTTCCGGCAGTGGCTTCAGGCAGTGCCCTGCTGCAGCAGGAGCCAATCCGGGAGACCACCGAGGGCACTGGCATCGAGATCACCTGCTCACACTCCTATAAACTGAGGGGCGAGTACATTCATTTCTACCGTCAGCTCCCGGGCCAAGCATCCGAAGTCCTCGCACTTGTTTCTAGAGGTTTCAAGCCACTGCCGACCATTGCAGGACATGTGAGGGTGTCGGAAGACGGGAGTTCGAGCTGGCTGTGGCTCGCTGAGCCCCGGCGCGGGGACGCGGCCGTGTATTACTGCGCGCTGGGGGCCACGGGCAGAGGAGCCGGGGCTGCGGCCGGGCACGAACCGCCGCGGGCGGGGCCGGGCGGGGCCAGCAGGGGGCGCTGCCGCTCCGCCCGCCGGGCTCCCGGGCCGCGCCTGCGCAGCTCCTTCCTCTGCCCCGAGCCCGCAGCACCGACAGCGCCCGTGGCAGCCAAAGGCCCGCGCGCTCCGGGCCTGCCGGGCCTCACTTTGACTGCTGTTGCTTCTCCTCACTTCCAGCACATCCCTGAGCCTCCCTGACGCCTTGCTGGGAAGAAAGCAGCTTCCTGAGTACGAGAAGTAATTAAAGAACTCCTACTGCACATGAGTGCCAGAAACACACTCTGGAGGTTGCACACACCCAAAGAGTTACTCATAGCTCTTTATTTATGAAGAGTTGTATGCACACACATTTCCAAAGGAGACCCAGGAACAGACACTACTCCTTCTGCCATGTCCCCCCTGATGTGCTAACACAGACACTGACTCCTATTCCTGCTCCTGCACCCAAGTCTGTGCATGCACATTGACATGAACATTCCCATCCAGAGATGTGCACACATAAAGCACATCCTAAAATGGATATATGCACACACACGCCCTCCCTTCCCTCCTCAGCTCATCCTGATGGTCACTGGTTTTTTTGCCTCCCCATCTGTCATCCTTGGGCTGCTGGTTCTGACCTTGCCATGGTAAAATCGCCTTCATAAAAGTATTTGTGCTTTGCTGGACATCTTACCCTGTGTTCAGCCTGTGAGTACACAAACCATGCCAGGGCCTTGCCTTACTCCTTGTCCTTTCCTGCAAGGCTCCTGCCCTGCTGCAGCTCTTTCTGAGTAACCCTCAGTGTTGTCCATGGCTGATAGTGTCCTTGCCTGTGCTCCTGGTTTTTGTGCACTTGTGTTCAAGCAGCGTCCACGGGAATACATGTGAAAGCACGAATTCCTGCATGAACCCACCAGTGATGTGCAGGAGCTTCTGTGTGTGTGTGTGTGTGTGTGTGTGTCTGTGTGTCTGTGTGTCTGTGTGTCTGTGTCTGTCCGTGTGTCTGAGAATGACATATTGTGTTACTCCACAAGTTAAATGCCTTGATCACACTGCAGACTCTCGCCACTGCTCTGCCCTGAGCATCATAGAGCAGCATTTGCTGAGGCTCAGAAGGAGCCTAGCTGTAACTGGAAAATGATACAGCAGTCTGCAGATTTGACCAGGGAAGAGGCACTGAAATGCAGTCCCTGCTTCCGGAGACCTTCTTTTCCAGCTGCTCTAAACACAGCCAAACAGAAAAATGGACACACGGACACAGAGACAGGACTCTCCAGGCCATTGCACAGCTGCTCTCCCTTGAGTTGCATCACATTGGTTTAGTAGACAAGGAGAAAGGCTGAGGATTTATGCCCTGGTCCAGCATCCGCATGTGTGGGTTTCCTTCCAGTGCCCAGAAGGATATTTCAGGAGTCCCCACATGACAGCAAAGGGAGGATGTGAGGGAACACATTATGGGAGCGAAGGAAAGCCAGGCACTGTCAATCGTGATCTCCACGGACCCAGCCCGATCCCCGCCCCCCAGGCCGGCCCCGCCGCTCCCGACGTGCCGAGAGCCGAGCGCCGCCCCGCAGGCCCCGCGCTCGCCTCCGCTCCGTTCCCTGCCAGGACTCGGCCCGAGCCCGAGCGGCAGCGGCGCAGGGCTCAGCCCCGGGGCGGAGCTGGGGCGGCGCAGAGGAGGCGGCGCGGCCGCAGCAGAGCCGGGGCTCAGGGGCACAGCGAGGCTCGGCCGGCGGAGCGGCGGCATGCGGCGGGCTCGGGCCGCGGGGCTGCCGGCGCTGGCTGTGCTGCTCATCGGTGTGTGGTGTTGGCGGCCGCGGGGTTTCTGGGTCAGGGGACTGTGTGATTCCGGCCCCATCTCAGGATTCATCTCTTGGTCTCCTGTTCCTTTTCGGTTCTTATTTACCCTCTGTCCCTCCTCTGCACTTTCTTCCCTTAGTGAAGCCACTGCTTCGCCGTTTGCCTTTCTTACTCTATGTATCCATCCATCCATCCATCCATCCATCCATCCATCCATCCATCCATCCCTTCCTCCCTCCTTCCCTCTCAGCTAGTGTAGTTTTATAATTTCAGTCTGATTTTCCTCAAAACACCCCTCATAGCTCCTTGTCCTCCAATAAACACTCTCAGTGAAATTATCTCTCCATACTTTATATTCAGAATATATCCATGTTCATGCTGCTCTGTCGTCTTCTCCCATCTCCCCCTGAATGGCATTTTCTCTTGTAGAGAAGTGATTGTGCTTTTCTCCATGGCAGTGGCTGTGGCCAGAGCCCAGGTACAGCAGGAGCCATTCCTGGAGACCACCGAAGGCAGCGGCATCAACATCACCTTCTCAGATCCCAGAATCCAGAGCTCTGACTGGATCCAGTGGTACCGTCAGCTCCCTGGCCAAGCACCTGAACTCCTCGCACTCACTATGAAAGATACCAAAGAGCTGCCGGGCAGTGCAGGACAGCTGTCGGTGTCGGCTGATCGGAGTTCGACCTGGCTGTGGCTCGCTGAGCCCCGGCGCGGGGACGCCGTGTATTACTGCGCGCTGGGGGCCACGGGCAGAGGAGCCGGGGCTGCGGCCGGGCACGAACCGCCGCGGGCGGGGCCGGGCGGGGCCAGCAGGGGGCGCTGCCGCTCCGCCCGCCGGGGCCGCCGAGCCCAGCTCGTCCCGGGCACCGCAAGTGGCTTTGGGTGCAGATTTTTGCAGGATTCAATGCAGATTTTTGCATTAATGATGTAAGTCACACGAGCACGTGTGTGTTTGTGTGTCCCTCCTCACAAGGGAACTGCTGCTCACAGCAGGGATTCCCTCTGCTGCTCTGCCCACAAGCTCCACAAAGCACGCAGGATCGGAGATTATGTGCGGCTGAACAAATCAAACCTGGCAGAGATCTGGCCACAGCAGAGGCACTGAAATGCAACCTGCTGGATCTTCTGCCATCTCTATCCTGCACCTGTAAAGCTCAGCTTTCCTGCTGATTTCAGGCCCCAAACAGTATGTCTTCATAACAGTTTGGATTCTTGGCTTAATTCGGTCTGAGAGTATTTGGAGTGCAATCCCATAGCTGGAACTCTTGTCTCTGTTTCTCACCAGCACAAGACACAGCTCTTGTCCCAAGTGCTAGAGAGTACACAAGGATGGGGTTTGCCTTTTGAGTTCTTTTTTGGAGGCAAGGGAGCATTACTGGCTCACTGTCAGCATGGAATCCAGCAGAACAATCCAGCAGAACCCCCCTGGCTGTTTTCTGCCATTCTGCCTAACAACTGGGCAGCTCCCAGGACATACTGGTGCTTGGGGTTGTTCCTCCCCAGCTGTAGGACACAAAAGGGGAAACACGAGTACCTGACTGCCCTCCCACAGGCACCAGCCCCTTCCCACTGTAGCTTTCAAAGTGCTCACATTGGCTGGGCAGTCTGTCACAAACATTTGCCCCTTGCACTGAAATCACTGGTCACAGTGCTCGTGTGACTGGTCCTGTGAGTTGTCAGGGACCAGTGAGCCTGGGCACCTTCTGGGCTCTCCTAGATTGCCAAGCAATATGTTTTCTCTTTGCCATCTGTTATCTTCTGTTCATTGGGCAGTTTTCTTTATCTCTTCCACAACCCATCCTCCCTCCTGGAGATCTCTTCTGTTCATGGCCAGTGAGTGTCCCTGCACGGCTCATAAAATTCCATCATTTCATTGGGAGATGCTCCGCCCAGGGCGAGGAGCCAAGCATTCCTACTTGGATATAATCTGAGATTCTGGGACAGCAGAACAGCCTTCCACTGGATTCCCAGAGGAACAGCTGCCTCTTCCACTGAATCTTCAGAGGAAGACCACATCCTTCTACAGAATCCCTCCTCCAACAGAACCACACCTGGCACTCCTGGAGGGCTGCAGCCACAATTCCAATTGGACTGCTACCAACACCCTGACCAACAGGGTGTCAGGTCATATTCTGACTCTGTTAGTGTTGTTTTGGTTTATTGCACTGTTAATTTTATTTTTATTTTCTTCCCTAATAAAGAACTGTTATTCCTGCTCCCATATCTTTGCCTGAAAACTCCTTAATTTCAAATTTATAATGATTCAGAGGGAGAGAATTTACATTTTGCATTTAAGAGGAGGCTCTTGCCTTCCTTAGCAGACACCTGTCTTTCCAAACCAAGACATGGACATCACTGGGTCCTCAAAGAACAGTGGCTGCTTTGGCCAGGGGATGTTCACTACCTGGGCAGACTTCAGTGAGGATCTTTGATTTACAGGGCCACCCTCACCTTGCAGCCTTGCCTGATAAAAAGTACATTGCTGCAGAATCAGATGCCCAGCAGTGAAGATCTCTCTATTTTAGTCAGAGTATGTATCAAAATGAGAAAGAGCAAAAGTTTAGGATTTGCCAGGAGGCTGGAGAGGGGTGCTGCTCAGGAGCTACTCTTTGGCACTTCTCTGCTCACCAGATCCACACACCACGGTTTTGTCTCCTGTCTCTGTCCCCATCTCAGTCCCTTTCCTTTTCCCTATGCCAACAGTGGCTGGAAAGCTCCAAGTCCTGCCCTTATGCCTTGCACAAGTACAGAACTGCACTGTGGATGGGGCTGCAGATTCCTCCTCCTCCGTTTGCTCTCCCCCAGCCAACACTAAGCCAACCCATTGGAACCAGGACTCCACCACCCTGTTTTAGAAATGTATATGTTCACCCATTAAAACACTCTTTCCCCACCAATCAACTCCCTCCCTTGACTCCTGAGTTTTCATGTGTGGAGAAACACTGAACAACTGCTCTAAAAATATCACAGCCTAAACTAAGAGAAACCCAAAACTCTTTGAAAAGAACATGACACCTGTGTTCCCAGAGCCCTGAATGCTCTGAGGACGCTCTGAGGAGCTGCTGTGCTTTCAGAAGCCTGCTCACCATCAAGGAGCACACAAAGCAGACACACTCTGCAGCAAGGCAGAGATGTTACCTTGCACAGTAAATGCTGTGAACAGAGAAGAAAGCCCAAGGAAAAGTACAGGAAGCCACTGAGACTGTCCACTATCTGCTGTGGAGACAAGAAAAGGCAAAAGGTGTAAGAGCCTCATTCCAGCCCTCCACACCACAGAGGTGTGACCCATGCACTGCACTCTCTCTGCAGGGTGGTGCCTTTTTCATTGTGCTACCAAGAGTGTTCTGCTGTGCGCTGTCTTGTGAAGGAAAAGGATTCTTGAGCTGGGAAAAATGATCTTCACCATGGCTGTGCCAGCGTGTGTCCTGCTAATCCAGTCAGGTGGGTGTATTTGTGTCCTTCCTGCTGTCTCTTGTGGTTTTTAGTAAGTTATTTGGAGGTGTCTACCAACAACATCATGGTGTCAGGGAGAAATATAGAAGGGGGATGGATGTAGATATCTGAACTTTCCGTTTCTTTGGAAAGACAGCAAAGATTGGGGCAGTTTTAAATGCAGAGCAAGGGAGAGAAGGAAGCAAACTCTGCAGACACATTTATGCCTGTGTTGCAGGTCTTGTTGGAGGTGATCCCACGAAGCAATTCTTCTCTGAGGTGCTAGTCAAAGTTGGACAGCAAGTGGTTCTTCCTTGCCAGTACAACATTAAGGAGAGTGATGTCTTCTGGTACCGCCAGTTCCCGGGAGATACTCTGAAGTATCTCCTGCAAGCACATAAAACCACAGGGGATGGCAAGTACCGCAGTGGCCGATTCTCTATTGTGGTCTACAAAAACAACACAGCCCCCTTGGAAATAGCAGGAGTGTCTGTTCAGGACACTGCGATTTATTACTGCACTCTGAGGCTCCACCTTGAGCTGAGGCAAATTTCCGTTCGTACAAAATCTCTGTCGCCAGCAGCACAGGAGGGGTGAGGCTCTCCATCCTCCAGCCTCAGCTCTGCTTTCATGCCTGAAATGATCCTCTCCTTCTTAGATCAGCCTTTCCGACTTCTCCCATCTCAAATCCTGCCTATTTTTCTCAAAGTCCTCATCCATGCAGAGGTATTCAGAGCAGGGACTCAGACAGGCAGGAGCATGGGACTCTCTGCAGATGAGCTGAAACATGATCTTTCTTACTTCTTCGTACAGAACATCCCACAAGGAAACAATCAACATATCTGGATGTAACATCCAATTGCAGTGTCAATCCTTACCTGCACTTCCAGGGAGCTACACTGCAGAATCCAGTGCTGTTGGGGCAGCCTGTTCAAAGCCTTGACCAAGTTGTGGGCAGAGCCAGGGGATCTGTGTCTCTGCTTTGCTCCTGGCCAGCTCTAGCCCTTGACACAAGAACCCAATGGATCACAAATCCTCATCTTGCTCCTCTTTGCAGAGCAGCCAAAGAAGACAAAGGCAGCTTTTGCCTTAATGCCTTCAGCACTGGGCAGGGAAACCTTCTCTGTGCTGCACATGGTGGAATTATCAATCCTCCCCCACCCCAGCCACCATGAAATCTGCTACTTTGAAAAATACCAATGAAGAAAAAAGCTACTGAAACTTTGAAATACCTAAGCAACCAACAGCACTGCAGGCAAGAGGTTCTGTGTATTTAATGCAGTGCCTTGAGATAATCAGATAATGAAAACTGATTGAAGACAAGGATGAAGATGATGATCCTGATGAGAGCTTCCTCTGGATTGGGCTCACTGTTTGGTAGAGTTGGAAACTCAAAGGCAAGTTGGTTTAGGCATCCCAGGGCCAAAGTAGAACTCAGCTTGGCCTTTTCTATGAGGAGAACTCCTGGAGCCACTGTGGTCCTGTTGCTCACAAGAGGTTTTCCCACCAGGAAACCTTACCTGCAGTACACTGGGCATCACCATACTGCTGGGACCTGAGGGACACCTCCTTGTGTCCTGCCTAGAACAACAGAAAAAGACACCAAGGGTGCCCTGGAAATTGGACTGGTTTCTCTTTATCAACCCTCAGCTTTTAGGTTCACAAGTCAGGTGAATGCCAAAGGAGTAACAGGACTGGGTCAGGCAGAGGCAACAAGGACACAGGCAGGAAAATGTGGGGAAAGTTGGGATTTGTGAATCCACAACAGTCCTGATTTGCAGACTCTAAAGTTTCTGGGATTATTTCCCACCCTAGGAAGGATGACAAGGAGGCTTTCATCCTGAAAGCTCAAGAAGTGCAGCCCCAAGATGTCCCTACCACCATGTCCCCCTGTTCCTCTCCTGTTTCCCCTAAGTGGAAGTCACAGCAGACACAGCCCACTGTCACTAGTCGTCCACAGGAGAGCAGCACAGCCCAGCAAGAGAAACCGGCAAGATTTGGTTGTGCGACGCGGGAAGAAGAATGATTCAGGGCTTGTGGGGAGCGCTGCGGTGAGGAAGGAAGCGGTGTAGGACAAGGGGGCAGAAGTAGCGGGAGGCGTTTCCACAATTCGCCCACAAACAACATCACCCGGAGCCCGGGCCGGGTGTGTCGGGGCGGGCAGAGGCGCCGGCGCTGCCCCGGCCGAGAGCGGCCCGAGCGCGGCTCCGCTCGGCTCCTGTGGCAGCGATGGTGGCCGGGCCGGGGCCGGGGCTGCTGGCCTTGGCCTTGGCCTTGTGGCCGGCAGGTGAGAGCCGGGCGGGGAGGGCAGCGAGCCCGGCCCGGGGAACGAGGGACAGAGACACCGACAGGCAGCGACAGGAGCAGGAGCAGAGACGGGAGCAAGGGCAGAGGCTGGGAAAAGGACAGGAGCAGAGGGAGGGCAGGGAACACGGGCAAAGGCCGGGGCAGACCCAGGGACAGGGGCTGTGGGCTGGCGGCTGTGGCTGTGCCGGGCCGGGGGCACCGGGACACCGGGACAGCGCCCTCGGTCCGCGGGCGCGCCCTGCCCGATCCCTGCGCTCTCCCTCCGCAGGGCTCTGGGCACGGCCGAGGCTGCAGGAGGCCGGCGGAGGGCAGCGAGCGCCCGGGGACTCCGTCACCCTCTCCTGCCGTGGATCCGGATTCATCTTTAGTAATTATGGAATTTATTGGTACCGTCAGTTCCCTGGAAGCATCCCAGAGTGGGTGTCTCTCATCGACTACGTCGGCAATGTAAAGTACGGAGCAGCAGTGCGGGGTCGGGCCACAGCCTCACGGGACGATTCCCAGTCTCTGTCGTCTCTGGTTTTGCGGGCTCTGCAGCCCAGCGACTCTGCCCGCTACTTCTGTGCCATTCACACAGAGACAGGAAACCCAGCTGAGCCATAACACGAACCTCCCGGGGCCTGGCATGGGGTGTGTTAGATGGAGGGAAGGTCAGAGTCACCAGGAGCCTGGAGTTGATGGGTCCCAGGTGTGTTCACAAAGAGTCAGATCAAAGGCAGGTGTTCCTGGCTTTAGCTGCACACTGCCAGGATTCCAGTTTATTGCCAAATTGAAACAGAGTGGAATTGTGAGTGACAGCAACATCAAAAAGCATTAAAACACCTTGGCCCTGCTGAAACCTTGCTTCATCCCAGTGTTGTCTTCAATCCAGCACTCCTGATTTCTCTCCCTCTTCTGTCCAAAAGACAGAGGGCCAGTGGGAAAGGGGTCAATTCCTACATTTGTCATATGGCTCCTTCAGAATCACCTTGCTCTAGCCTGGCTTCTCCACTTCCCTCAGGCCACAACCAAACAGTTTGTGAGTTTCTCCAAGCATGGAGACTCCACAAGGGGCCTGGACAATCTGCACTGGTGCTCGGTTATGCTCACACTGTGAGGCTGCACTGTGGTACCATATGCCATAACTCCAAAAAGGCCCTTTCCTTCTTCTTTCTCTGAGTCATATTTCTGAAAATGATGTATTACTGTATGGAATAATCCTTTGCTAAATTGGCATCACCTGTCCTGGCTGTTTCTCTTCTCAGCATCTGGTCCATCCTGAGCATATTCACATTTGGGGCAGTATGCAAATCAGAGAAGGCCTCGATGTTCTGTCAGCTCTGTTGAGCAACAGCTAAAACATCCCCCTGCCTGTGCCATCAGCAGTACTATTAAAAAAAATTTAACTTTATCCCACTGAAAATTAGTACAGCTTTTTGAGCCGCCTCAGGTTCCATTTGTCCAGCCTGCTGAGGTCCCTCTGGGTGGCAGCACCACCCTGCTGTGTAGCAGCCCCTCGTACTACTCTTGTTTCATTAAAGAATTTGCTGGGGTTCATATTTATTCTCATCTTCCTAAAGATGGCTAAAGATGCTAAAATAGACCCAATACTGAACCCTGGGGTGCCTTGCTAGACACTGACTTCCAACTAGACCTCATGCCACTGACCACAACTCTTAGGGATCCTCTGTCTGTCCACTGTTCTGTCCAGATCACCATCTACTCACTCAGCTGAGATTTTATCAGCTTCTCTTAGGAGGACCTACATTGGAAGGACAGTGTTGAAAGCCTTCCTGAAGCCAAGGTAAACAATGCACACTGCTCTCCCCTCATCTACAAAGACAATCATTTCAGCATAGAAATTCATTATCAAATCTGTCAAGCGTGAGTTCTCCTTGGTGATTCCTGAAAACATTCTTGTACTTCATGTGCCTAGAAATTATTTCTAGGATTAGGTGCTCCATCAGCATCTCAGGGCTTGAGGGCAGCTCCCTTGGTCCACTTTCTTGTCCTCCTTTCAGTTAGTGACATTTACTTTCCACCAGTAGTCCTCGGGTACCTCTCCAAACATCATGATCATTCAAAGGTTACTGAGAGCCTCCTTTCTCCAGACTATTCCCTTTACTTTAATTCCTGAAGACCCTCCCTGATCTAGGACGTTTTGCCCCAGGGGGCACTGGATCTCTTTGAAGCTAGAAAGTATGCATGAATCTCTCAGAATATGCAGAAGATAGCAGATTTTAAAAGAGATAAGAATTACAGCATCAAATACATGGGATGGGTTTCAACATGGGACACTCTCTAAGAGAAAATCTCTGTATTTCAACACATCATCATATTAGGATTTCATGAAGTGCCAAAGAAGGTGGAAAAATAGCATTCAGGACATTATTTACTGGAGTTCAGCCTGGCCATTAGTAGGAATTGGATTTGAACACAATGTAAATATACCGCACACATATTCCCTTCACTGAAAAATTACTGTTTACAATGAACAAGCAATGAGGCTCAAAATTGATTGAAAGCATCTTAAAAATGTCAAGTATTTCATTGTAAATGATCTGTGGTCCAAATACTTTCTCCACCTTAGTGAGGGACAAAATATTCTTCCATATCATGATGGAGAACTGTTTTAATAACATCCCGGAAAAGATGATAGGAAGTTAGGAAATATTATATTTGGGGTGATGCTGGAAACCCAACAATGTCACAGCCTCAGGGGGGACCCTACTCAGGACAGAAAAGATGCACGGATCCCCATCCTGATTATGATCTATACTGTTGCAGTATTGAGAATTTTGGCAGGGTTTTCTTAGCAGTACTGAGGCGTCAACACCTTTGAAAGGGCTCCCAGAGCAAGAAGCCAGGAGAGCGATGGAGGCACACTGGTAGCCCCGGGACACCAGCCTTCATCTCCCGGGGCGCCTCTGCTGCTCCGCCTACGCAGCTGCCAGCGTCCCTCGCCGAGCCCCCCTGAGTCCCCCCTTCCCCCGCGGCCCCGGGGCCCGGGCCGGGTGTGTCGGGGCGGGCAGAGGCGCCGGCGCTGCCCCGGCCGGGCGGGGCCGGGCGGGAGCGGCCCGAGCGCGGCTCCGCTCGGCTCCTGTGGCAGCGATGGTGGCCGGGCCGGGGCCGGGGCTGCTGGCCTTGGCCTTGGCCTTGTGGCCGGCAGGTGAGAGCCGGGCGGGGAGGGCAGCGAGCCCGGCCCGGGGAACGAGGGACAGCGACAGCGACAAGAACAAAAACACGAACAGGGACAAGGGCAGAGGCTGGGAAAAGGACAGGAGCAGAGGCAGGGCAGGGAACACGGGCAAAGGCCCAGGGACAGGGGCTGTGGGCTGGCGGCTGTGGCTGTGCCGGGCCGGGGGCACCGGGACACCGGGACAGCGCCCTCGGTCCGCGGGCGCGCCCTGCCCGATCCCTGCGCTCTCCCTCCGCAGGGCTCTGGGCACAGCCGAGGCTGCAGGAGGCCGGCGGAGGGCAGCGAGCGCCCGGGGACTCCGTCACCCTCTCCTGCCGTGGATCCGGATTCACCTTCGAGGATTATTATATTTTCTGGTTCCGTCAGGCACCCGGAGGCAGCCCAGAGTGGGTGTCCTTTATCAGCTCCCCCAAGGGCACTATAGAGGACTACGGGGCAGCGGTGAAGGATCGGGCTAAGATGTCCCGGGACAATTCCCGATCCGAGGCTTATCTCTCTTTACGGCCCCTGCAAGCTCAGGACTCTGCCCGGTATTTCTGTGCCGTCCCACGGGGACAGGAAATGCAGATGAGCTTTAACACAAACATCCCGGCCAGAGGCTGCCTTTACATTTTGTGCAGGTGAGAGTTGCCGGGGCTGGAGCCAGTGGGTCTCAAGGCTGTTTCCAAGAAGTCAGATGCCAGCGCTGTGCACCACAGGTACTCCTGGCCTGTACTGCACACTGCAGGGATTCTGATTTATCGTCAATTTCCTTCAGAGTAGAATTGTGAGCAATTACAAAGTGCCTTGGTCCCACTTTATCTCTCTTTGCTGCCAGGCTTATTTGCTGTCAAAGGTACAACCCCAACCAGCTTCTGTTTCTCTACGCTAAACATGTCCAGCTCTGACAGCCTTTTAATCTTGGAGAGATGCTCCACATCAACAGTTGAAAAACAAAGAAAGCATAGTCCTCAGTACAGGAGAAATTAGGACATTCTGCCCTACTTCTCCATCAATAGGGAGGTTTTTAGCCATTTCTAGGAAAAACCGTCTTTCTCTCACAGAATGATTCCTTGGGAAGACAAAGGCCAGGACTCCAAATGTCCCATTTCCTCATTTCCATTTCCATTTCCATTTCCTGAGAACCAAATATTACAGTGTGGAATACTCCTTTGCTCAGTTGACAAAAGTGTTGCTGCTGTGTCTCATCGCAGCCTACTGCCTAACCCAGGGCACGCACTGTCGAGACAGTGGGAGAAATAAAACCAGGATCTAAGCAAGAGGCTTAAAGAGCCTCGTCTCTACACCGCTCTTTGCTCACAAAGAGAAAGTAAAGCCTCGCACGGCGTTGTCTCTCGTCCCTTCCTGCACGCCCCCTGTCCCGCCCGGCGGGGCCGCGGCCCCGGGGCCCGGGCCGGGTGTGTCGGGGCGGGCAGAGGCGCCGGCGCTGCCCCGGCCGGGCGGGGCCGGGCGGGAGCGGCCCGAGCGCGGCTCCGCTCGGCTCCTGTGGCAGCGATGGTGGCCGGGCCGGGGCCGGGGCTGCTGGCCTTGGCCTTGGCCTTGTGGCCGGCAGGTGAGAGCCGGGCGGGGAGGGCAGCGAGCCCGGCCCGGGGAACGAGGGACAGAGACAGAGACAGCGACAGAACAAAAACACGAACAGGGACAAGGGCAGAGGCTGGGGAAAGGACAGGAGCAGAGGCACGGCAGGGAACACGGGCGAAGGCCGGGGCAGACCCAGGGACAGGGGCTGTGGGCTGGCGGCTGTGGCTGTGCCGGGCCGGGGGCACCGGGACACCGGGACAGCGCCCTCGGTCCGCGGGCGCGCCCTGCCCGATCCCTGCGCTCTCCCTCCGCAGGGCTCTGGGCACGGCCGAGGCTGCAGGAGGCCGGCGGAGGGCAGCGAGCGCCCGGGGACTCCGTCACCCTCTCCTGCCGCGGATCCGGATTCACCTTCGAGGATCATTCTATTTGGTGGTACCGTCAGTTCTCCCGGGGCCCCCTGGAGTGGGTGTCCTATATCAGCCGCCCCAGGGGTACTACAAAGGAGTACGGGGCAGCAGTGATGGGCCGCGCCGAGATGTCCCGGGACAATTCCCGATCCGAGGCTTATCTCTCTTTGCGGTCCGTGCGAGCTCGGGACGCTGCCCGGTATTTCTGTGCCGCCCCACGGGGACAGGAAATGCAGATGAGCTTTAACACAAACATCCCGGCCAGAGGCTGTCTTACATTTTGTGCAGGTGAGAGTTGCCGGGGCTGGAGCCAGTGGGTCTCAAGGCTGTTTCCAAGAAGTTAGATGCCATCGCTGTGTACCTCATGTATTTCTGGCCTGTACTGCACACTGTAGGGCTTCTAATTTATTGCCAATTTGATTTAGAGTAGAATTGTGAGCAATTACAAAGTGACCTGCTCCCATTTTATCCCTGTTTGCTGCCAGATTCATCCTCAAGGCTGAATTCCTGAATTCTCTGCCTGTTCTCTCCAAAAAGAAACAGACAACAGGAAATCAGGTTTGGGATCATTACTTAACAATGAATCAGTGCTCTTCATCTCTACTGCTTCTTGTTCCCCTCCTCCCTCAGGCTGCAGTTCAACGGCTCCAGCCTGGTTCCTTCCCAAGAGCTGCTGCCCCTCAGAATCAACCCTGTTCAGCCTCGGTTCTCCACAGCCTCCACTTCCCAGTGTCATGATCAAACAATATGTGAACATCTCCAAGCACAGAGACTCCGGGAGGTGCCTGAGTAGCCTGTGCCAGTGTTTGGGCACCCTCACACTCTGAAAAAGCATTTCTCTCTGATGTTCAGGGAGAACATCTTGTGATTTTCTGTTTGTGCTCCCGCCGAAGGGCATGAGCTGAAAACAGCCTGGCCATGTCCTTGTGTTTCTGTACACTTAGGACAACCCCAACCAGCTTCTGCATCTCCATGGTAAACAGGGCCAGCTCGTTCCATTTCAACAGATGAAAGACAAAGAAAGCTGGTTCCACTATACAGAAAAAAAAAAAAAAGAATTTATGCCCTACTTCTCCTTCATAGGCAGGATTTTTAGCCATTTCTAGGAAAAACGATCTTTCTCTCTCAGAATGATTCCTTGGGAAGACAAAGGCTATCACTCCAAATGTTCCATTTCCTCCTTTCCATGAGCTTTAATTCTGAGAACCAAATATTACAGCGTGGAATACTCCTTTGCTCAGCTGGCAATATTGGTGCTGCTCTGCCCAATCGCAGCTTATTGCCCAACCCCAGGGACTCACTGGCGAGACAGTGGGAGAAACAAAAACGGGATATCAGTAAGAGGTTTAAGAGCCTCATGTCTATACCGCTCTTTGCTCACAAACAGTAAATAAAGCCTCGCACGGCGCTGTCTCTCGTCCCTTCCTGCACGCCCCCTGTCCCGCCCGGCGGGGCCGCGGCCCCGGGGCCCGGGCCGGGTGTGTCGGGGCGGGCAGAGGCGCCGGCGCTGCCCCGGCCGGGCGGGGCCGGGCGGGAGCGGCCCGAGCGCGGCTCCGCTCGGCTCCTGTGGCAGCGATGGTGGCCGGGCCGGGGCCGGGGCTGCTGGCCTTGGCCTTGGCCTTGTGGCCGGCAGGTGAGAGCCGGGCGGGGAGGGCAGCGAGCCCGGCCCGGGGAACGAGGGACAGCGACAGCGACAAGAACAAAAACACGAACAGGGACAAGGGCAGAGGCTGGGAAAAGGACAGGAGCAGAGGCAGGGCAGGGAACACGGGCAAAGGCCCAGGGACAGGGGCTGTGGGCTGGCGGCTGTGGCTGTGCCGGGCCGGGGGCACCGGGACACCGGGACAGCGCCCTCGGTCCGCGGGCGCGCCCTGCCCGATCCCTGCGCTCTCCCTCCGCAGGGCTCTGGGCACAGCCGAGGCTGCAGGAGGCCGGCGGAGGGCAGCGAGCGCCCGGGGACTCCGTCACCCTCTCCTGCCGTGGATCCGGATTCACCTTCGAGGATTATTATATTTTCTGGTTCCGTCAGGCACCCGAAGGCCGCCTGGAGTGGGTGTCTGTTATTAGTTTTGATCCCACTGTTTTTTATTTTGACCAGTCAGTGCAGGGGCGGGCCAAGATTTCCCGGGACAATTCCCGGTCCGAGGTTTATCTCTCCCTGCTGACCCTGCAGCCCCGCGACTCTGCCCGGTACTTCTGCGCTGTTCACACGGGGACAGGAAACCCAGCTGGGCTTTAACATAAACCTGCTCGGGTCTGGCTCAGCACCCACAAAATTTGGAGATGGTGAATTCTGAAGTGGTTCAGGGCTGTTCCTAAGAAATCAGGTGCCATCCCCATGCAGCACCAGTGATCCTGGCCTTTCATCAAGAGCTCCTTTCCCAGCACTGAGGCTTTCCTTATCCTGAATCGCAATGGCAATGTTCTACGCTACAGAGGAGGTTCAAGGTTTTCCTGTCCTGCAGTCAGCCTGGTGACTGCCTGGCTCCAGTCTCTTCTTAAGTGGAACATGCAGAGCACCTGCAGAGTCCTGGGCTGCCTTTGCTGCAGGGCAGGGTCCGGGAGGGCTTAGAGAGGAAGAGGCAGCTGGAGAAGTGTCATCACTGGGAGCCAGGAGGGTGCAGGGCCAGAGTGCAGGGAGGAGGGTGAGGAGCACTTTGGATAAGGGGAGCCCGGGCCAAGACGAGATGAAATTCTGCGGTTTCCCATGTGGGAGCAGCAGCCCATCAGAGGCAGAGCCAGGGGAAGGACAAGCTGACAGCCCCACTGGTCACCTCCAAGGTCCCAGCAACAGCCTGTGAGACTGCCAGAGAGAAAGGCCAGGGCTGGCGCCTCAGAATCATGTCACCTTTAGCCCAACACAGCATTTCCTGCCTAACAAATGGTCTGTTACTGCACCACACAGAGTGAGGGACAGCCAGGAGGGCAGCGAGAGCTTCAAGCTGTGCTCCTGGTGCCCCACCTCTCCCCCTGAGTGCTGTCACAGGCAGAGGGAGGGACCAGCAGGGCCTGGGCCTGAGAGCAGTGCCAGAGGCCCAGGCAGGGCAGGTGTGGGCAGAGCTGTTGTGCAGGCGCAGAGAAGCTGCAGAGAGGCCACGGAGAGCGGGCCTGGCCATGTGGAGTGCCCTGTGCGTGGGCTTCTTGCCCATTGTAGGTAAGTGCAGGCAAGGGCTGCTGGCCCCGGGAGCTGAGCGTGGCCCTGGGCTCTGCAGGGCTCTGGGCAGCTGTGCTGAGCGCTTGCAGCCGCAGCTGTGCCCCGGCTCCAGCTGCCCAGCCGTGCCTGTGGAGCACGGGGAGAGCAGCCCTGCTCCTCTGGTGCCTCTGAGCTGGGCACCTGCGTGCCAGCTGCCTGCTCTGCAGCCTGGGCACACGCAGGGCACCTCCCTGCTGCACTCAGATCTCGGGGCCCAGCGCTTGGCCCTGGCACTGGACAAAGGGATTTATTGCCTCATGGTGTAAATCCTTCCTTCTTCTTAGGGGAAAATCAGAAAATGCTTCTTGTCAGACTGGGAAAAGGATGGAGGAAAATGTGGTATCTTCTTCCTTGTGAGCCCTGCTAGCTGCCACCAGCTCTGCCCCTGTAACACCAGCACTGCCCTGACCTTTGTTGAATCTTGCAGTGACTGTGGCTCATTCTTGCTCTCTGCAGCAGTCACTGGCCAGGTGGCCGTGGAGCAGAACCCCAGGGAAGTGGCTGTGCAAGAGGGAGATAAAGTCACCTTCCAGTGCAGATTGGAGGGAGGGTCTGCCCTAGGCTACAACATGTACTGGTACCGTCAAGGCCCAGGGGGCTCTCTCAAATTTATCTACAAGGAGGGTGAAATCTTTGGAGAAGGTTTCCAAGATCGCTTTGTGGCATCAGTGGAGAGGTACAGTTTCATACTGCAGCTGCTGGCAGCAACCCCAGGCGATGCAGCAACTTATTACTGTGGAGCACAGACCACCCTGGAGCAGCTCTGCAGCAGAGTGAACCAAAAACCAGCAGATGGGGAAGACAGATCTCCCAGCATTTCTTTCTGGCAGCTGCTCCCCAGGGCTCTTGTCAGGCAATGGCAGGTGCAGGAAATGTCCCTCTGGCTGGGTGGCACTAAAAGGCACTGGAGGGAGGGCTGCTGGAAGGGCTGGTGCCATTGATGGTGTCGTAGGATCTGTGCTGGGAGCTGCAGAGGCTGCAGTTTGGGCAAGTGCAGGGTTAGTGCACGTTGCCATGGCTCCTGTCCAACACAGCCTCATTTCTCCCCTGTGCCTTGCCTTGGCTGTCAGGCCTTTTTCCTCAAGGACAGTCAGCATGGCTTTGGGAAGTGGGGATTTGGCTTAGCCACATTGACAGCATTCTGCAATGAGACAAAGGGTCTTGCTGGGTGAGGAGCGAGTGGATGTTGTGCATTCTTCATTCAGTTGAGCTCCCAGCATTGCCTGCCCTGGAAACCTTCGGCACAAATCTTTTTATTATGGCCATGGTTCAGTGACATGGATTTTGCAAGGGTACATATTCCTCCTCCTTGGCTGTGGGAAATGAAATTCCTGTAGGCTGAGCTGGCTGCTGAAGCCTGAGGTGAATAAAGCATTCAGGACCTCAGCCCTGTCCCATACCCTCTGTCACCTGGTCCCCATCCCATTCAGCACTGGGCCCACGTTTTCCCAGCTTCGTTTGTCCGTGCAGCCTCCTGGCATGTTGTCCTGACTCCTTGCTCACTGGGGAGGAATCCAGGTGAGAGCCGGGCAGGGAGGACAGCGAGCCCAGCCCAGGGGAATGAAGGACGGCGACAGTGACAGGTAGGGACAGGGACTGGGGCAAGGATGAGCAGGGACATGGGCAGACGTAGATGGGGGCAGGAGGTTTTGTCACCGTTCGGGTTTTGTCACTGTGTGGCATCCGCGGGCACAGGGACAGCGCCCTCGGTCCGCGGGCACGCCCTGCCCGATCCCTGCGCTCTTCCTCCGCAGGGCTCTGGGCACGGCCGAGGCTGCAGGAGGCCGGCGGAGGGCAGCGAGCGCCCGGGGACTCCGTCACCCTCTCCTGCCGCGGATCCGGATTCGCCTTCGAGAATCATTACATTCGGTGGTACCGTCAGGCACCCAGGGGCAGATTCGAATGGGTGTCCTGGATTAGCCATTACTCATCACAGATTCAGTTTGGGGCAGCAGTGGAAGGTCGAGCCACAGCCTCCAGGGACAATTCCCAGTCTGTGGCATCTCTCAGCCTGCACCTCCTCCGTGCCGGGGACACCGCCTGCTACTTCTGTGCTGTTCGCACAGAGACACAAATCCAGCTGAGGCTGAACACAAACCACCTGAGAGCATCCCAGCTCTCCGCCTCGGAGCTGGAAGGGGCCTGTGTTGCCCAGATGTTCAGGGTTGCTGTAGACACAGCACAGAGTTTTCAAACGTTTGATTCTAACAGGGAAATCCTGCCTTTTGCTTTCCACAAATGAGCTGTTACCTTTGTGTTTATCTTCTTGGCATGTGTCATGCCAACTCACTTCTCATTCCCCCTAACTGCTTCTGCTTTGAAGCAATTTTCCTGTTTCCCTTGGCTTCCAGTATAACAGGTACCCAGTCCAAAAGGTCGGGTGTGTGAATAGTCCTGCTGTGGTTTTGGGCACAGCTCATGTCCTCTCAGTCCAGCCCACGGGTTTTACTGCCTGAGGGGTGAGCAGAGGAAATGGGGAATTCTAAAAGGTCATTTGGGAGCTCATTGGGAGAATGTGGAAGCTGTGTGTGTCTCTCCCAGATCTGAGGTTCTACAGGGATACAGAGCTGTTGAGCAGATGGGTTTGCAGCTGCTGGATCCTGGACATCACAAGAAGAACCACAGGGACATGGTGGAGTAGACTGATTGCTTAAGCTGTTGCTTTTTGCTTACCCTTGTCTCCTGGGGCTGCAGGTGGCCTTTCTCAGGTGAAGACAGCGGCCTCAGGCCCTACAGTGGGGAAGATCTCAGAGTCTGTCTGGCTCACCTGCCACATCTCTGGTGTAGCCATCACCGACAGCAACTACGCGTGGGACTGGATCCGGCAGACTCCTGGCAAAGAGCTGCAGCACCTGGTGATGCAGTATCCTTTCACAGGGCTCCAGCACATCGCTGCATCCTTCCAGAGCCGAGTCAACAGCTCTGCAGACCCCTCCAGGAACCAGCTGTGGCTGCAACTGCTCTCACCAGCGGCTGCAGACACAGCCACCTATTTCTGCAGCATGAGAGATCTTGAAAAGGGCACAGTGCTTGAAACGCAGGCAGCGCCAGGGCAGAATTGGAAGGAGGGGCTTTAATCTAGCCAGATCTTTTGTGGTTGCTGCAAGGCAAGGCTCTTCCCAGACTTCTCAAGACTAGTCTGGGCTGTCTTTTGCAGAAACAGATGCAGAGGTGCTACAGCAATAACAACAGTAGTCTCCCACAAGCAACCCCCAAACCATTAATGTGTTAACTCCTTCCTTCCTTCTCAACATCTCCCATAGGCAGAAAGAACCAGGGAAAGAGGGTGTTTTGGTTTTTTTTTTTGTTTTGGTTTTTTTTTTTTCCAAAGAATATGATGGTTTTGCTTTGAGTATGCCTAATTTTCTTCATAGCAGAAAAAGAACTATGTTTTGAATCTGTGCTGGAAAGTGTGTTGGTAATTCAGGGATGTTCGAGTTATTGCTGAGCAGTGCTTACATAGAGTCAAGGCCTCTTCTGCTCCACATTCCACCCACCAGTGTATAGGTACACAAAATTTGGGAGGGAACACAGCTGGTTCAGCTCTGGCTGTCAAGGCTTTATGATACAGTTGAATATCATGAAGGATTTGATCAATGTACATCTCCTTCACTCTTTGATCCTCACTCCCAAGGTTTCAGTGTCTCTACACAACAAAGAATAATCAGTTTGTCTACTTTCTCCTCTTACCTAAAACACCACAAAGACTTCCTAAGGTATTAAATGACCCCAGGAACCAATTCTAAGAGACCGGAGGGGCAAGTTCCTCCTGCTTCTGAGCGCTGAAACAAAGGGGAAAAAGAGGACAGCTTTCAGCAACTCAGGAGAATTTTCAGAAATGCTTTGATATAACATGAAAAGTACTGATTCTTTTCCTGCTTTCTAAACAGCTTAACTCTCTCAGACTTTTCAGAGGTGTCATGTAATCCCCAAGTTCTCATTTACAACTCAACCTCTCTGATATTATCTTATATCCTTTTTTGAAAGCCATAAGGTGTTTTTTCATGTGGTACGTTGGGTCTGAAACCACTGAAGAGGTCATGTGACTGCCTGTATAATCCTAAATTCTGTGTAGTTGAACAGAGACAGTTTTTACAAGGAAATAGATCACTGTGTACAGGGGCCGGAGTACCACAGTGATACAAACAGCATAGGGACCTGTACAAAAACATAAAGAGGGGGAAAATTGAGATATTTTGGGAAAGAAAGGAGATGGCTGACTATAATCATTAAAGAGAAAAATAGAATATTCTTTCTATAATGCCTTTTACCCTTGTAAGATAAAAGAGTTCAAGGGGATTCTAAAAGGTGGAAGAAAGAGAGAAGTTGAAAATTCTATACTCAATCAAGCTATTTGAAACCACTGAACAATTCAATTAACCTTTTTTCCCTTTCCAGTTTTGGAAGTAAATGTACTTCTGGATCCTCTCATAGACTTGCACCCATGGATAATTAGAAAAAATATTTGGTTTTCTATCTCATGATTTACAACACTTTTGAACACCATGAGGAAAGAGTGAGTTATTGGAATAAGTGTTAGCAGTGTGAGGACAGAGAAGCTTATATTTGGACCAGGGATGACTCTCACAGTTCTACCAAGTAAGTGACATTTTTTATTCCTCAAACTTCATTGAAAATTGAGGTGTAGCTGGACAGAGGAGTTTAATGGTTTGGGTTCACTGAAAGAATTTTCAGCTGCAATAATCCCTTGGATGCACTCGCTCTCCAGCCAGGCTTTCAAGCCAAACCCTCAGCTTGGATCTGCTCAGGAAGCTTTCCCAGGAACATCTGGGCTGACTCTGCACAGCACCATTATTCCATGATCCCCAAACACCAGCAGGGCACTGCTTAGCCTGTGATAACTTATTCCCACTTTGGGCAGCACTCTGGCCCAAATTCACTGCCCAGTGTCCAATTCTCCAGCGGGCTTGCACTGACTGACTTGGGGCAGGAATGCAGAGCTCAGTGAGGAGCTCCCAGGATGAGGAGTTTTGAGACAGATCTGTAACTCCTGGTTGGAGAAGTTCTGGTTTGACACTGGCACCACCACACTGAGAGTGTCCCCAGGTAAGGCATTCCACTGCCCTGGGGACAGAGCAGGAAGGAAGTGAAATAGCCTTGGGCTTAAATTCTCACACGTACATCATAGCCAAGAACTCCCAGAATGAAAGACAATTGGCCGCCAAGTTGTGTGGGTTCTGAAAAGACCAGTGTAGGGAGTAGGGATTATAAGAAGCCTTAGTTATTCCTATCTTTCTTTGGAATTCCATGATGTGCAAAAAAGGTACATGTCCCTCCAAGCAAAGTTACCATTCTGAAGAAAGACCTATCTTTCCATGCTGTTTGATGATTTTCTTTCCTAGCTAATGACAGGATATTTTCAGATCTGCACAGAGATTCTGGTATTAACTTTGATGTTACAAGATGCTGGGCCTTAAGTATCAAACTCCCTTTTGAGGCTGCTGAAATACTCAGGAAGTTGAAGCCAAAGTTTCCAGGATGTGAGCAACCTCCCCCTTTTGGTTTTGAATTCCTTTGGGAGATATTAATATGCATTTTAAGGTGTTTACAGCACAAATACTTTCCAATCTTTTGCCAACTCCACAAATCAAAATGACATAAAATAACAACCATTAGTGCCACTGTGGGATACTCCAGGCTTATTCTCATTTAAGGATAGAGAAGGTTTTCCTTTTGGTACTGTTTGGTTTATTCCAGATTAAACATTCATTAAGCATGCTAAGTCCCATTACTTTCTGGAATAGAGGGCTCCTCCTTTGACAAAAGGAGGAGAAGTACAACATTTTGTTCAAATAAATTTTCAGAACATAAAACACAAATCCCTTCCAGAAACAAGCAGTGGTAGGAATTCATGGCTGTACTGTCAGGGAATGCAAACTAAGGCTCAGACCTTCCAGAGGCAGATAAAACAAATCTTCTGCTCTCTGAACTACAGTTGCACTGTGTGCATTATTGCTTGCTGAAGATCCTGCCCAGGGAGCTATTGCAGAGAAGCAGCCTGGTTGTGTTCTGGCTGTTTGCAAAGCCTGGAGAGGAGACCACATGAAAAGCCTTTCAAGGTATTCTCAGAGAACACAGAATGCACAGGACTGACAGGCTCTGGCCAATCATGGTGCAACTGAGAAGGAAATGTGTGGGGGAAGAACAGCAAAGCGAGCCCTTTTTGATTTACCCATTTTAACTGTGTGTTACTGCTGCTCTTGTCTTTGGGAATGGAACTCAACTGACCGTGGAGCCAAGTAGGTATCCTTTATACATTACCATTTTCTGAGTTGCTACTCTTTCATTTTCCCCCTTTGCAAATATTTTATTCCCCCCAAAATTTATGCAGACACTCATTCATGTTTTCCACTCACTAATTTTACTTTCTATGTGTAATCTTTTGCATGCAGCTAGACAATTTATATGTAAAAATATTCTTATTCCACTTCTCAGTGTTGCCAAAGAACTTGAACTCCAGTTCAAGTTCTGTCTGCTATAATTCTGAATTTCTTTGGGACATACATCTATCCACTTATTAAGGCTTCTTAATAAGATTGCCATAGTCATTGTTGGGTTAAACTCACACTTAGACTGTCTAAAGGGAAATTAAGTGTCTGTGGAAGTTGGCACACAAGTTCCTAAGACTATCTATTTTGTCAGAATTAAAAATACAACACTGATAGCAGAGAAGGGTACAAAAGCAAGAAATAAAATCTTATGAAACATTTCTATACTAGTTTAATCTTAATAAGTTCTTAAGAAGTTGAATTCAACTGAACTGGTCACCAAGTTAATGTGTTTGATTTCTGTTGAGCGTCTGGGAGGGAGAGTAAAAGAAAATATAGTATTCACTTATGTCTCATGAATATGCAAAGACAACCCAGATAGAACTGTTATGTTTTGGAATTAAATGGCAGAGAAAGCAGAATAAGTGGAGTCTTGGAGTGGCATTCATCAAAGTTCCCCTCTTGTTTGTAGGTCCATTATAAAATCAAGGGTGCATTTACAAGCACAAGCTTTGGCAAAAGGTAGTTGTGATCCTGTGCGATTAAATCCCCTATTAAGTATCGCCCCATACCAATTTCTGTCTTTATTTTGATCTTTTGGAAGAAGCAGCAAGAAATAAAGACCACAAAAAGTGATTGCTAATGCTACAAATTAGTCACAGATGGAGTACATGTGAATTTTGGGTCACTCAGCACCCAGGCAAGCCTGCAGTAAAATCAATCCTGTCCAAACCTTGCTTTTCTTTGCAGAAGTTTTAAAAATATCTGACCCTCAAGTCATTGTGCTGAAATCAAAGAAACTGGAAGAAGGTGGCAGCTCTGGGAAAGCAGCTTGTTTGGCAAGGAACTCCACTACAAAGAACATCAGATTGGAGATGCCCTCCCAGGAGGTGGTCTATGAACAGAGCCCATCCATTCTGACATCACAGGGGTTGTACAATGCAATTACAGTGGTCAGGGTGACAAAAGACACAGAGGTGACCTGCACAGCCAGATTCGACAACCGCACGATAACAGCACAGCCAGGTACAGTTTGGTGGCACAGCTGTCACTTATTTCTGGAGACAGTGGCCTGTGGGGCCTGGTGTTCCCCTTCTGGGCAGCACTGCCCTGGCCAGCCAGGAGAAATAAGAAAGACATTTGGGATTTCAGCAGGGAGAACTGAAAGATGTTTCAAAACATCTATAAGAAATGGTTTCAGCTAATTAATTACTTTGGGATACTTTTCTGGAAAGACAAGACACAATCAATTTGTTCTAAATGTGAATTTCCTTATGACGGAATATTCAAGCCAATAGCAGCAAATTTGCAGCACAAGCTGGAACAGCCTCTCTAAAAACAAAAAAAAGTTAAAGGTGGAGTGTGTTGTGAGGATTTTTAAATTAAATTAATTGTTATATTTGGTGGGATTGCTCTTTTAGCCAACGAAGGTCATTCAAATATTAAAACCAAAAGAATGCACAGATTTTCTTTTTTCTGGCAGCTGCATGGAGAAATTTTCTCCTCAAATTAATGTTGGAATTATTCCTGACCAGCTGAGGCCAAATCAGTACTTTCCTATGATGTTTTATGAGAAATATAATCTAAACATTTTTTATATCCTGTGTAAAAGGTGGATGTAGTTTAAAATGCCTTTTCTTTATCATGCTACAGAAGAGGAGGCTGAAGAACCAATAACAGAGGCCAGTGAGAGGGTTTGCAACAACACAGAGCCCTCAGCACAAGGTGAGTTACCCCAACAGGATATTAAGTTACATTGCTCTCTGGGGGATAAAGGCATGGAAATGTATTTTCAGCAGGGCAGAGGACTCAGAACACAACACATTCACCAGACACTGGCTGCTGTTCCAAGGTTGCTGTTCCAAGGTTGCTCCCCTGTTGTTGCCATGTTCTCTCTCAGCTGTTCCTTTGCTGCTCTTCCTTTCCCTGAAACTCTCACCTGTGGATTTTCCACTCTCTGCCAAGATCACAGCACCAAAACCTAGACCATGATGTCTCCCCTCTTTTCTGGTCACGGAGCAGATGCTGGAGGGCAGAGAGTGAACATGCTGTCCATGGCTGTCCTGGGTTTGAGAGTCCTGCTGGCAAAGAGCATCGCCATCAATGCCCTCATGAGCATCAAGTTGTTTCTTTTCTGAGGTAAGGGAGCTCACAGCTCTCAATCACTGGTCCATAGGCCCAATTTCATTAAATGTAGTTTAAACCTCCCTTTGCTCTTCCAGACATAGGGAACAAACCCAAAGAAGAGCAGGAAAGAACATGAACCAGCAGCACAAGGGGGCTGAACAAGCAGGGCCGGAGCTGCTGACAGAGACCAGCCAGGACACAAGGCAGCACCTTCCCCTGAAGACATGCAACACTCTGCACTCCTGCCTGGCCAGCTGATTTACACTGAAGAGTTTTAAGTGCTTTTGCTGTTTCCTCTCCTCTGAACACTGAGGACAGTGGATTTATCCTCATCCTCCTGCTAAGCAGATCCCCCCACTCTTCTGGCATTTGCACACCAGTGTCCAGCCTGCTTCTGTAGCTTTGAAAACTCCAGTGCTCACTGCAGATAGATGGCCTTTGACAAGCACCTTTCCCAGGCATGTTGTGTTACTGCCTGTGGAACTGGAGCAGCACTGCTGGGGGAATTCCAGCACAGGAACTGCCATTTGTAGCGTAGGGTTTTAGATAGTTTCAATACCCAAAGTGTGTATTGCATATAAGTACAGCTGTGTGGAATCCGAAGTGATTTCATTCAACTAGATAATGTTCATTTCTTGATTAAGCCTGTATTTTTTCTGCTAAATTTATTGCATGTGCATTTTAGGTTCCTGCAGTAGTGACAAAAATAAACTTGTGCGAGCACAAAATGCTGTGGGTTTTCTGTGCTTTTTCTTCTGGCACTAGGATGGTACTTGCTGAAATCTAACTACCCTAAAGCCCACTGGGGTCAGAAGCACAGCTTTGATATTGCAGATTTCCTGTTGGCTGAATTTTTCTTTTGCAGACTTTGTGCAGGGAAATGTCTCTGGCACATTCAGGAGCCTCAGTGAGGAGAGTCCTTGCTGAAGGCACAAGGGAGGAAAATGCTCCTGTCAGCAGAGAAGAAACCCTGCTGGTCTTGGATAGGATGAAGGGGCCACCAGAAAATCATTTGGGGTGGTTTGATGGAGTGATAGTTTCCATAGCATCTTGGCTCTTGCCTAACAGAGCCCAGCCCACACCTTCCCCAGCTCATGCCCCTCTCACAGGCTACAGGCAGGATGCTGTGGTCACCATTTCTGACTCAGTCACACCAGGCAGCATCAACCCTCCCCTGCTTTTGAAAACACAAGGTAACCACATCCTGAAGGGGAGATAAGGCTTTGCTCCCCCTGCCTGAGCTCCTGCAGCCCTCAAGAGAGCCTCTGCACAGGCCACAGCAAGGGCTGCTGCACTGAGCTTGCTCAGCTCACACCCTCCGGCCTGGAGTGCTGAAAAAGTCCTTTGAAAAGAAACTTCAGTTCCTTTTCCCCTGGGGAAAGGTGAACAAAACCCCCGACTAAAAGTATATAAAGAAATTTCAGCAGACATATAAAAACATCTCAGCAGATTGGGAGGAGCACAGAAGATACTCAAAAGATAACAACCATTAATGAACATCACCTCCAAACATCAGGCCTGGTGAGAACCAAAATAACATCGAACGTGTAGTGATCAATAAAAAACCAAACACTACAAAGTGTGGAACTTGGGACCAATGGTCTTTGAACCAATAAATTTCCCTAGGGTTTGACTGTAGAAGTACACGAAAACTCTACTGAAAACATTGTGCAATGGACGGATTTTCTCTGCACAACCCGTGCAATGTGTGGATGAAATTATTTTGGTTGCATCTCCTCGCCAGAATAAAGCAATGCCTTGATTCTCTAACATGCAGTGTGGTAGTTGACATCTGTCCTGCTGATCAAGTCAAAATGGTGAGAGCTCTCTCCAGTGGCAGACAACATTAAAAGCATGCTGAAAGAATAAAGCTTTCTCCAAGAGGTTACATGGAAAAACACAGTGATGAACACAATGAGAATGGGCACCACTAAATACCATTTTGTACCACTGAACCCTCCAGTTTTCTTATACCACGTTAAAAATGCAATGTAATAATCATATTCCTGCATCTGCTACGCATAATCTGACCTATCACTTTTGTGCCCAAAAATCCTATGAACATCCTGACAAAATTAGATCTAACACAAACAGAAACTCAAAAAGAGTATGGGTGATTACCTGGCTAAGGCAATTTCTCTTTCTCTCTTTGCCTTAAATTTCAATCAGCAGATGTGGTATGAACTGAAGTAATAGGAACCTGATCTTCCCCCTGCAAAATTACTCAGGACTGGGGAGTGCAAAGCTCCTGGGAATGTCTATCTTTCCAAATGAAAGCTTTGAAAATAGATGTCAATTCTGGGATTTCTGTAGATGAGGGTCTTAGTCGATTCCTGTCTATGCCAAAGCCACTGACAACCAGGCAAATTACACTTTCGTGACCTGTACTGAAACATAACCTGCAACGAGACAGAGTAGAGACAGCCCAGCCCTCATTAAATGGACACCTCTAACAGGCACTGTGCACACACTGTTTTATTTCGATGACAAATACTGTCTGGCCATGGGCTTCCAACTGCCTGGGAGCACTGCTAGATCATCCCAAGTATCTCTCTCTAACACTTGACAGAAACCACCTCCAGAGGCTGAGTGTTTCTGTCCTCTCCCCAGTCCCCTTCTCAGTGCTCACAGCCCTGCACAATATCATCATGGGGAGCACCTATGGGAACATGCACAGGGTTAGGTCCCACAGCCACGGGAACAGCCCCTGCAGCATTGGCACCAGTGGCTCCATACCTGATACAGCTAATGCTGAGATCAGATTGGGCACTCTGGGCAGATCTGTTCTTTTCTCAACTTTTCATGCCTCACACTGGTTGCCAAATGAGGCTGTTGTGGTTTAGGAATGGAATTTCCCAATTTAGAGTTCCCACTGAGCCACTCCAAATCAAGCCCGAGGCCCTTTCCCAGGATCACACAAAGTGTGAGTATGGAGAGGGCTTCACAGAAAGATGGGGACGATGCAATTTGAGAGACAGCCAGGAGGGCAGCAAGAGCTTCAAGCTGTGCTCCTGGTGCCCCACCTCTCCCCCTGAGTGCTGTCACAGGCAGAGGGAGGGACCAGCAGGGCCTGGGCCTGAGAGCAGTGCCAGAGGCCCAGGCAGGGCAGGTGTGGGCAGAGCTGTTGTGCAGGCGCAGAGAAGCTGCAGAGAGGCCACGGAGAGCGGGCCTGGCCATGTGGAGTGCCCTGTGCGTGGGCTTCTTGCCCATTGTAGGTAAGTGCAGGCAAGGGCTGCTGGCCCCGGGAGCTGAGCGTGGCCCTGGGCTCTGCAGGGCTCTGGGCAGCTGTGCTGAGCGCTTGCAGCCGCAGCTGTGCCCTGGCTCCAGCTGCCCAGCCATGCCTGTGGAGCACGGGGAGAGCAGCCCTGCTCCTCTGGTGCCTCTGAGCTGGGCACCTGCGTGCCAGCTGCCTGCTCTGCAGCCTGGGCACACGCAGGGCACCTCCCTGCTGCACTCAGATCTCGGGGCCCAGCGCTTGGCCCTGGCACTGGACACTGCTCCTGGGGCACTGCGGCCCCTCTGGCACAGAGCAGCTGGGCCATGGCAGAACTGGGCACAGGCCACTGCCAGCGACAGCCCTTTGGCTTTGCTCTGTTCACCCACAGCAGCTTCAGGGACAGGACAGTGGGTGCCTCACCATCCTGTCTTGGCACGGACAAAGGGATTTATTGCCCTATGTTGTAAATCCTTCCTGCTTATTTGAGGAAAATCAGAAAAAGGTGTGGCTGGGAAAAGGATGGAGGGAAATGTGTTGTCTCCTTCCTTGTGAGTCTTGCTAGCTGCCACCAGCTCTGCCTATCTGTGTCAGCTGGCTTGCAAGAGGCGGATTTTGTCCTCTCACAGGTCCAGTGCCAGTCCAAAGCCCCACCAGCATTGCCCTGACCTTTCCTGTGATTTAGAGTGACTGTGGGTGGTTCTTACTCTCTGCAGTAGTCACTGGCCAGGTAGCCTTGGAGCAGCACCCCAGGGAAGTGACTGTGCGAGTGCGAGATGAATTCACCTTTGAGTGCAGCATGAAGGGGGATCGTATGAGCAACTACTACATGAACTGGTACCGTCAGAGCCCACGGGGCTCTCTGGAATGGATTTACGAGAGCCTGGCAGATACCTATGGAGATGGTTTCCAAGATCGCTTTAAGGGAAGTGTGCAGAGCTCCAAGAACAGGTTCACACTGCAGCTCCTGGCAGCAGAGCTAGGCGATGCAGCAACGTATTACTGTGGAGCAGAACCACCCTGGAGCAGCTCTGCAGCAGAGTGAACCAAAAACCAGCAGATGGGGAAGACAGATCTCTCAGCATTTCTTTCTGGCAGCTGTTCCCCAGGGCTCTTGTCAGGCAATGGCAGGTGCAGGAAATGTCCCTCTGGCTGGGTGGCACTAAAAGGCACTGGAGGGAGGGCTGCTGGAAGGGCTGGTGCCATTGATGTTGCAGGATGATCTGTGCTGGGAGCTGCAGAGGCTGCAGTTTGGGCAAGTGCAGGGTTTAGTGCACCTTGCCAGGACTCCTGTCCAGTATGGCCTCATTTCTCCTCTGTGCCTTGCCTTGGTTTCTGTCG
This sequence comes from Ammospiza caudacuta, assembly GCF_027887145.1. Lineage (NCBI taxonomy): Eukaryota > Metazoa > Chordata > Aves > Passeriformes > Passerellidae > Ammospiza > Ammospiza caudacuta. The sequence continues at coordinate 3,838,937 of NC_080619.1, forward strand.
CAGACATTTCTCCACAGAAATCCTTTCTTTCAGATTTCTGTGTCTTCTGGAAGGCAGAGGCCTCAGAAGAGAAGGTAAACAATTGTTATCAGCTGCTGTGGAATGCAATAGGATTCACCTTGATTGGCTCATTTTCTATGTTTATAATTAAGGGCCAATCATCAGTGCAAGCTAGGGGACTGAGTCCCTGGACACAACTTTGTTGTGGATTCTTTTCTATCTATTCTTAGCTTAGCTAGCAGCTCTGCAAACCTCTCTCTATATTCTATTACTATAGTAATAATGTATTATATATAATATATTAATAAATCAGCCTTCTGATCAAGAAACAAGATTCACCGTCTCTCTATCACCAGCTGCGACCGACACAGGACGCGGTAATAGGTTTCCAGCCCTTTTTTCTCTGGGACAGTCAGCATGGTTTGAGACGTGGGGATTGGGCTTAGCCACACTGATAGCCGTCAACAGTGAGACAAAGGGTCCTGCTGGGTGAGTAAACAGTGGATGTTGTGCATTCTTCATTCAGTTGACCTCCCAGCACTGACTTCCCTGGAATCCATCTGGACAAATCCTTTCATTATCGCCTAGAGAAAGGCTCAGTGGCATGGACTGTGCAAGGGTACATATTCCTCCTCCCGGCCTCCCCTCCAGGGCTGTGGGAAATGAAATTCCAGAAGGCTGATCTGGCTGCTGAAGCCTGAGGTGAATAAAGCATTCAGGACCTCAGCCCTGTCCCATAGCCTCTGTCACCTGGTCCCCATCCCATTCAGCACTGGGCCCACGTTTTCCCAGCCTCGTTTCTCTGTGCAGCCTCCTGGCATGTTGTCCTGACTCCTTTCTCACTGGGGAGGAATCCATCCTCTTCAGCTCAGCACTGCTGGGACTGAGGACCAATGTGTCCCTGCTGGGCTCCCAAGCCTGGGAAGGACATGGACAGAGGGGAACAAATGCAGTGAAGGGCCACGAACACAAGGGAGGGAGCAGCTGACCTGTAAGGAGAGCCTGGGAGATCTGTGTGCATTTAGTACAGATGAGAAATTGCTGGCAGGGAAATTTGTCACTCAAATCCCTTTCAGTCCTCCAGTACTGGTCTTTGGTCTGTGCAAGGGAGAAACACACCGGGAGCGGCTGCTCCTGTGGGATTGTAAAGGGAGCCCCTTCTCCATCTCTCCTCCCCTGCCCACCCACCATTGCCCACATGCAGAGAGGCGGCCGAGCTCACGCCACAGCGCCCCCTGCTGGTGCGGGGGGGAATCACTGCACTCACCCTGCCTGGCCGGGAGCCAGCAGCGCCCCTGCTGGCTGTGCCCGGAACTGCACCAAAGGGGAAAGCGCCTGCGGCCGAGAGAGGCCGGGCCTGGGTGTGTGGTTCTGTTTGGTGCTGCTGCTGCTGTTGTTTGTTTGGATTGGTATATACACATACTAGTAAAGAACTGTTAGTCGTCTTTGCATATCTTTCTTTGAAAGCCCCTTTATTTAAAGATTATAATAATTTGGAGGGAAGGGGGTCCTATTCACCATTCCAAGAGAGGTTCCCGCCTTCCTTGGCAGACATCTGACTTTCAAACTAGGACAGCCACCAACACCTGAGTGAGGCAGCACAGGCAGCAGATGGAGCATCTACAGACAAACTCAGAGTACATTTGTTTCCATGACCTTGCTACACTGAGGGAACCCCTGAGCAACAGCGAGGCAAAGGCAAGGAGAGACACTGGCATCTAAACTTGGTTCATGTTAGAGGATCCCTGCATGCAGTTCACCCTGGGCTGTCAAGGGTAATTCCCAGCAGGAAGGTCACTTCAGCAATTTACGACCCTGTTGCATCCTCTGCTTTTAATTCGTTCCTTCCAAGACCCTCAGAGTCAGCCTGCTACATCCCAGAACTCCGTTCACACTACCACTAGTACCTACAAGGAGAGAACTAGGGGGATTAGACTGCGCTGTAAGAAATGCTCTGAAAAAACACCAGAGGTACTGATTATTTTTCTGCTTTCTATCCACCTAAACTCTATCAGACCTTTTATAGGTGTCACATAATACCCATGTTTTCATTTACAACTCAACCTCTCTGATATTATTTGAGATCCCTCCTTGAAAGCCATGTGGTGTTTCTTTGTGTGGTGCGTTTGGTCTCAAACCACTGAAGATGTCATGTGACTGCTTGTATAATCTAATATTCTGTGTAGTGGAACAGAGACAGTTTTTGGTATGAAATATATCACTGTGGATTGGCTAGGTTACCACAATGACATAAACAGCATAGGGACATGTACAAAAACAAAAAGAGGGAAAGAAGGTGACAAATGTTGGGAAAGAAAGGAGATGGGTGACTCTAAGGATTAAGAAGAGAAGAACAACATTCTTCCTATATTTCCTTGTATCCTGGATACATAAAAAGCTCATGAAGGTTCTAAATGTTGAGAGAAAAGGAGAAGTTGAAAGTTCTATACTCAATCAAGATTTTTGTAATCACTGAACACTTCAATTAACCTTTATTCCCTTTCCAGTTTTGGAAGTAAGCGGACCTCTGGATCCTCTCACGGACTTGCACCCATGGATAATTATAATGGCTTTTTATCACCTGTTTTTCAGCCATTTTTGGACGCTATGAGCAAAGTGTGAGTTATTGGAATAAGCCTTAGCAGTGTGCGGACTAATAAGCTTGTATTTGGACCAGGGACGACTCTCACAGTTGAACCAAGTAAGTGACATATATTTATTTCTAAAACTTCACTGTAAAGTAATGTGGGGGAGAACAAGGGAATTTAAAGGTTTGGGTTCACTGAAAGAATTTTCAGCTGCAATAATCCCTTGAATGCACTCGCTCTCCAGCCGGGCTTTCAAGCCAAACCCTCAGCTTGGATCTGCTCAGGAAGGTTTCCCAAGGACATCTGGGCTGACTCTGCACAGCACCATTATTCCATGATCCGCCAACACCAGCAGGGCACTGCTTAGCCTGTGATAACTTATTCCCACTTTGGGCAGCACTCTGGCCCAAATTCACTGTCCAGTGTCCAATTCTCCAGCGGGCTTGCACTGACTGACTTGGGGCAGGAATGCAGAGCTCAGTGAGGAGCTCCCAGGATGAGGAGTTTTGAGACAGATCTGTAGCTCCTGGTTGGAGAAGTTCTGGTTTGACACTGGCACCACCTCACTGAGAGTGTCCCCAGGTAAGGCATTCCACTGCCCTGGGGACAGAGCAGGAAGGAAGTGAAATAGCCTTGGGCTTAAATTCTCACACGTACATCACAGCCAAGAGCTCCTGGAATGAAAGAAAATTGGTTGCCAGGTTGTGTGGGTTCTGAAAAGTGCAATGTGGGGAGTAGGGATTATACGAAGCCCTAGTTATTCCCACCTTTCTTTGGAATTCTGTGATGAACAATAAAGGTGCAGGTCACCCCAAGCTTTTCTTGGGAAATGTGAATGTTGGGGTGGCAGAGGTGTTTTTGATATGGTCTCTGTGGTCCTGAAGTATCAGATGCAACTCTCAGAAATTGTTGCTTTGCTTTTAGAGGTCTGCATGTCTTTAAAGTGTGGCAAGAATATCCCATGTTATTTTACATCCCTAAAACCTCCTAATCTACCTCCAGAAAGACGTGGCACTGCTTTGGGTGCTGCCTAATATCTCTCCATGTCTGTAGAATATGTTGCATGGGAATAAAGGTGTATTTGGGAACAATCTCACTGCACTTCCAATTCCAAAGGGACAAAGCAATGTAAATTTACCATTCTGCAGAAAGATCTCTTCTTTCCTTGCTGTTCAATGATTTTCTTTTTCTAGCTAATGACAGGATACTTTCAGAGCTTCACAGAAAATCTGGAATTATGTTTGGTAGTAAAATACATTGAACCTAAAGTATCAAAGTCCGTTTTGATTCTGCTGAAATACTTAATGTGTTGAAGTGAAAGTTTCCAGGATGTCAGCAACCTCCCCCTTTTGTTCCATTAAATTTGAACATAAACATAAATGATTAATCCCTTCCAGAAGCAAGCAGTGGTAGGAATTCATGGCTGTACTGTCAGGAAATGCAAACTAGTGGGACTCAGGTGAACATTCTGTGGTCAGATAAATCTTCTGCTCTCTGAACTACAGTTGCACTGTGTGCATTATTGCTTGCTGGAGATCCTGCCCAGGGAGCTATTGCAGAGAAGCAGCCTGGTTGTGCTCTGCCTTTTTGCAAAGCCTGGAGAGGAGACCACATGAAAAGCCTTTCAAGGTCTTCTCAGAGAACACAGAATGCACAGCACTGACAGGCTCTGGCCAATGCTTGGTAGAACACCTGGGAAGGAAATGTTGGATTTCTGGTGGGTGTCTGGCTGCTGGAGGTGTGGACAAGTGTATAGTTGTGCCTGTTTGATCAGGAGAGCTGACCCATGAAGTTGTGGCAGAGCACGATTTGGCTTTCACTTCAGTTCCTCAGCAGTGTCACATGGCTGATGGGGAAAGGGTGTAAAATCAGAGCTCCTTGATCAAACTTCCATCAGTACCCTGGGATGAACAAAATGTCAGAGCTGAGGGATCTCTTGACCCACCTGCAAGGCAGACACCATGCAAAATTAAAAGCCTCATGCACCTCTCTTTAGCCAAGAGACCCCTCAGGATGCTTCTGTCAAAACAGACATGTCCATCTTTGTGCATGTGTCTGACAGCTTTTCAAAAGCTGAGCCCTTTCTGGCAAGGAAGGCTGCTGGAGGATTCCTTTCAGTTCCATGGTTTTACTCTAATTCAAATTACTAATCTGAGTTCAATCCTGACACTGGTTTTTGAGAGCACCCTTGATTCTTCACTTGTGACCTGACCTGGAGGCAAAGATATTTTGTTTAAAAAACAAGTCATGGTACCACAATGACTTGTGGGCAACTAAATTCTTTTGACACCAATAGTTTTTTTGTGACACAGATGGTGGCGAGTTTCAGCAATCTACTTTGTTATTTGTAGCTCTAATGCCAAGGAATAATGACATAAAAGACAGTAAATAAGAATGTTCAAATTAGTCACAGATGGAGTACGTGTGAATTTTGGGTCACACAGCACTCGGGAAAGTCTGAAGTGAAATCAATCCTGTCCAAACCTTGCTTCTCTTTTCAGACATTTCAAACACTTCTGACCCTCAAGTCATTGTGATGAAATCAAAGAAACTGGAAGAAGGTGGCAGCTCTGGGAAAGCAGCTTGTTTGGCAAGGAACTCCGCTACAAAGAACATCAGATTGGAGATGCCCTCTCAGGAGGTTGTCTATAAACAGAGCTCATCCATTCTGACATCACAGGGGTTGTACAATGCAATTAAAGTGGTCAAGGTGACAAAAGACACAGAGGTGACCTGCACGGCCAAATTCGACAACCGCACGATAACAGCAGAGGCAGGTACAGTTTGGTGGCACAGCTGTCACTTATTTCTGGAGACAGTGTCCTGTGGGGCCTGGTGTTCTCCTTCTGGACAGCACTGCCCTGGGCAGCCAGCAGAAATAAGAAAGACATTTGGGATTTCAGCAGGGAGAGCAGGGAAGGATGTTCCAAAGCATCTATAAGAAATGATTTTTCAACTGTTAAATTATTTTGAGATACTTTTCTGGGGAGAAGAAGAAAGACACAATCTATTTATTTAAACTGTGAATTTCCTTATGACAGAACATTCCTGCCTATAGCAGGAAATCTCCCGCAGCACAATCTGGAACAGCCCTTTGAATACCAACACAAAGTTAAACGTGGGGTGTGTTGTGAGGGTTTCTTAATTAAATTAATTTTTATATTTGGTGAGATTGCTTTTTTAGTCCTGAAGGTCATTCAAATATTAAAACAAAACAATGCAGGAATTTTTCTGTCTCCTTCAACTACATGGAGCACTTGTTTCTTCATATTAATTTCAGAATTAATCCTGACCAGCTGAGGCCCAGTCAGTACGTTGCTCTGATTTTCTATGAGAAATGTCATCAAAACATTTTTTATATCCTGTGTAAATGGTATATATAGTTTAAATTGCCTTTTCTTTATCATGCTGCAGAAGAGGAGGCTGAAGAACCAATAACAGGCTTTGGGGAACAAAACAGAACCAGAACAGAGTCAGGGGCCAGTGAGAGGGTTTGCAACAGCACAAACAGCTCAGCACAAGGTGAGTTACCCAAACAGGATGTGAAGTTACATTGCTCTCTGGGGCATAAAGGCATGGAAATGTATTTTCAGCAGGGCAGAGGACTCAGAACACAACACATTCACCAGACACTGGCTGCTGTTCCAAGGTTGCTGTTCCAAGGTTGCTCCCCTGTTGTTGCCATGTTCTCTCTCAGCTGTTCCTTTGCTGCTCTTCCTTTCCCTGAAACTCTCACCTGTGGATTTTCCACTCTCTGCCAAGATCACAGCACCAAAACCTAGACCATGATGTCTCCCCTCTTTTCTGGTCACGGAGCAGATGCTGGAGGGCAGAGAGTGAACATGCTGTCCATGGCTGTCCTGGGTTTGAGAGTCCTGCTGGCAAAGAGCATCGCCATCAATGCCCTCATGAGCATCAAGTTGTTTCTTTTCTGAGGTAAGGGAGCTCACAGCTCTCAATCACTGGTTCAGAGGCCCAATTTCATTAAATGTACTTGAAACCTCCCTTTGTTCTTCCAGACATAAGGAATGAACCCAAAGAAGAGCAGGAAAGAACATGAACCAGCAGCACAAGGGGGCTGAACAAGCAGGGCCAGAGCTGCTGACAGAGACCCGCCAGGACACAAGGCAGTACCTTCCTCTGAAGACATGCAACACTCTGCACTTCCTGCCTGGCCAGCTGATTTACACTCAAGCGTTTTAAGTGCTTTTGCTGTTTCCTCTCCTCTGAACACTGAGGACAGTGGATTTATCCTCATCCTCCTGCTAAGCAGATCCCCCCATTCTTCTGGCATTTGCACACCAGTGTCCTGCCAGCTTAAGCAGCTTTGAAAACTCCAGTGCTCACTGCAGATAGATGGCCTTTGACAAGCACCTTTCCCAGGCATGTTGTGTTACTGCCTGTGGAACTGGAGCAGCACTGCTGGGGGAATTCCAGCCCAGGAGCTGCCATTTGTAGCGTAGGGTTTTAGATAGTTTCAATACCCAAAGTGTGTATTGCAGATGAGAAGAGTTGTGTAGAATCTGAAGCGATTTCATTCAACTAGATATTATTCATTTCTTGATTAAGCCTGTATTTCTTCTGCTACATTTATTGCATGTGCATTTTAGGTTCCTGCAGTAGTGACAAAAATAAAGTTGTGCGAGCACAAAATGCTGTGGGTTTTCCGGTCTTTTTCTTCTGGCACTAGGATGGAACTTGCTGAAATCTAACTACCCTAAAGCCCACTGGGTTCGAAACACAGCTTTGATATTGCAGATTTCCTGTTGGCTGAATTTGTCTTTTGCAGACTTTGTGCAGGGAAATGTCTCTGGCACATTCAGGAGCCTCAGTGAGGAGAGTCCTTGCTGAAGGCACAAGGGAGGAAATTGCTCCTGTCAGCAGAGAAGAAAACCTGCTGTTGTTTTGCACTCAGGGGTAGGAGGAAGGGACCACCAGAAAATCATTTGGGGTGGTTTGATGGAGTGATAGTTTCCATAGCAACTTGGCTCTGGGCTAACAGAGCCCAGCCCACACCTTCCCCAGCTCATGCCCCTCTCACAGGCTACAGGCAGGATGCTGTGGTCACCATTTCTGACTCAGTCACACCAGGCAGCATCAACCCTCCCCTGCTTTTGAAAACACAAGGTAACCACATCCTGAAGGGGAGATAAGGCTTTGCTCCCCCTGCCTGAGCTCCTGCAGCCCTCAAGAGAGCCTCTGCACAGGCCACAGCAAGGACTGCTGCACTGAGCTTGCTCAGCTCACACCCTCCGGCCTGGAGTGCTGAAAAGTCCTTTGAAAAGAAACTTCAGTTCCTTTTTGTAGTGAGAGTCCTATGTATTGGATAAGTGGGTCCTAGCTATTCTAAATGAGTCACAGCTCCGAAGTACTTATTTGGGCAGCAGCTGTGTCTTGTAAAGATATCTGGGATAAAAGGGGTGGGCTGAGAGGCCTGGAGGAGCCACTGTGAAGCCATGAGGAGCTGTGCTGCAGAGAAGCGCTGTGTGGTAGAAAAACAGCTAGTAGGTATGGACTTTAAGAATATAATAACTGCAGTAGAGGACTCTGGAAATAGGAAATATACAATAAGATAACAACTATTGGTGACCCCGACATGATGGAGGTATGCAGCCTTAGAGTTGTAGCAGCCCGAAGAGCTGTGGAAGATAGGTGTAGCCGCCTGAGAGCTGTGGAAGTTAAGCAGAAGAACATAGCTATTGAATCAAGGAGCTGTGGCAGCCAGGAGCTGCGAGAAATGGCCTTTGAGCAAGAAGCTGTGTGTGTTGTACGTGACCTTTGAGTCATGGGGGAATGTGTATATTGTACTTGTGTGGTGTACGAGGCCATTGAGTCTCGGGATAAAACATGTATTGTAAGGAAATGCATATATTGGACTTGAACAATGCATATATTGTACTTGAACATCTATATTGTATTTGAATAATAGAAAAAGGGGGAAATATAGTGAGAGTCCTATGTATTGGATAGGTGGGTGCTAGCTATTCTAAATGAGTCACAGCTGCAAAGTCCTTAGCTGGGCAGCAGCTGTAGCTCATTTAGAATAGCTAGGACCCACTTATCCAATACATAGGACTCTCACTACACCATTTCCCCTGGGCAAAGGTGAACAAAACCTCTGAATAAAAGGATATATATAAAGAAAATTCAGCAGACATATAAAAACATCTCAGCAGACTGGGAGCTGCACAGAAGATACACAAAAGATAATGAGCATTAATGAACATCAGCTCCAAATACCAACCCTGGCATGGTCAGAGACACCTGGTCTGGGAAAAGATCGATGAGAGAACCAAGACTGAGAACCAAAATAACATCAAACATGTAGTGATCAATAAAAACACCAAACACTACAAAGTGTGGAACTTGGGACCAATGGTCTTTGAACCAATTATTTCCCTAGGACTTGACTGTAGAAGTATGAGAAAACTCTACTGAAAACATTGTGCGATGGACGGATTTTCTCTGCACAACCCATGCAATGTGTGGATGAAATTATTTTGGTTGCATCTCCTAGCCAGAATAAAGCAATGCCTTGATTCTCTAACATGCAGTGTGGTAGTTGATATTTGTTCTGCTGATCAAGTCAAAATGGTGAGAGCTCTCTCCGGTGGCAGACAACATTAAAAGCATGCTGAAAGAATAAAGCTTTCTCCAAGAGGTTACATGGAAAAACACAGAGAAGAAGACCTTGAGAATGGCAACACTAAACATCTTTTTGTACCACTGAACCCTCCAGTTTTCTTATACCGCATTAAAAATGCAATGTAATAATCACATTCCTGCATCTGCTAGGCATAATCTGACCTATCACTTTTGTGCCCAAAAATCCTATGAACTTCCTGACAAAATTAGATCTAACACAAACAGAAACTCAAAAAGAGTATGGTTAATTACCTGGCTGTAAGGCAATTTCTCTTTCTCTCTTTGCCTTATATTTCAGTCAGCAGATACGGTATGAACTGAAGTAATAGGAACCTGATCTTCCCCCTGCAAAATTATTCAGGAGTGGTGAGTGCAAAGCTCCTGGGAATGTCTGTCTTTCCAAGGACAGCTTTGAAAATAGATGTCAATTCTGGGATTTCTGATAGGTGAGCGGCTTAGTTGATTCCTGGCTATGGCAAAGCCTCTGACAATCAGGGAAATTCCTCTCTTTTGACCTTTATTGAAACATAACCTGCAAGGAGACAGAGTAGAGACACGCCAGCCTTGATTACATTGGAACCTCTAACAGCACTGCTCACACACTGTTTTATTTTAATGAGTCTCTGGCCATGGGGTTCCACCTGCCTGGGAGAACAACTAGATCTTCCGTGGGACAGTATCTTTCTCTAACATTTGACAGGCTGAGAGTTTCTCTCCCCTTCCCAATCCCCTTCTCAGTGCCCACAGCCCTGCACAATATCATCATGGGGAGCTCATATGGGAACATACACAGGGTTAGGTCTCACAGCCACAGGAACAGCCCCAGCAGCATTGGCACCAGTGGCTCCATAGCTGATCCAACTAATGCTGAGATCAGATTGGTTTGCAGCCCACGCTGGGCAGATCTGTTCTTATCTCAACCCTTCATGCCCAAGACTGGATGCCAAATGAGGCTGTTGTGGTTTAGGAATGGAATTTCCCAATTTAGAGTTCCCACTGAGCCACTCCAAATCAAGCCTGAGGCTCTTTCACAGGATCACACAAAATGTGAGTATGGAGAGGGCTTAACAGAAAGATGGGGACCATGCAGAGTGAGAGACAGCCAGGAGGGCAGCAAGAGCTTCAAGCTGTGCTCCTGGTGCCCCACCTCTCCCCCTGAGTGCTGTCACAGGCAGAGGGAGGGACCAGCAGGGCCTGGGCCTGAGAGCAGTGCCAGAGGCCCAGGCAGGGCAGGTGTGGGCAGAGCTGTTGTGCAGGCGCAGAGAAGCTGCAGAGAGGCCACGGAGAGCGGGCCTGGCCATGTGGAGTGCCCTGTGCGTGGGCTTCTTGCCCATTGTAGGTAAGTGCAGGCAAGGGCTGCTGGCCCCGGGAGCTGAGCGTGGCCCTGGGCTCTGCAGGGCTCTGGGCAGCTGTGCTGAGCGCTTGCAGCCGCAGCTGTGCCCCGGCTCCAGCTGCCCAGCCATGCCTGTGGAGCACGGGGAGAGCAGCCCTGCTCCTCTGCTGCCTCTGAGCTGGGCACCTGCGTGCCAGCTGCCTGCTCTGCAGCCTGGGCACACGCAGGGCACCTCCCTGCTGCACTCAGATCTCGGGGCCCAGCGCTTGGCCCTGGCACTGGACACTGCTCCTGGGGCACTGCGGCCCCTCTGGCACAGAGCAGCTGGGCCATGGCAGCACAGGGCACAGCCCCACTGCCTGCGACAGCCCTTTGGCTTTGCTCTGCTCACCCACAGCAGCTTCAGGGACAGGACAGTGGGTGCCTCACCATCCTGTCTTGGCCAGCACAAAGGGATTTGTCCACCCAAGGTGCAATTCCTTCCTGCTTCTTTGGAGAAAATGAGGAAAAATCTTCCTGTCTGGCTGGGTGGAGGGAAATGTGGTTTCTCCTTTTTTGTGAGCCTTGCTAGCTCCCTCCAACTCTGCCCATCTGTGTCAGCTGGCTTCCCAGAGGAGGATTTTGTCCTCCCACAGCTCCCGTGCCAGTCCAAAGCCCCACCAGCATTGCTCTGACATTTGCTGGATCTTGCAGTGACTGTGGCTCGTTCTTGCTCTCTACAGCAGTCTCACTCACTGGTGCAGCCACCTTGGAGCAGTTCCCCAGGGAAGTTTCTGTACACGAGGGAGATGAATTCACCTTCCACTGCAGCATGAAGGGAGGTGCTATGAGCAGCTACAACATGTACTGGTACCGTCAGGGCCCTCAGGGCAAGGAATGGATTCATATGAATCATGATACCTATGCAGGTTTCAAAGATCGCTTTAAGGGAAGACTGCAGAGCTCCCATAACAGCTTCACACTGCAGCTCCTGGCAGCAGAACAAGGGGATGCAGCAACATATTACTGTAGTGCAGAATCACCCTGAAGCAACTCTGCAGCAGAGTGAACCAAAAACCAGCAGATGGGGATGACAGATCTTTCTGGCAGCTGCTGCCCAGGGCTCTTGTCAGGCAATGGCAGGTGCAGGAAACCTCCCTCTGGCTGGGTGGCACTACAAGGCACTGGAGGGAGGGCTGCTGGAAGGGCTGGTACCATTGGTGGTGCAGGAGGATCTGTGCTGGGAACTGCAGAGCCTGTAGTTTGGGCAAGTGCAGGTTTAGTGCACCCTGCCAGGGCTCCTGTCCAGCATGGCCTCATTTCTCCTTGGTGCCTTGGGTGCAGACCCTTGGGATGATGGGGATGTGCTGCTGGAGCTTCCAGAGTGCTGTGCTGGTTGCAGCAGGCTGTTTAGGAAAGCCAGATCAGCAGGGATGACACTGCTCTACAGAGTGGCTGCTAGAGAGCACCTGACCAGGGAGAAGGAGTTCAGGTGTGGTGAGTTGACTTTGGCTGTCCTCCAGGGGCTCAGCAAGCTGCTGTCCCACTGCCCCTCCTCTACTGGACAGGAGGAAAAATCCACAATTTACATTTGTGTGTCCAGATAAGGACAGGGAGATGGCCCAGCAGTGCCATTGTGTGCAAACACATTGACTTGGGGAAATGAAGTTATGTCATTGCCAATCAAATCAGTATAGGTTAGTGAGAAATGAGAACAAATCATGAAACATCTCCTCCACCTGATCACTGCACAGGGATTTTGAATCTGGCTTGCAATCACTTCAAAACATTATTTCTTCACCATGTCTTCCTTCTCATTCTCTTCCCATGCTTCAGTGTGTAGTCCAACCCACGGATGACATTTCTCCAGGAACTTCTCCAGTGCAGGTTCTTCCCACTGGCTGCAGGTCCTCAGAAACACCTTCAGCCCAGTGGGTCCTTTCCATAGGGTGCAGCCCTTCAGGAACAGACCATGGCACTGTGGCTCTTCTGTGGGACAGAGGCAGAAAACCTCCTCTGGCATGGGCTGCTCGCTGCATGGGACCACAGCTCCTGCCAGGAGCCTGCTCCAAGAGGAGCTCTCCATGGAGTCACAGATTTTGTCAGTCCATATCCACTTATCCACTTATTCCTGTGTGAGGTCCTGCACTGTCTGCATAGTCAATATTTGCTCCACCACCTATCCCACAGCAGCTGAGAGGGACAAGCCTTGCTTTTCAGCCTTGGGCAGCTGGGGAGTGTCTGCTCTGGTCTCTGCAGCACCTCTCACCCCTCCTTCCTAAATCATCCTCCTTCCTAATTGCAATACTGATGCTGAGAAGAATGAGTCCTGCCTGAGACGGTGAGATTTTACCTCAGTGTTTGGTTTTCTGAAGGCCCAGACTACACCAGCTCTTCCCAGCTCAGAATTCCCTGGAGCAAAGACAAAACACTGGAAGGGCAGCTCTGCTCAGCTCCTCTGTGGCTCCCATGGAGCCTCAGATTTGGCCAGGCAGGAGCTCAGCCCAGGAGGGGGGAGGGACAGGCAGGGGCAGAGACTGGAAAACGGTCAGGAGAAAGGTGAGGAGTAGAGTTCATTTTCCTCATAGTAGCCAGAATGGGACCATGATTTGAATCTGTGCTGGAAAGAGTGTTTGTAATTCAGGGGTGTTCGAGTTATTTCTGAGCAGTGCTTACATGGAGTCAAGGCCTTTTCTGCTCCTCATTCCACTCACCAGTGAATAGCCGAGGGTACACAAAATTTGGGAGGGAATACAGCTGTTTCAGCTGACCCCAGCTGAACAAAGGGGGATTCCAGGCCATAGGACATCATGATCAGCATATAAAGATGAGGAAAAGGAAGGAATGAGTGCATACTGAGTGATGGTATTTGTATTTCCAGGTAACCATTAAGCAGGAAGGAGCTCTTGTTTTCTGGAATAGGCTGATATCTTGGCTATGAATGGGAAGTAATCAATGAATTCCTTGCTTTGCTTTGCTCACACAGGCAGTGTTTGCTTTATTTACAAAAGTGCTGAGTTATTAGTTAAACCCATGAATTTTTTCACTTTTGCCCTTCCAATGAAGCAGAAAGAAGCAAGCAGCCACGTGGTGCTTAGTTACCACTGGTGGTTAAACCGTGACTAAGAAACACAATGGGCACTGAAAGAGCTGCAGTTTTAACATGGAACGGTGGAACTGACCCACATTTGGATACTTCATGAAGTTTAGGGGGTCTCACAATAACGTTGCAGTAACACATATCAGTAGTCAATTAATTGTACCTGAAGAAAGAGAAGCACTGCACCAGGAACTGCACTGCTAAGACAGACTTTCCCAGGACATGATAAAAACCTCCTTCCCTCCACTCCCAGCTCTGGCTCCATGTCAATAAACACAGGTGCTCTTCTTCTGGGCACTGTGCATTCATTTCTTTCTTTACAAGTGTAGGCTTTCATGGAAGACATACGGAGACCTGTGAGAATGCATCCATGGGCTTGCTCCTGAGCACAGCGCCCAAGGCATCCCAAACAGGAGCTACAGATGCCACAGGGTCAGGCAGCTCTCCCCAGGCTTTGCCACAATTCCCCCCTTTGTCTCTATTACATGAAAGCAGGAGGTTTTCTCAACCCTTAGTGTGAGGAGATTTCCTTGTCCCCTACTGTTTAATTTCCCTGTCAGTGCCCCAGAAAAGCCGAGACCCTTGTGCCCAACCACTCTGTCAGTGTCCAGTTAGGGGGGCCCTGCACTTGAGCCATCCTGCTGGATCAGAGGGCAGCTCTACTGACTCGCTCAGGGAAACACCAGAGTGAGGGAGAGCCCTCAGCAGGTCATCCCCTTTATTGGAGAGTGCCAGTGACTGCCAGCACCCAGGAAGGATCCACACTGACAATTTTGGAACAACACTCCTGAAAGTACAGGGTCCCTGAGGGAGCATCCCCACTGCCTGTGGGAGGCCGGCTATCACAGCCCAGCCCTGCTCTTCTCTGCCGCTGCTTGGGCATTTTTGCTACACTTTAACTCTACACCCTGTGTCTGCCCAACGCCCATGGCTCCTGCCACAATTTCAGAGATTTTACTAAATTTGTTTTGGCACCCGGGTGTGCTCACCTCTGTTCCAGCTTGCGACTATGAGGCTCCTGCTGCAGCACATTTCAGCAGCCACAGTGGCAGAGACCAGCCACCCCATGAGTTTTGCAAAGGGAGCCACCTCCCTTCTCCTCCACCGCCTGAGCCGCCATCACCTCATGAGGGAGCTGAGCTCGCGCCATAGCGCCCCCTGCTGGCGCTGGGGAATCACTGCACCCACCCTGCCCGGCCGGGAGCCAGCAGCGCCCCTGCCGGCTGTGCCCGGAACTGCACCAAAGGGGAAAGCGCCTGCGGCCGAGAGAGGCCGGGCCTGGGTGTGTGGGTCTATTTGGTGCTCTTGTTTGTTTGGGTTGCTATACATGTATTTATTAGTAAATGAATGTTATTCCTTTTCCTACATATTTGTCCGACAGCATCATAAAATAATATAATTATAAAATTATATAAAGTTATAATAATTAACCGGGAAGGAGGTCATATTTTTCCATTCCAAGGGAGGTTCTCACCTCCCATGGCAGACAGCTGTCTCTAAAACCAAAACACTGCTCCAGGATATTGACAGCAAAAAGAAAGGCAGAAGTGAGCTTTTAAAGCAAAGAAATGCCAGCATGTGTGGCTTGTGGGTGGCTGTGAGCACAGGTGTTTCTCTGAGGCCACTGGAATGCAAAGGGGGTGTTTAACGGCCTGGGAGATCTCAGTGAGGAGCAGGGTGAGGTCTCAGTGCTCTGGGAAGATTTGCCAGGCAGGGCAGGGGATGTGAGAGGCACCTGTGTGCGCCCACGCCTGGGGCAGGAGGAGTTTAGGACTTGTTCCCTTTTTCATGCTAACAGTTTAACTGACTGGAAACATCACATCAGCACATTCCCCAGCTTTCCTGCAGGACTCAAGCAACAAGGAAGAGAAAGAAATTGACACTCAAGGGAACAGCAGCTGAACAAACCCCTGGTAGCAATGGGAAATAGTAGCATTGCTATTTTAATCACTGATTAAAAATGAGAAACACACCTCTACCTTTTGGAATAACAACAACATAATAATGATAATTTTCCTGCTTTCTCTCCAGCTTAACTCCATCAGACTTTTCAGAGGTCTCATGTAATGCCCAAGTTCTCATTTAAAACTCATGATTTCAGATACTATTTTAGAGTCTACCTTGAAAGCAATGTGGTGTTTTCTCATGTGATATTTTGGATCTCAAGCCACTGAAGAGTTCATGTGACTGCTTGTATAATCCAATACCTTGTGGAGTGGAAAAGAGACAGTTTTTGCTATGAAATATATCACTGTGATGAATATATAAGCTGGTGGTACCACAATGATATAAACAGGATAAGGACCAGTATAAAAACCCAAAGAATGAAAAAAGGTGATATATTTTAGGAAAGAAAGAAGATGGGTGACTGTAATGTTTAAGAAGAAAACTAGAACATCCTTTATATATTTCCTTGTAGCCTGGATGCATAAAAGAGCTCATGAAGGTTTTAAAAGGTGGAAAAAAGGAAGAAGTTGAAAACTCTTTACTCAATCAAGCTAACTGAAATCATCGAACTAGTCAAGTAATTTTTTTCTCTTTTCAGTTTACAAAGTAAAATTACCTCTGGGTGCTCTCATGGATAATTAGGCCAACTATCTAGTGATCCATCTCTTGATTTACAACAAGTTTACGCAGCATGAAGAAAGATTGAGTTATTGGAATACAAAGTATTCAGTGTGTGAGGAAGATAAATGGACCAGGGACGACTCTCACAGCTGAACCAAGTAAGTGACATTTCTTTATTTCTAAAACTTCCTTTGAAATTAATATGGGGGAGAACAAGGGAATTTAATGGTTGGGTTCACTGAAAGAATTTTCAGCTGCAATAATCCCTTGAATGCACTCGCTGTGCAGCCAGGCTTTCAAGCCAAACCCTCAGCTTGGATCTGCTCAGGAAGCTTTCCCAGGAACATCTGGGCTGACTCTGCACAGCACCATTATTCCATGATCCCCAAACACCAGCAGGGCACTGCTTAGCCTGTGATAACTTATTCCCACTTTGGGCAGCACTCTGGCCCAAATTCACTGTCCAGTGTCCAATTCTCCAGCGGGCTTGCACTGACTGACTTGGGGCAGGAATGCAGAGCTCAGTGAGGATCTTCCAGGATGAGGAGTTTGAGACAGATCTGTAACTCCTGGTTGGAGAAGTTCTGATTTGACACTGGCACCACCAAACTGAAGATATACATGATTATATTTTACCCTAATTCTATATTATACATGTTACATATGTTATGTATGTTATATATTATATACTATATAATTGTTATATTAGGAGTTTTGAGAATACTCCTACATCAAAATGAGATGTGGGATACTCCAGGCACACCCTGTTGCGGGCTCAGTTAAGGACAGAGAAGGTTTTCCTTTAGGTTCAGCTTGCATTATTCCAGATTAAATATTCATGTGGATGCTAAGGCCCATTTCTTTCTGGAATAGAGGGCTCTTCTTGTGACTTTATAAGATGAAAGCAAACAAGAAGAACAAATTTTTCTCCAAACAAATTTTTAGAACATAAAACATGAATCCCTTCCAGAAGGAAGCAGTGGTAGGAATTCAGGGCTGTACTGTCAGGGAATGCAAACTAGTGGGACTCAGGTGAGCCTTCTGGGGTCAGATAAAACAAATCTTCTGCTCTCTGAACTACAGTTGCACTGTGTGCATTATTGCTTGCTGAAGTTCCTGCCCAGGGAGCTATTGCAGAGAAACAGCCTGGTTGTGTTCTGGCTGTTTGCAAAGCCTGGAGGGGAGACCACATGAAAAGCCTTTCAAGGTCTTCTCAGAGAACACAGAATGCACAGCACTGACAGGCTCTGGCCAATGCTTGGTAGATCACCTGGGAAGGAAATGTTGGATTTCTGGTGGGTGTCTGGCTGCTGGAGGTGTGCACAGTGTATAGTTGTGCCTGTTTGATCAGGAGAGCTGACCCATGAAGTTGTGGCACAGCACGGTTTGTCTTTCACCTCAGTTCCTCAGCAGTGTCACAGGGCTGATGGAGAAAAGGGTGTAAAATCAGAGCTCCTTGATCAAACTTCCATCAGTACCCTGGGATGAACAAAATGTCAGAGCTGGGGGATCTCTTGACCCACCTGCAAGGCAGACACCACGCAAAATGAAAAGCCTCATGCACCTCTTTACCCAAGAGACCCCTCAGGATGCTCCTGTCAAAGCAGACACGTCCATCTTTGTGGATGTGTCTGACATCTTTTCATAAGCTGAGCCCTTTCTGGCAAGGAAGGCTGCTGGAGGATTCCTTTCAGTTCCATGGTTTTAGTCTCATCCAAATTGCTAATCTGAGTTCAATCCTGACATTGGCTTTTGAGATCACCCTTGATTCTCCACTTGTGACCTGACCTGGAGGCAAAGATATTTTGTTTAAAAAACAAGTCATGGTACCACAATGATTTGTGGGCAACTAAATACTTTTGACACCAATAGTTTTCTTGTAAGACAGCTGGTTGTGGGTTCAAGCAATTTTCTTTTGTTACTTGTACCTCTAATGACAAGGAATAATGACATAAAAGACACTAAATGGGATTGTTACAAATTAGTCACAGCCGACTATATGTGAGTTTTCAATCACTCGGCACATGGGCAAGCCTGCAGCAAAATCAATCCTGTCCAGATCATGAGGTTGGTTACATGCAGTCCAAAAACTTCTATCCTAGAAGTCATTGTGGAGAAAACAACTGCATCACAAGATGTTGGCACCGCTGTGAAAACAACACCTTTACCAATACCTTTGCCAACGACTTTCCACACCGAGATCATCATCTCTGAGGAACAGAACACAACAGTGGTGATGTGCACGGACAAGTCCGACAGCAGCATGGTAACAATACTGCCAGGTACGGTTTGGTGGCACAGGTGCAACATTTTTCTAGGGACAATGTCCTGTGGGGCTTGGTGTTCTTCTTCTGCTAGTCAGCATTGCCCTGGGCAGCCAGCAAAAATCAGAGAGATATTTGGTATTTCAACAGGGAGAGCTGAAAGATGTTCCAAAGCATCTGAAAGAAATGGTTTCAGCTGTTCAATAACTTTGGGAGAGAGGGGGAAGACACATTCTATTTGATTAAAACAGGAATTTCCTTATGACTACATATTTCACCCTGCAGCAGCAAACTTGCTGCAGCACAACCTGGAACAGCTGATCCAACACCAACAAAAAGTTCAAAGTGTGGCATGTTTTGGGGTTTATTACTAAATCCCATTTTATATTCTGTGGCATTGTTTTTGTAGTCCTGAAGGTCATTCAAGGTGCTGAAGGGGCTAGTGAGAGGGTTTGCAATAGCACAGAGCCCTCAGCACAAGGTGAGTTACCCAAACAGGATGTGAAGTTACATTGCTCTCTGGGGGATAAAGGCATGGAAATGTATTTTCTCCAGGGCAGAGGACTCAGAACACAACACATTCACCAGACACAGGCTGCTGTTCCAAGGTGGCTCCTGCAATTACACACAAGCCCAAGGAAGGAAAAAGCAACAGAGACAGGCCCTGGGCTCCCCTGTTGTTGCCATGTTCTCTCTCAGCTGTTCCTTTGCTGCTCTTCCTTTCCCTGAAACTCTCACCTGTGGATTTTCCACTCTCTGCCAAGATCACAGCACCAAAACCTAGACCATGATATCTCCCCTCTTTTCTGGTCACGGAGCAGACCCTGAAGAGCAGAGAGTGAACATGCTGTCCATGGCTGTGCTGGGTTTGAGAGTCCTGCTGGCAAAAGGCATAGCCTTCAATACCCTCATGAGCATCAAAGTGTTTCTCTCCTGAGGTAAGGGATCTCATAGCTTGGTGTCTGGAAAGCCTGGAAGCATATGCCAGGAGTGACTTTTTGTCCCTGTGTATGTCCCTAGCCTCACAAGCAATCAGGCCTATTCATCTGCTCCTGAATCCATTTCACAGCCCTTGCAAGTATTCTGGCAAAAAACACAACATCGATGACCAAATCACACACATTAAAACCACTTTCCCCCCTCGAAAAGCAATTAAACAAGCCCACCCTGACTCCCAAAGGACAAAGGAAAAAGCATTTTTCCGTATTCAAAGCTCCATTCTTGAGGCTGGTTCCCAAATTTTGTTTGCCAGAGAAACACTGGTATTACCTGAACAGCCCAAGAAATATCTCATTGACTATATCAAGTGGCAGAGCACAAAGCCTGGAGAAAAATCCAGACAAATAAGGATTCAAAGGCAAGGATCCAAAAATAAAAACATGTGGGAGTAAAGAGAGGAGGGGGATTTTAAAATTAAAGTATATGAAGAGGAAGAAAAGACAGTCCAGCCTAACTTTTGTGAGTGTATCTGTCCTCATCTGACAGTTATCAAGCAGTGGTTCATAGGCCCAATTTCATTAAATGTACTTTAAACCTCCCTTTGCTCTTCCAGACGTGGGGAATGAACACAAAGAAGAGCAGGAAAGAACGTGAACCAGCAGCACAAGGGGGCTGAACAAGCAGGGCCAGAGCTGCTGACAGAGACCAGCCAGGACACAAGGCAGCACCTTCCCCTGAAGACATGCAACACTCTGCACTCCTGCCTGGCCAGCTGATTTACACTCAAGAGTTTTAAGTGATTTTGCTGTTTCCTCTCCTCTGACAACAGAGGAGAGTGGATTTACCCTCATCCTCCTGCTAAGCAGATGCCCCCACTCTTCTGGCATTTGCACACCAGTGTCCAGCCTGCTTCTGTAGCTTTGAAAACTCCAGTGCTCACTGCAGACAGATGGCCTTTGACAAGCACCTTTCCCAGGCATGTTGTGTTACTGCCTGGGGAACTGGAGCAGCACTGCTGGGGGAATTCCAGCACAGGAGCTGCCATTTGTAGGTTTGGATTTAGATAGTTTTATAAGTGTGTATTGCAGATAAGAAGAGCTGTGTAGAATCTGGAGTGATTTAATTCAACCAGACAATGCTAATTTCTTGATTAAGCCTGTATTTCTTCTTCCAAATGTATTGCATGTCCATTTTATGTTCCTGTGGTTGTGACAAAAATAAAGATGCACTAGCACAAAATGCTGTGGGTTTTCTGTGCTTTTTCTTCTGAAACTGAGATGGAATTGCTGAAATCCAACTGGCCTAAAAGCCCACTGGGATCAGAAAAAAAATCTTTAATGATGTAGATATCCTGTTGGCTAAATTTATCTTTTGCAGACTTTGTGCAATGAAATGTCTCTGGCACATTCAGGAGCCTCAGTGAGGAGAGTCCTTGCTGAAGACGCGAGGGAGGAAAATGCTCCTGTCAGCAGAGAAGAAACCCTGCTGTTGTTTTGTACTCTTGGATAGGATGAAGGGGCCACCAGAAAATCATTTGAGGTGGTTTGATGGATTGATAGTTTCCATAGCATCTTGGCTCTTATCTAACAGAGCCCAGCCCACACCTTCCCCAGCTCATGCCCCTCTCACAGGCTACAGGCAGGATGCTGTGGTCACCATTTCTGACTCAGTCACCAGGCAGCATTAACCCTCCCCTGCTTTTGAAAACACAAGGTAACCACATCCGGAAGGGGAGATAAGGCTTTGCTCCCCCTGCCTGAGCTCCTGCAGCCCTCAAGAGAGCCTCTGCACAGGCCACAGCAAGGGCTGCTGCACTGAGCTTGCTCAGCTCACACCCTCCGGCCTGGAGTGCTGAAAAAGTCCTTTGAAAAGAAACTTCAGTTCCTTTTCCCCTAGGCAAAGGTGAACAAAACCCCTGACTTAAAGTATATAAAGAAATTTCAGCAGACATATAAAAACATCTCAGCAGATTGGGAGGAGCACAGAAGATACTCAAAAGATAACAACCATTAATGAACATCACCTCCAAACATCAGGCCTGGTGAGAACCAAAATAACATCAAAGGTGTAGTGATCAATAAAAAAGCAAACACTACAAAGTGTGGAACTTGGGACCAATGGTCTTTGAACCAATAAATTTCCCTAGGGTTTGACTGTAGAAGTACACAAAAACTCTACTGAAAACATTGTGCGATGGACGGATTTTCTCTGCACAACCCATGCAATGTGTGGATGAAATTATTTTGGTTGCATCTCCTCGCCAGAATAAAGCAATGCCTTGATTCTCTAACATGCAGTGTGGTAGTTGACATCTGTCCTGCTGATCAAGTCAAAATGGTGAGAGCTCTCTCCAGTGGCAGACAACATTAAAAGCATGCTGAAAGAATAAAGCTTTCTCCAAGAGGTTACATGGAAAAACACAGTGATGAACACAATGAGAATGGGCACCACTAAATACCATTTTGTACCACTGAACCCTCCAGTTTTCTTATACCACGTTAAAAATGCAATGTAATAATCATATTCCTGCATCTGCTACGCATAATCTGACCTATCACTTTTGTGCCCAAAAATCCTATGAACATCCTGACAAAATTAGATTTAACACAAACAGAAACTCAAAAAGAGTATGGTTAATTACCTGGCTAAGGCAATTTCTCTTTCTCTCTTTGCCTTAAATTTCAATCAGCAGATGTGGTATGAACTGAAGTAATAGGAACCTGATCTTCCCCCTGCAAAATTACTCAGGACTGGGGAGTGCAAAGCTCCTGGGAATGTCTATCTTTCCAAATGAAAGCTTTGAAAATAGATGTCAATTCTGGGATTTCTGTAGATGAGGGTCTTAGTCGATTCCTGTCTATGCCAAAGCCTCTGACAACCAAGCAAATTACACTTTCGTGACCTGTACTGAAACATAACCTGCAACGAGACAGAGTAGAGACAGAGTAGAGACAGCCCAGCCCTCATTAAATGGACACCTCTAACAGGCACTGTGCACACACTGTTTTATTTCGATGACAAATACTGTCTGGCCATGGGCTTCCAACTGCCTGGGAGCACTGCTAGATCATCCCAAGTATCTCTCTCTAACACTTGACAGAAACCACCTCCAGAGGCTGAGTGTTTCTGTCCTCTCCCCAGTCCCCTTCTCAGTGACCACAGCCCTGCACAATATCATCATGGGGAGCACCTATGGGAACATGCACAGGGTTAGGTCCCACAGCCACAGGAACAGCCCCTGCAGCATTGGCACCAGTGGCTCCATACCTGATAAAGCTAATGCTGAGATCAGATTGGTTTGCAGCCCACTCTGGGCAGATCTGTTCTTTTCTCAACTTTTCATGCCTCACACTGGTTGCCAAATGAGGCTGTTGTGGTTTAGGAATGGAATTTCCCAATTTAGAGTTCCCACTGAGCCACTCCAAATCAAGCCTGAGGCCCTTTCCCAGGATCACACAAAGTGTGGGAATGGAGAGGGCTTCGCAGAAGGATAGGGAACACGCAGGGTGAGAGACACCCCGGAGGGCAGCAAGAGCTTCAAGCTGTGCTCCTGGTGCCCCACCTCTCCCCCTGAGTGCTGTCACAGGCAGAGGGAGGGACCAGCAGGGCCTGGGCCTGAGAGCAGTGCCAGAGGCCCAGGCAGGGCAGGTGTGGGCAGAGCTGTTGTGCAGGCGCAGAGAAGCTGCAGAGAGGCCACGGAGAGCGGGCCTGGCCATGTGGAGTGCCCTGTGCGTGGGCTTCTTGCCCATTGTAGGTAAGTGCAGGCAAGGGCTGCTGGCCCCGGGAGCTGAGCGTGGCCCTGGACTCTGCAGGGCTCTGGGCAGCTGTGCTGAGCGCTTGCAGCCGCAGCTGTGCCCCGGCTCCAGCTGCCCAGCCGTGCCTGTGGAGCACGGGGAGAGCAGCCCTGCTCCTCTGGTGCCTCTGAGCTGGGCACCTGCGTGCCAGCTGCCTGCTCTGCAGCCTGGGCACACGCAGGGCACCTCCCTGCTGCA
Organism: Ammospiza caudacuta; assembly: GCF_027887145.1. NCBI lineage: Eukaryota > Metazoa > Chordata > Aves > Passeriformes > Passerellidae > Ammospiza > Ammospiza caudacuta. The sequence goes on from NC_080619.1 coordinate 3,862,345, forward strand.
CTCAGATCTCGGGGCCCAGCGCTTGGCCCTGGCACTGGACACTGCTCCTGGGGCACTGCGGCCCCTCTGGCACAGAGCAGCTGGGCCATGGCAGCACCGGGCACAGCCCCACTGCCTGCGACAGCCCTTTGGCTGTGCTCTGCTCACCCACAGCAGCTTCAGGGACAGGACAGAGGGTGCCTCACCATCCTGTCTTCGCAAGGACAAAGGGATTTGTCCACCCAAGGTGCAATTCCTTCCTGCTTCTTTGGGGAAAATGAGGAAAAATCTTCCTGTCAGGCTGGGTGGAGGGAAATGGGGTTTCTCCTTCCTTGTGAGCCTTGCTAGCTCCCACCAACTCTGCCCATCTGTGTCAGCTGGCTTCCCAGAGGAGGATTTTGTCCTCCCACAGGTCCCGTGCCAGTCCAAAGCCCCACCAGCATTGCTCTGACTTTTTCTGGATCTTGCAGTGACAGTGGCTCGTTCCTGCTCTCTGCAGCAGTCACTGGCCAGGTGGCCTTGGAGCAGCACCCCAGGGAAGTGACCGTGCGAGAGGGAGATGAATTCACCTTTGAGTGCAGCATGAAGGGAGGCTCTGTGAGCAACTACTACATGTACTGGTACCGTCAGGGCCCACAGGGCTCTCTGCAATGGATTTGCATGGACAGGTATTCCTACGGAGAATGTTTCCAAGGTCGCTTTAACGCAAGGAGGGACGACTCCCATAACACCTACAAACTGCAGATCCTGGCAGCAGGGCTAGGCGATGCAGCAACATATTACTGTGGAGCAGACTCACCCTGAAGCAGCTCTGCAGCAGAGTGAACCAAAAACCAGCAGATGGGGATGACAGATTTCTCAGCATTTCTTTCTGGCACCTCCTCCCCAGGGCTCTTGTCAGGCAATGGCAGGTGCAGGAAATGTCTCTGGTTTGGTGGCACTAAAAGGCACTGGAGGGAGGGCTGCTGGAAGGGCTGGAGCCATTGATGGTGCAGGAGGATCTGTGCTGGGAACTGCAGAGGCTGCAGTTTGGGGAAGTGCAGGGTTAGTGCACCTTGCCAGGACTCCTGTCCAGCATGGCCTCATTTCTCCTCTCCACCTCTCCGTTGCTCTCAGCCCTTTTAACTTTCTCCTTGTGTGGAGTAGAGACACCCCAGCTCTTATTAAGTGGACACCTCTAATAGGCATTGGGCACACACAGTTTAATTTTGATGTCAAATAGAGTCTCTCGCGAAGAAGATCCACCTGCCTGGGAGCACTGCTAGATCATCCTTGGGGGAACATCTTTCCTTGATAAGAGCCACCTCCAGAGGCTGAGAGTTTCTCTCCTGTTCCCAGTCCCCTTCTCAGTGCCCACAGCCCTGCACAATATCATAATGAGAAGCTCATATGGGCACATCCACAGGGTTAGGTCCCACAGCCACAGAAACAGCCCCAGCAGCATTGGCACCAGTGGCACCATACCTGACAAAACAAATGCTAAGATCAGATTGGTCTGCAGCCCACTCTGGGCAGATCTGTTCTTATCTCAACCCTTCATGCCCAAGACTGGATGCCAAATGAGGCTGTTGTGGTTTAGGAATGGAATTTCCCAATTTAGTGTTCCCACTGAGCCACTCCAAATCAAGCCTGAGGCTCTTTCACAGGATCACACAAAGTGTGAGTATGGAGAGGGCTTCGCAGAAGGATAGGGAACACGCAGGGTGAGAGACAGCCAGGAGGGCAGCAAGAGCTTCAAGCTGTGCTCCTGGTGCCCCACCTCTCCCCCTGAGTGCTGTCACAGGCAGAGGGAGGGACCAGCAGGGCCTGGGCCTGAGAGCAGTGCCAGAGGCCCAGGCAGGGCAGGTGTGGGCAGAGCTGTTGTGCAGGCGCAGAGAAGCTGCAGAGAGGCCACGGAGAGCGGGCCTGGCCATGTGGAGTGCCCTGTGCGTGGGCTTCTTGCCCATTGTAGGTAAGTGCAGGCAAGGGCTGCTGGCCCCGGGAGCTGAGCGTGGCCCTGGACTCTGCAGGGCTCTGGGCAGCTGTGCTGAGCGCTTGCAGCCGCAGCTGTGCCCCGGCTCCAGCTGCCCAGCCGTGCCTGTGGAGCACGGGGAGAGCAGCCCTGCTCCTCTGGTGCCTCTGAGCTGGGCACCTGCGTGCCAGCTGCCTGCTCTGCAGCCTGGGCACACGCAGGGCACCTCCCTGCTGCACTCAGATCTCGGGGCCCAGCGCTTGGCCCTGGCACTGGACACTGCTCCTGGGGCACTGCGGCCCCTCTGGCACAGAGCAGCTGGGCCATGGCAGCACCGGGCACAGCCCCACTGCCTGCGACAGCCCTTTGGCTGTGCTCTGCTCACCCACAGCAGCTTCAGGGACAGGACAGTGGGTGCCTCACCATCCTGTCTTGGCAAGGACAAACGAATTTATTGCCCCATTGTGTAAATCCTTCCTGCTTCTTTGAGGAAAATCAGAAAAAGCTTCCTGTCGGACTGGGAAAAGGAAGGAGGAAAATGCCATGTCTCCTTCCTAGTGAGCCTTGCCAGCTGCCACCAGCTCTGCCCATCTGTGTCAGCTGGCTTCCAAGAGGAGGATTTTGTCCTCCCGCAGGTCCAGTGCCAGTCCAAAGCCCCACCAGCATTGCCCTGACCTTTGCTGGAATTTAGAGTGACTGTGGGTTGTTCTTGCTCTCTGCAGCAGTCACTGGCCAGGTGGCCTTGGAGCAGCACCCCAGGGAAGTGACCGTGCAAGAGGGAGATGAATTCACCTTTGAGTGCAGCATGAAGGGAGATGACATGAGCAGCTACTACATGCACTGGTACCGTCAGGGCCCAGGGGGCTCTCTGGAATGGATTTACGAGAGCTATGCTGGTACCTATGGAGATGGTTTCCAAGATCGCTTTAAGGGAAGAGTGCAGAGCTCTGAGAACAGCTTCACACTGCAGCTCCTGGCAGCAAAGCTAGGGGATGCAGCAACTTATTACTGTGGAGCAGAACCACCCTGGAGCAGCTCTGCAGCAGAGTGAACCAAAAACCAGCAAATGGGGAAGACAGATCTCTCAGCATTTCTTTCTGGCAGCTGCTCCCCAGGGCTCTTGTCAGGCAATGGCAGGTGCAGGAAATGTCCCTCTGGCTGGGTGGCACTAAAAGGCACTGGAGGGAGGGCTGCTGGAAGGGCTGGTGCCATTGATGGTGCAGGAGAATCTGTGCTGGGAGCTGCAGAGGCTGCAGTTTGGGCAAGTGCCGATTTAGTGCACCTCACCAGGGCTCCTGTCCAGCATGGCCTCATTTCTCCTCTGTGCCTTGCCTTGGCTCCCAACCCTTTTACTTCAGGGACAGTCAGCATGGCTTTGGTAAAAGGGAATTAGGCTTAGCCACATTGACAGCATTCTACAGTGAGACAAAGGGCCTTGCTGGGTGAGGAGAGAGTGGATATTGTGCATTCTTCATTCAGGTGAGCTCCCAGCACTGACTTCCCTGGAAACCTTCTGCACAAATCCTTTCATTATGCCCTAAAGAATGGCTCAGTGACATGCATTGTGCAAGGGTACATATTCTTCCTCCAGGGCTGTGGGATATGAAATTCCAGAAGGCTGATCTGGCTGCTGAAGTCTGAGGTGAATAAAGCATTCAGGACCTCAGCCCTGTCCCATACCCTCTGTCACCTGGTCCCCATCCCATTCAGCACTGGGCCCACGTTTTCCCAGCCTCGTTTGTCGATGCAGCCTCCTGGCATGTTGTCCTGACTCCTTGCTCACTGGGGAGGAATCCTCTTCAGCTCAGCACTGCTGGGACTGGGGACCAATGTGTCCCTGCTGGGCTCCCAAGCCTGGGAAGGACATGGACTGAGGGGAACAAATGCAGTGAAGGGCCATGAACACAAGGGAGGCAACAGCTGACATATAAGGAGAGCCTGGGAGATCTCGGTCCATTAAGTATAGACAAGAAATTGATGGCAGGGAATTTTGTCACATGAATCTCTTGCTGTCCTCCAGCACTGGCTATTGGTTTGTGCAAGGGAGGGAGAAAGAGCTTCTACTCATCTTTTCTCAATTGAATTTCCTTCCATCTACTCTGCCGAGGATTGCAGCCCCCACCAACAAGCCATGGCCAGCAACAGACTTGTCCAGCTCCAGGAAGCAGCCAATAGACCAGTGAAATGAGAATGCTTGTTCTTCCCCTTCTATCCAAAGCCATGTGTTTAGAAAAATTATTAAAAAGTAACTTCTCTTGGTAATATTGCTCTAAGCATTCTCTTGTGGCAAGGAACTTACAGGCAACAAAATGGAGAAAAAATCCCTGAGAGAAAGAAGAGGAAAAACCCTAATCTCCACCAACTGTTGAAGTTGAAAAAATCCCTGGTTATTGCAGGAGGATTAGGAAAATGCTCCACTAATTATATGATTAAGATAACAGTCAAATTAAAAGCCAACTTCAGTCAACTATAACAACAGCAAATAGAATCAATTAAAGCACCATCAGCTGAACCAAAATAAATCCTGAACAATTCTTAAACATGGTTCTGATTTTTCCTCTGGCATGCAAACAGGCTTTGAGGAGAGTAATGCTTGAAGGTCTAGAAGAATTAGAAAATATAGAATGAAAACAACTTGAAAATTTATAAGCTGGAGAGATGCTTCCCAGAAAACCTTTCAAGTATTTAACCCAAACTCTCTTGTGTGTTAAAAGACAAACCAGTAACCAGATCCTTTCTCTGAGGCACTTCTAACAACAATATTCCTTGCCAAAGTGTTCGAGCAATATTCTAGTTAGATGAACAATAACTGTCTCCTTTGTCAAAACAGGCTAGGATAATTATTTTATTTTTAGTGTAGAAAATCCTCTGGAACATTGTTAGATGTTCAGAAGTAGAGCAATGTAGAGACACAGGAAAACAAAAGGCAGCACCACAAAGACATGAAAGAGGAGACATCACCTGGCACTGGAACTCCCCCCAGATGTTTTTGTAGAACTGTCTAGCACAGTGGTGGGCTACTTACCACAGTGACTGAAAACAACTGAACCACCACACACAAACTTTCTCCCTCCCTTCTCTTGAAGGAGGAAAACATGGTGGCTTTACCTCATCTATTTTTCCTTAGACAACTCTGTGCACATACACAGATTTGATTTACCAGAATTACTGAAACAGCACCACACCCCTCCGAATTTTCCAAGACCAATTTCCTCACCATTCAACCTGAGATCTTGGCTCTTGCAAACAGGTCATTTTAGACATTTGATCATCGCGGTCAGTTGAACAACTTGACAGGAACCTTCTGTATTTACCAGTTATGAGTTTATTCAGGAGCCCTTTGTTCATAATTTTGGATGTCTGACACAAAGCTTGACTTACTGCTTTGTCAAGAGGAACAATTCTTGAGGCTCAAAAGAGATAATCTCTGAATGTGAGCAGCTCTCCTTCTCTGTCCAGGACCATAACCCATGGGATTCCTCCCAGAAGAGCCCAGACTCTGCTCTCCTGAAGCCCAGGGCTCCAGTACTATTTTTGCATTGCTCTCTTCTCCCAGCATCCTGAGCTCTAACACTGCATGGTCACTGCAGCCAAGGCTGCCCCAGCACCAATTCTTCCTCAGTGGCACACAGAGGTCCAGCTCACCAGCATTTGTGTTAGTAAGTTCACATCAGTACGTGCCAGAAAACTCCTGACTGTGTGTGCCCAGCTGTGCTGTCCTGCCATCAGACACCTGACACACTTTAAGCACCCCATGAAGACCAGAGCCCAGGGATGTCCCATTTGTCCCATGAAAGCCTCACCTATTTCTTCCCATTCCTCTCATGTTTTCTACCCATATTTCTGCTTTGGGAATGGCCTAAATTCCCTATCCATTCATGGTTTTGTCTTTGTGTTCAGAATGGTCACTGCCTCCCCTTGCTCAGGAAGTGTCGCGATGGGTGAGGGGCAGCAGGGATTCCCTGAGAGTTGAGGGTCGGGGGCTGCTGCTTCCTTCCAGAGGGGCTGCTCAACTCTGGAGCCACGGGGCAAGGGTGTCTGACTGGAGACACTGTTGCCCTGTGCTTTTTGCCTGTTATTCTTTCTTTCTTTTCCTTTGGCACTTTGAGTAGGGATTGCCAGGTTGATTCTCTGCTTCTCTGTCATTTGAGAGCCCAGAGCCCGTGTGTGCTACACCAGGAGCAGGGAGGCAGGAGCACGCAGGGCTACACCCTCTGCTGATCCCAGGATCAGCCTTTGCCAATGATCTGTCCAAAGGAGCAATCCCCCACCCAGCCCTGCTGTTGTCTGCCACTGCCGCAAGGATTTTTGCGACACCATAATTTGACACCCCTTGTCTGCCCAGACATCCGTGACATCTGCCACAGCTTCAGAGTTTCCCCTACACTTGGTTTATCACTGTGAGTGTTCTCACCTCTGCTGTGGAAGCCTGCTGCTCTAAGCTTCATGACAGAGCTGGTTTCGGTACCAGGAGGGGCACCAGGACCGCCTGCTCCTGTGGGATTGTAAAGGGAGCCCCTTCTCCATCTCTCCTGCCTGCCCACCCACCATTACCCACATGCAGAGAGGTGGCCAAGCTCGCGCCACAACGCCCTCTGCTGGCGCGGAGGAATCACCGCACCCGCCCTGCCCGGCTGGGAGCCAGCAGCGCCCCTGCTGGCTGTGCCCGGAACTGCACCAAAGGGGAAAGCGCCCGCAGGTGACAGAGGCCGGGCCTGGGTGTCTGGTTCTGTTTGCTGCTGCTGCTGTTGTTTGTTTGGGTTGTTATACATACACATACTAGTAAAGAACTTTTATTCCGCTTCCCATATATTTCCTTGAAAGCCCCTTTATTTCAAAGTTATAATAATTTGGAGAGAAGGGGGTCCTATTCTCCATTCCAGGAGTAATTCCTGCCTTCCTTGGCAGACATCTGTCTTTTACACTAGGACAGCCACCACCACCTGAGTGAGGCAGCACAGGCAGCAGATGGAACAGCCACAGACAAACTCAGAGTACATTTATTTCCATGACCTTGCTACACTGAGGGAATCCCTGACCAAAGCCAGGCAGAGGGAAGGAGAGATACTGGCATGTAAACTGCATTCATGCTAGAGGAACCCTGGGTGCAGTTCACCCTGGGCTGTCAAGGGTAATTCCCAGCTGGAAGGTCACTTCAGCAATTTACGACCCTCCTGCATCCTCTGTTTTTAATCCATTCCTCCCATCAACCCCAGAGTAGGCGTGCTGCATCCTAGAACTCTGTTCATACACCACTAGTACCTACAAGAAGAGAAGTAGGGGAATTAGACTGCATTGTAAGAAATGCTCTGAAAGAACACCAGAGGTACTGATTATTTTTCTGCTTTCTATCCACCTAAACTCCACCACATCCTTCATAGGTGTCACATAATACCCACGTTCTAATTTACAACTCAACCTCTCTGATATTATTTGAGATCCCTCCTTGAAAGCCATGTGGTGTTTCTTTGTGTGGTGCGTTTGGTCTCAAACCACTGAAGATGTCATGTGACTGCTTGTATAATCCAATATTCTGTGTAATGGAACAGAGACAGTTTTTGGTATGAAATATATCACTGTGGATTAGCTGGATTACCACAATGATATAAACAGCATAGGGACCTGTACAAAAACAAAAAGAGGGAAAGAAGGTGACAAATGTCGGGAAAGAAAGGAGACGGGTGACTCTAAGGATTAAGAAGAGAAGAACAACATTCTTGTTATATTTCCTTGTATCCTGGACACATAAAAGAGCTCATGAAGGTGGTAAAAGGTGGAAGAAAGGGAGAAGTTGAAAGTTCTATACTCAATCAAGCCTTTTGAAATCACTGAACAATTCAATTAACCTTTATTCCCTTTCCAGTTTTGGAAGTAAGCGGACCTCTGGATCCTACCATGGACTTGCACCCATGGATAATTAGGACTAATGGCTTTCCATCACCTGGTTTTACAACACTTTTGAACACCATGAGGAAAGAGTGAGTTATTGGAATAAGCCTTAGCAGTGTGAGGACAGCTAAGCTTATATTTGGACCAGGGACGATTCTCACAGTTGAACCAAGTAAGTGACATTTCTTTATTTCTAAAACTTCATTGTAAATTAATGTGTGGGAGAACAAGGGAATTTAAAGGTTTGGGTTCACTGGAAGGATTTTCAGCTGCAATAATCCCTTGAACGCACTCGGTCTCCAGCCAGGCTTCCAAGCCAAACCCTCAGCTTGGATCTGCTCAGGAAGGTTTCCCAGGAACATCTGGGCTGACTCTGCACAGCACCATTATTCCATGATCCCCAAACACCAGCAAGGCACTGCTTAGCCTGTGATAACTTATTCCCACTTTGGGCAGCACTCTGGCCCAAATTCGCTGTCCAGTGTCCAATTCTCCAGCGGGCTTGCACTGACTGACTTGGGGCAGGAATGCAGAGCTCAGTGAGGAGCTCCCAGGATGAGGAGTTTTGAGACAGATCTGTAACTCCTGGTTGGAGAAGTTCTGGTTTGACACTGGCACCACCACACTGAGAGTGTCCCCAGGTAAGGCATTCCACTGTCCTGGGGACAGAGCAGGAAGGAGGTGAAATAGCCTTGGGCTAAAATTCTCACAAGTGCCTCATAGCCAAGAACTCCCAGAATGAAAGACAATTGGCCGCCAAGTTGTGTGGGTTCTGAAAAGTGCAGTGTGGGGAGTAGGGATTATCAGCAGTGTTACTTACTTCTATATTTGTTTGGAGTTCTGTAGTGAACAATAAAGGTGCAGGTCACCCCAAGCTTTTATACAGAAATATGAATGTTGGGGTGGCAGAAGGGTTTTTGATATTGATCTCGGTGATCCTAAAGTATGAGATGCATCCCTCAGAAATTGTTGCTTTGCTTTTAGAGGTCTGCATGTCTTTAAAGTGTGGCAAGAATGTCCCATGTTATTTTACATCCCTAAAACCTCCTACTCTACCTCCAGAAAGAAGTGGGACTGCTTTGGGTGCTGCCTAATATCTCTCCATGTCTGTAGGATATGTTGCATTGGAATAAATGTAGATTTAGGAACAATCTCACTGCTCTTCTAATTCTAAAGGGACAAAGCAATGAAAATTTAGCATTCTGCAGAAAGACCTCTTCTTTCCTGGCTGTTCAATGTTTCTTTTTTCTTTTTTTTTCCTAGCTAATGACAGGATACTTTCAGAGCTGCACAGAAACTCTGGAATTATGTTTGGTAGTAAAAGACGTTGAACCTAAAGTATCAAAGTCCCTTTTGAGTCTGCTGAAATACTTAATGTGTTGAAGTCAAAGTTTCCAGGATGTGTGCAATCTCCCCCTTTTGTTCAAATAAATTTGAACATAAACATAAAAGATTAATCGCTTCAGAAGCAAGCAGTGGTAGGAATTCATGGCTGTACTGTCAGGGAATGCAAACTAGTGGGACTCAGGTGAGCCTTCTGGGGTCAGATAAAACAAATCTTCTGCTCTCTGAACCACAGTTGCACTGTGTGCATTATTGCTTGCTGAAGATCCTGTCCAGGGAGCTATTGCAGAGAAACAGCCTGGTTGTGTTCTGGCTGTTTGCAAAGCCTGGAGAGGAGACCACATGAAAAGCCTTTCAAGGTCTTCTCAGAGAACACAGGATGCACAGGACTGACAGGTTCTGGCCAATGCTTGGTAGAACACCTGGGTAGGCAGTGTTGGATTTCTGGTGGGTGTCTGGCTGCTGGAGGTGTGGACAAGTGTATAGTTGTGCCTGTTTGATCAGGAGAGCTGACCCATGAAGTTGTGGCAGAGCACAGTTTGTCTTTCACCTCAGTTCCTCAGCAGTGGCACAGGGCTGATGGGGAAAGGGTGTAAAATCAGAGCTCCTTGATCAAACTTCCATCAGTACCCTGGGATGAACAAAATGTCAGAGCTGAGGGATCTCTTGACCCACCTGCAAGGCAGACACCATGCAAAATGAAAAGCCTCATGCACCTCTCTTTAGCCAAGAGACCCTTCAGGATGCTCCTGTCAAAGTACACACGTCCATCTTTGTGGATGTATCTGACATCTTTTCATAAGCTGAGCCCTTTCTGGCAAGGAAGGCTGCTGGAGGATTCCTTTCAGTTCCATGGTTTTAGTCTCATCCAAATTGCTAATCTGAGTTCAGTCCTGACGTTGGTTTTTGAGATCACCCTTTATCCTCCACATGTGACCTGACCTAGAGAGAAGGATATTTTCTCTAATAAACAAATTATGGTACCACAATGATTTGTGGGCAACTAAATTCTTTTGACAACAATAGCTTTTTGTGAGACAGCTGGTGGTGAGTTTCAGCAACCTTTTTTTGTTACTTTTACCTCTAATGCCAAGGAATAATGATATAAAAGAGAGTAAATGAGAATGTTCAAATTAGTCACAGATGAAGTACATGACAATTTTTGGCCACTGAGCACCCGGGCAAGCCTGCAGTAAAATCAATCCTATCCAAACCTTGCTTTTCTTTTCAGACATTTCAAACACTTCTGACCCTCAAGTCATTGTGATGAAATCAAAGAAACTGGAAGAAGGTGGCAGCTCTGGGAAAGCAGCTTGTTTGGCAAGGAACTTTGCTACAAAGAACTTCAGATTGGAGATGCCCTCTCAGGAGGTGGTCTATGAACAGAGCGCATCCGTTTTGACATCACAGGGGTTCTACAATGCAATTAAAGTGGTCAGGGTGATGAAAGACACAGAGGTGACCTGCACGGCCAAATTCCCCAAATTCGATGACCTCACGATAACAGCCCCGCCAGGTACAGTTTGGTGGCACAGCTGTCACTTATTTCTGGAGACAGTGGCCTGTGGGGCCTGGTGTTCTCCTTCTGGACAGCACTGCCCTGGGCAGCCAGCAGAAATAAGAAAGACATTTGGGATTTCAGCAGGGAGAGCAGGGAAGGATGTTTCAAAGCATCTATAAGAAATTGTTTTTCAACAGTTTAATTATTATGAGATACTTTTCTGAGGAGAAGAAGAAAGACACAATCTATTTCTTTAAATGGGAATTTCCTTATGATGGAATATTCAAGCCTGTAGCAGGAAACCTCCTGCAGCACAGTCTGGGAACAGCCCTTTGATTTCCAACACAAAGTAAAAGGTGGGGTGTGTTGTGAGGGTTTCTTAATTAAATTAATTTTTATATTTCGTAAGATTGCTTTTGTAGTCCTGAAGGTAATTCAGATAGTAAAACAAAACAATGCAGGAATTTTTCTGTCTCCTGCAACTGCATGGAGCACTTGTTTCTTCATATTAATTTCAGAATTAATCCTGACCAGCTGAGGCCCAGTCAGTATGTTCCTCTGATTTTCTATGAGAAATGTCATCAAAACATTTTTTACATCCTGTGCAAATGGTATATATAGTTTAAATTGCCTTTTCTTTATCGTGCTACAGTAGAGGAGGCTGCAGAACCAATAACAGGACTGGGGGAAGCAAACAGCACCAGAACAGAGTTAGGGGCCAGTGAGAGGGTTTGCAACAGCACAAACACCTCAGCACAAGGTGAGTTACCCAAACAAGATGTGAAGTTACATTGCTCTCTGGGGGATAAAGGCATGGAAATGTGTTTTCTCCAGGGCAGAGGACTCAGAACACAACACATTCACCAGACACTGGCTGCTGTTCCAAGGTTGCTGTTCCAAGGTTGCTCCCCTGTTGTTGCCATGTTCTCTCTCAGCTGTTCCTTTGCTGCTCTTCCTTTCCCTGAAACTCTCACCTGTGGATTTTCCACTTTCTGCCAAGATCACAGCACCAAAACCTAGACCATGATCTCTCCCCTCTTTTCTGGTCACGGAGCAGATGCTGGAGGGCAGAGAGTGAACATGCTGTCCATGGCTGTGCTGGGTTTGAGAGTCCTGCTGGCAAAGAGCATCGCCATCAATGCCCTCATGAGCATCAAGTTGTTTCTTTTCTGAGGTAAGGGAGCTCACAGCTCTCAAACACTGGTTCAGAGGCCAAATTTCATTAAATGTACTTGAAACCTCCCTTTGCTCTTCCAGACATAGGGAATGAACCCAAAGAAGAGCAGGAAAGAACTTGAACCAGCAGCACAAGGGGGCTGAACAAGCAGGGCCAGAGCTGCTGACAGAGACCAGCCAGGACACAAGGCAGCACCTTCCCCTGAAGACATGCAACACTCTGCACTCCTGCCTGGCCAGCTGATTTACACTCAAGAGTTTTAAGTGCTTTTGCTGTTTCCTCTCCTCTGAACACTGAGGAGAGTGGATTTATCCTCATCCTCCTGCTAAGCAGATCCCCCCACTCTTCTGGCATTTGCACACCAGTGTCCAGCCTGCTTCTGTAGCTTTGAAAACTCCAGTGCTCACTGCAGACAGATGGCCTTTGACAAGCACCTTTCCCAGGCATGTTGTGTTACTGCCTGTGGAACTGGAGCAGCACTGCTGGGGGAATTCCAGCCCAGGAGCTGCAATTTGTAGCTTTGGATTTAGATAGATTTAGTACCAAAAGTGTGTATTGCAGATAAGAAGAGCTGTGTAGAATCTGAAGTGATTTCATTTAACTAGATAATGTTCATTTCTTGATTAAGCCTGTATTTCTTCTGCCAAATTATTGCAAGTGCATTTTAGGTTCCTGTAATAGTGACAAAAATAAAGTTGTGCGAGCACAAACTGCAGTGGGTTTTCTGTGCTTTTTCTTCTGAAACTGAGATGGAATTGCTGAAATCTAACTACCCTAAAGCCCACTGGGGTCAGAAGCACAGCTTTGATATTGCAGATTTCCTGTTGGCTGAATTTGTCTTTTGCAGACTTTGTGCAGGGAAATGTCTCTGGCACATTCAGGAGCCTCAGTGAGGAGAGTCCTTGCTGAAGGCACGAGGGAGGAAAATGCTCCTGTCAGCAGAGGAGAAACCCTGCTGTTGTTTTGTACTCTTGGATAGGATGAAGGGGCCACCAGAAAATCATTTGGGGTGGTTTGATGGATTGATAGTTTCCATAGAAACTTGGCTCTTGCCTAACAGAGCCCAGCCCACACCTTCCCCAGCTCATGCCCCTCTCACAGGCTACAGGCAGGATGCTGTGGTCACCATTTCTGACTCAGTCACACCAGGCAGCATCAACCCTCCCCTTGCTTTGGAAAACACAAGGTAACCACATCCTGAAGGGGAGATAAGGCTTTGCTCCCCCTGCCTGAGCTCCTGCAGCCCTCAGGAGAGCCTCTGCACAGGCCACAGCAAGGACTGCTGCACTGAGCTTGCTCAGCTCACACCCTCAGGCCCTGCAGACACCCAGAGAAGAGCCCCAGCCCTTGCAGAAGCTCTGTGAAATTTGCATGGCAAATCCAAATCCAGTGAAATGCTCATTTAGTGCATTCTCCCACCAGAGCATCAATCAAGGGGAGCCGTTCACCAAGATTTCTATACTGATTTTCCAGTGACACCCAGAACCTTTTTCTCAAGCTCTCCACACCTGTACCCAATCTCTCAGGCAGATTTCTATTTTGAGAATATTCCCTCAGACAAAACCAGTGGAATCAGATGCAGAGGAGGGAAAGGTCATTATAATACCCTCTGTTAAAAGAAGCACATTTGCATGTGGCATTATCCTGACATCTGAAAAAACAATATTGTCCTGATTCCAGAATAATAGAGGATGATTATAAGCAGAACTCTTTGGTACAACACATTTTTCCCCACTACTTCTCTTTTCCTAGAGATTAATTTGCATCCATGGTTGACTGTGCTCATAGAGCCTTTGCACATCTGCAGAGGTTGAGCCACTGACCCTGGAGACATTCAAAAGCCATCTGGACATGGTCCTTGGCAAACAGCTCCAGACAGTCCTGCTAGAGCAGGGGAGACCCAGTCACCTCCAGAGGTCCCTTCCAGCCCCAGTCCTTCTGCATTTCTGTGACACCTTTCTCATACTGGGGCCAATGAGAAGTTCAAACTTTCTTTCTATACCTTTAGTCAGGGGTTTTGTTCACCTTTGCCAAGGGGGGAAGGAACTCAGGTTTTCTTTTCAAAGGGCTGTTGCAGCACACCAAGCCTGATGCGCTTCACATCTCAGCAGACTGGGAGCAGCACAGAAGATACACAAAAGATAATGACCATTAATGAACATCTCCAAACATCAGCCCTGGCATGGTCAGAGACACCTGGTCTGGGAAAAGATCAATGAGAGTGTCGCAGACATTTTTTCACAGATATCCTTTCTTTCAGATTTCTGTGTCTTCTGGAGGGCAGAGGCCTCAGAAGATAATGTAAACAATTGTTATCAGTTGCTGTGGAATGTAACAGGGGCACCTTGATTGGCTCATGTTCCTATGTTTATAATTAAGGGCCAATCACAAAGTGCAAGCTAGGGACAGAGTCCTTGGACACAACTTTGTCATAGATTCTTTCTTTCTATTCTTAGCCTAGGAGCTCTGCAAACCTCTCTCTTTATTTTTATTTAGTATAGTTATAATGTATTATATATCATATATCAATAAATCCAGCCTTCTGATCTAGAAACAAGATTCACCATCTCTCTCTCACCAGCAGCGACCCACTCAGGACGCTGTAATATGAGAGAACCAAGACTGAGAACCAAAATAACATCGAAATTGCAGGGATCAATAAAAACCAAATACTACAAACTGTGGAACTTGGGAGCAATGAGCATTGAACCAATGAATTTCCCTGGGTTTTGACTGTTGAAGTAAAAGAAAACTTTTGAAAATCTTGTGTGATGGAAGGACTTTCTCTGCACAACCTGTGCAATGTGTGGATGAAATTATTTCTGTTACACATCTTAGCCCGAATAAAGTAATGACTTGATCTCTAACATTAAAAAATGCTGTGGGAGAGCTTCTTTTCCCCCAGTGTTTTGGTGACTTGACCAGCCACAATGTGAACTTCAATAAAAGTTTAAAGTAATTTGAGGACAATTTTCACCTCTAGCACATTATTTTTCCTGCCCCTTAGTGAGTCACACACAGTGTGGTATCTGACATCTGCCCTGCTCAGTAACTCAAAATGGTGAGAGCTCTCTCCAGTGGCAGTGAACATTAAAAGCATCCTGAAAGAATAAAGCTCTCTCCAAGAGGTTACACGGGAAAACATTATGAAGAACTCCACGGCAATGGGCTATACTAAATACCTTTTTGTACCACTGAATCCTTCTGCTGTCTTATACAGCATTTGAAGTACAATCTAATAATCACATTACTGCATCTGCTGGGTATAATCTAACCTGTCTCTTTTGTGTCCTGAAATACTAAAAAGTTCCTGGTAAAGTTAGTTCTATTGATGTAAACTGAACTTCTTTCTCTGGTCTCTCCTGCTACCTTCTGGCCAAAGTGTTTATTGTTCTCACAACAATTTCAAATTTCTGAAATCCACAAATAGTTCAAACAGGAGATAAAAAGCAAAAAAACAACCAACCAAAGAAACCACCCAAACCCCACAAGAAGTGGTGTGCCTGGTCATGCCACAAATTAAACTTCTTTTCTCCTCATTTCCATTCTGCCCCTGCCAGCAGGAGCAGTTGGGAACTCCTGCAAAGTGATCCAGAGGCTTTGGAAAGAACAGGATCAGGAAGCTGAAAGGAGATTCAGGGAAGCTTCATTTGAAACTTCAAACTAAAGCTGGTTTAGCGGTGGAAGTTAGTTGTAACAGAAGAAATGGAGTAAATACAGGAAGCACTTGCAGCACTGCTTTCAAAATTCCTTAGGAATCTCAATCTGAAATACTGCAGCAGTCTCACACATGGGCTTCCTGACAGTGTCCTGTACAGATCAGGCTAAATATCTTAGTAAGTCCCCATTCCTGATTTATGATCAGAATGGTGTCTTCCGTCAGGTTTTGCCTTGGATTCACAGGTGAGAAACTGTGGTTTTGCCAAATTCTCTGAGAAGCATTTCTCTTTTCTAAATGTCAGGAAATACTGGAGGAGGGGGGAATGCTGGTAATGAAAAGTGGTATGTAGAAAATGACAGGAGGAAACCCAAGGCTCACTGAAGCAAGCTCGACAATGTGTAGGTTAATTCATCTACAGACTTGTTATTATCTGGATCTTTTTCAGGATGCAGTGAGTGATGTGTGCCCTAATTGGGTGCATGAAGGAGAACTACGTGGGGTTGCATTCATCATTATTGCATTTCTGAAAACCTCCCATAAGAAATTCATCCACTTAAAAACATGTGGAACAAGTTAGGATATACAAGGAATAGCTGAACTGGGCATATCCATCACAGAAACTCATTAGCAGGATGGTTAATCACCGGACTGCAAGGGAAGTCCTCTTTCTCTCTTTCCCGAAAATTTCAGTCAGCAGAAGTTATCTGAACTGAAGTATTGGAAACCTGATGCTCCCTTGCAAAACCACTCAGGACTGCAGAGCTCCTGGCAATGTCTGTTTTTCCAAAAGACAGCTTAGAAAATAGATGTGAATTCTTGGATTTCTGTAGGGAGGGATTACATGATCCCTGGCTATGCCAAAGCCTCCCACAATCAGGGAAATTCCTCTTTTGTGACCTGTATTGAAGCATAACCTGCAAGGAGA
This sequence comes from Ammospiza caudacuta, assembly GCF_027887145.1. Lineage (NCBI taxonomy): Eukaryota > Metazoa > Chordata > Aves > Passeriformes > Passerellidae > Ammospiza > Ammospiza caudacuta. The sequence continues at coordinate 3,878,772 of NC_080619.1, forward strand.
CAGGGTAGAGACACCCCAATGTTCATTATATGGAGGCCTCTAAGAGGCAGTGTCCACACACAGTTTTATTTTGATGACAAATAGAGTCTCTGGCCATGGGGTTCCACCTGCCTGGAAGCACTACTAGATCATCCTTGGGAGACTATCTCTCTCTAACACTTGACAGGAGTCACCTGTCCTCTTCACAGACCCTTTCTCGGTACCCACAGCCCTGCACAATATCATCATGGGGAGCTCATATGAGAACACACACAGGGTTAGGTCTCACAGCCACAGGAACAGCCCCAGCAGCATTGGCACCAGTGGCTCCATACCTGATCCAACTAATGCTGAGATCAGATTGGTCTGCAGCCCACTCTGGAAAGATCTGTTCTTATCTCAACCCTTTATGCCCCACACTGGTTGCCAAATGAGGCTGTTGGGGTTTCGGAATGAAATTTCCCTATTTAGAGTTCCCACTGAGCCACTCCAAATCAAGCCTGAGGCTCTTTCACAGGATCACACAAAATGTGAGTATGGAGAGGGCTTCACAGAAAGATGGGGACCACACAGAGTGAGAGACAGCCAGGAGGGCAGCAAGAGCTTCAAGCTGTGCTCCTGGTGCCCCACCTCTCCCCCTGAGTGCTGTCACAGGCAGAGGGAGGGACCAGCAGGGCCTGGGCCTGAGAGCAGTGCCAGAGGCCCAGGCAGGGCAGGTGTGGGCAGAGCTGTTGTGCAGGCGCAGAGAAGCTGCAGAGAGGCCACGGAGAGCGGGCCTGGCCATGTGGAGTGCCCTGTGCGTGGGCTTCTTGCCCATTGTAGGTAAGTGCAGGCAAGGGCTGCTGGCCCCGGGAGCTGAGCGTGGCCCTGGGCTCTGCAGGGCTCTGGGCAGCTGTGCTGAGCGCTTGCAGCCGCAGCTGTGCCCCGGCTCCAGCTGCCCAGCCGTGCCTGTGGAGCACGGGGAGAGCAGCCCTGCTCCTCTGGTGCCTCTGAGCTGGGCACCTGCGTGCCAGCTGCCTGCTCTGCAGCCTGGGCACACGCAGGGCACCTCCCTGCTGCACTCAGATCTCGGGGCCCAGCGCTTGGCCCTGGCACTGGACACTGCTCCTGGGGCACTGCGGCCCCTCTGGCACAGAGCAGCTGGGCCATGGCAGCACAGGGCACAGCCCCACTGCCTGCGACAGCCCTTTGGCTGTGCTCTGCTCACCCACAGCAGCTTCAGGGACAGGACAGAGGGTGCCTCACCATCCTGTCTTCGCAAGGACATAGGGATTTGTCCACCCATGGTGCAATTCTTTCCTACTTCTTTGGGAAAAGCAGAAAAGCTTCCTGTCAGACTGGGAAAAGGATGGAGGGAAATGTGGTCTCATTCCTTGTGAGCCTTGCTAGCTGCCACCAGCTCTGCCCATCAGTGTCAGCTGGCTTCCAAGAGGAGGATTTTGTCCTAGAACTCGTCCAGTGCCCCTGCAAGGTCCTACCAGCATTGCCCTGCCCTTTGCTGGATCTTGCAGTGACTGTGCTTTGCTCTCACTCTCTGCAGCAGTCTCGCTTGCTGGTGCAGCTACATTGGAGCAGCCCAGGGAAGTGACCGTGCAAGAGGGAAAAGCAGTCACCTTGCAATGCCGCATGAAGGGGGATTCTATGAGGTACTACTCCGTCTCGTGGTACCGTCAGGGCCCAACTGGCTCTCAGGAATGGATTTACAAGGAGGATGGCACCTATGTAGAAGGTTTCAAGGATCGCTTTCAGATAAAAGATGATAAGTTCAAGAACAGCTTCCCACTGCAGATCCGGGCAGCAGAGCCAGGCGATGCAGCAACCTACTACTGTCAGGCAAGAATCACCCTGGAGCAGATCTGCAGCAGAGTGAACCAAAAACCAGCAGATGGGGATGACAGATCTTTCTGGCAGCTGCTGCCCAGGGCTCTTGTCAGGCAATGGCAGGTGCAGGAAACCTCCCTCTGGCTGGGTGGCACTAAAAGGCACTGGAGGGAGGGCTGCTGGAAGGGCTGGTGCCATTGTTAATGCAGGAGGAAATGTATGCTGGGAACTGCAGAGGCTGCAGTTTGGGGGAGTGCAGGTTTAGTGCACCTCACTAGGGCTCCTGTCCAGCATGGCCTCATTTCTCCTTGGTGCCTTGGGTGCAGACCCTTGGGATGATGGGGATGTCTTGCTGGAGCTTCCAGAGTGCTGTGCTGGGTGCACCAGGCTGTTTAGGAAAGCCAGATCAGCAGGGATGACACTGCTCTACAGAGTGGCTGCTAGAGAGCACCTGACCAGGGAGAAGGAGTTCATGTGTGGTGAGTTGACTTTGGCTGTCCTCCAGGGGCTCAGCAAGCTGCTGTCCCAGTGCCCCTCCTCTACTGGACAGGAGGAAAAATCCACAATTTATGTTTGTTGGTCCAGACAAGGACAGGGAGATGTCCCTGCAGTGCCATCGTGTGCAAACACATTGACTTGGGTAAATGAAGTTATGTCATTGCCAATCAAGTCAATACAGTTTAGTAAGTAGAGTTAATTTTCCTGATAGTAGCTCGAATGGGACTATGTTTTGATTCTGTGCTGGAAAGAGTGTTGGTAATTCAGGGATATTTGAGTTATTGTTGAGCAGTGCTTTCCTGGAGTCAAGGCCTCTTCTGCTCCACATTCCACCCACCAGTGAGAAGCTAAGGGTACACAAAATTTGGGAGGGAGCACAGCTGGTTCAGCTGACCCCAGCTGACCAAAGCGTGATTTCAGGCCATGGGACATCATGCTCAGCATATAAAGATGAGGAAGAGGAAGGAAAGGGGGGATATTGAGTGATAGCATTTGTATTTCCATGTAACCATTAAACATGATGGAGCTCTGCTTTTCTGGAATAGGTTGAACTCTTGGCTGTGGATGGGAAGTAGTCAATGAATTCCTTGCTTAGCTTTGCACACACAGGCAGTGTTTGCTTTATTTATTAAAGTGTTATGTGCTAAACCAATCAATTTTCTCACTTTTACACTTCCAATTCTCTCCCAGTTCAATGAGGGGGCAAAGGAGCAAGCAGCCGTGTGGTGTTTAGTTACCATCTGTGGTTAAACCATGACCAAGAAACACAATGGGCACTGAAAGGACTGCAGTTTTAACATGGAAAAGCAGAACTGAACCACATTTGGATTCTTTGTGATGTTTAGGGAGTTTCACAATAACACTGCAGTAACACAATGTTATAACAGCAGTCAATTAATTGTATCTGAAGAAAGAGCAGCACTGCACCAGGAACTGCACTGCTAAGATGGACTTTCCCAGGACATGATGAAAAACTCCTTCTCTCCACTCCCAGCTCTGGCTCCATGTCAATAAACACAGGTGCTCTTCTTCTGAGCACTGTGCATTCATTTCTTTCTTTACAAGTGTAGGCTTTCATGCAAGACCTAAGGAGACCTGTGCAAATGCATCCATGGGCTTGCTCCTGAGCACAGAGCCCAAGGCATCCGAAACAAGAGTTACAGATGCCAGAGGGTCAGGCAGTCCTCCCCAGGCTTTGCCACAACTCCCCTCCTTTGTCTCTGTCATGTGAAAGCAGGAGGCTTCCTCAACTCTTAGTGTGAAATTTCCTCAACCCTTAGTGTTTAATTTCTCTGTCATGGGCCCAGAAAAGCTGAGACCCTTGTGCCCAGCCACTCTGTCAGTGTCCAATTAGGGTGGCCCTGCACTGAGCCATCCTGCTGGATCAGAGGGCAGCTCTACTGACTCACTCAGGGAAAAACCAGAGTGAGGGAGACACCTCAGTAGGTTTTCCCTTTTATTGGAGTGTGTTCCCTGCTGCCAGTGACCCAGAAAGCAACCACACTGACAATTTTGGAACAACACTCCTGAAAGTACAGGGTCCCTGAGGGAGCGTTCCCCACTGCTTGTGGGAGGCCCGCTGTTTTCTGCCACTGCTTGAGCCTTTTTCCTACACTTTAACTCTACACCCTGTGTCCGCCCACCCTCACGGCTCCTGCCACAACTTCAGAGATTTTGCTACACTTTGTTTGCCACCTGGCTGTGCTCACCTCTGTTGTTCCAGCTTGCCACTCCGAGGCTCCTGCTGCAGCACATTTCACCACCCTCAGTGGCACTGAGACCGGCTGCTCCCTGTGAGTTTTGCAAAGGGAGCCACCTCCCTTCTCCTCCACCGCCTGAGCCGCCATCGCCTCATGAGGGAGCCGAGCTCGCGGCACAGCGCCCCCTGCTGGCGTGGGGGAATCACTGCACCCGCCCTGCCCGGCCGGGAGCCAGCAGCGCCCCTGCTGGCTGTGCCCGGAACTGCACCAAAGGGGAAAGCGCCTGCGGCTGAGAAGCCGGGCCTGGGTGTGTGAGTCTGTTTGGTGCTGTTGTTTGAGTTGTTATATTTATTATTAAATTACTATTATTCCTTCCCCTGTATCTTTGTCTGAAAGTACCATATAATAATTAGCCTAGGATGACATTATGATGGTTGTATCCCCATTTGTGTGTTTTGTTTATGCTGGATATTTTGTTCTGTGGCTTCAAGTCTGGCTCTGAAAAGCAAATGTTTTGTTTTGGTTTTGCTATCAGCCGCTCCCCCACGGCTGGTGGGAGACACAGACAGGGCAGTACATAGTGCCGCTTTTGCTTTTTGCTTGGTTTTTCACTTTGCTCTCACTCTTGCTTCTGCTTTGCTCCTGCTTTGCTCTTGCTTTTTCCTTCTGCTCATTAGGTAGTTTAGCTAAGCAGTCCATATTTTTCCTGGACTGTTTCTCCTTTTGCTTTTTTTTTACCTACTTGAACCTGCTTCGGCCCAGGACCTGGGAAACACCAAGAGTTTGCACCTTGTGGCTGCAGCAGCTGTCCCAGCACATGAGGGACTGATAACAGAGCCACTGCTCCCAGGAGAGACTTTCTGAATTTGTCATCTTTTTCAGAGTGGTGTCACCCGGTATTGTTCATTTTGTGTGCTGGGGGTGCTGTGCCTGTTAAACAAACAGGTTCTTTCTACCTCTCTCCAAGGAATCCTTCCCAAACTGGTTGGGGGGAAGGGCCATGTGGGTTTGCTTTCTCAAGGGGCCCCCTTTTGGAGGTTTTCTCCCAAATTTGCCTTAAATCAGAACAATAATTTATATAATTATATAAATATATTTATATAGTAAGTTATAATAATTCAGAGGGAAGGGGGTCATATTTTTCCATTCCAAGGGAGGTTCTCACTCCCATGGCAGACAGCTGTCTTTAAAACCAAGACACTGCTCCAGGACACTGATAGCAAAAAGAAAGGCAGAACTGAGCTTTTAAAGTAAAGAAATGCCAGCACGTGTGGCTTGTGGGTGGCTGTGAGCACAGGTGTTTCTCTGAGGCCACTGGAATGCAAAGGGGGTGTTTAACGGCCTGGGAGATCTCAGTGAGGAGCAGGGTGAGGTCTCAGTGCTCTGGGAAGATTTGCCAGGCAGGGCAGGGGATGTGAGAGGCACCTGTGTGCGCCCAGGCCTGGGGCAGGAGGAGTTTAGGGCTTGTTCCCTTTTTCATGCCAAGGGTTGAACCGACTGCAATCCTTGGCATGAAAGGGTTCCCATCACATCAGCACATTCTCCTGCTGAGCTTTCCTGCAAGACTCAAGCAACAAGGAAGAGAAATAAAAATGACACACTCAAGGGAACAGCAGATGAGCATTTCCCAGTTACCAATGGGAAATAGTAGCATTGCTATTTTAATCACTGATTAAAAATGAGAAATACACCTCTATCCTTGGGAATAACAACATTGCAAACAGGATGAAATCATGGTATTTGTGGCTTAGAAACTCATTGAAAAGCCATACAAATAAATGAAAATGCAAACAATGGCCAGATCAGTGGTCAAATGATCAGTTCACAAGATTTAAAAAATTTAAGGGGAAAAAACTGCTGATCTAATTGGGACAAAACGCATATGACCATTATAAAAATGGAATTCATGCACGAAACACTAAAAATTAAATCGCTGAATAAATAAGCATCTTTAGGTCATTAACGCAAAGAGAGTTAATGAATGCCCCATCAGCTGAACCAAAATATCTTCTGAAAAATTTCTAAACATGGTTAGAATTTTGATTTCTCTTGCAAATAGGCTTTAAGGACAGATGTGCTTGAAAGTCTAGAAGGGCTTAGGGAATACAGAATGAAAATTGATATAAAGTTATTAAGCCCGAGTGACTTCTCCCCTGATACAAATCAGTGCGATATTTTAATGACATTAATACTAACTACTCAATCTGCCAAAAAAAGCAAGGATGATAATGATATTTTTAGTTTAAGGAATCCTCTGGAACAGTGTTAGATGTTCAGAAGTAGAGCAGTGTAGAGGCACAGGGAAACAAAAGGCAGCACTACAAAAACATGAAAGAGGAGACATCACCTGGCACTGAAAAGCCCACAAATGTTTTTGTAGAAGTGCCTAGCACAGTGTGAACTACGTACCACAGTGATTCAAAACAACTGAACCACCACACACAAACTGTCTCCCTCCCTCCTCTTGAAGGAGGAAACACGGTGACTTTACTTAATCCATTTTTCCTCAGGCAACTGTGTGCACATACACAAATTTGATTACCAGAATTACTCAAACATCAGAAAACCTCTTCTATTTTTCCAGTTTCCTCACCGTTCAACCTGAGATCTTAGCTCTCACAAACAGGTCATTTTAGACGGTTGATAACCAGCTCCAGTTGAACAAGTGGACAGGAAGCCACACTGACTGTATCTGTATTTAGATATTTCTATTTAAGTTCACCATTGTGTTCTTCTCTTTGTCTCAGAGCACAGAAGAAGATTTTGCTAAGAACAAAGATCCTTTTAATTTCAGATCCAACAACAGCCAGGAGCAGATGCATGAAGAACAAGACCCTTCACTTTTTGATCCTCACTGCCAAGGTTTCAGTGCCTCTACACGACAAAGTACAATCATTTTACCTACTATGACCTCTTACCTAAAACACCATGAAGACTTTCTAAGGTATTAAATGACCTCCCAGACACCAATTCTGAGACCAAAGGGCAGTTTTCTCCTGCTTCTGAGCACTGAAACAAAGGGAGAAAAGGGGACAGCTTTCAGCAAGTCATGAGAATTTTCAGAAGTGCTTTGAAAAAACAAAAAAAGTACTGATTCTTTTCCTGCTTTCTATCCAGCCTAACTCCATCAGACTTTTCGGAGCTGTCATGTAATCCCCAAGATCTCATATACAACTCAAGATTTCAGATATTACATTAGATTCTTCCTTGAAAGCAATATGATGTTTTTTCATGTGGTATGCTGGATCTCAAACCACAAAAGAAGTCATGTGACTGCCTGTATAATCCAAAATTCTGTCTAGTGGAACAGAGACAGTTTTTGCTATGAAATACCTCACTGTGTATGGGGGGCTGGGGGTACCACAATGATATAAACAGGATAAGGACCAGTATAAAAACCCAAAGAAGGAAAAAAGGTGAGGTATTTTGGGAAAGAAAGGAGATGGGTGACTGTAATGTTTAAGAAGAGAAGTAGAACCTCGTTCATATATTTTCTTGTATCCTGGATACATAAAAGAGCTCATAAAGGTTCTAAAAGGTGGAAGAAAGGGAGACGTTGAAAATTCTTTGCTCAATTAAGCTAACTGAAATCATTGAACTAATCAAGGAATTTTTTTCCCTTTTCAGTTTACAAACTAAATGTACCTCCGGGTGCTCTCATGGACTTGAACCCATGGATAATTAGACCAACTATCTAGCAATCCATCTCTTGATTTACAACAAATTTTAACACCATGAAGAAAGAGTGAGTTATTGGAATAAGTCTTACCAATGTGACAACAGCAACTGGATCAGGGACGATTCTCACAGTTGAACCAAGTAAGTGACATTTCTTTATCTCTAAAACTTCACTGTAAATTCATGTGGGGGAGAACAAGGGAATTTAAAGGTTTGGGTTCACTGAAAGAAATTTCAGCTGCAATAATCCCTTGGATGCACTCGCTCTCCAGCCAGGCTTTCAAGCCAAACCCTCAGCTTGGATCTGCTCAGGAAGGTTTCCCAGGAACATCTGGGCTGACTCTGCTCAGCACCATTATTCCATGATCCCCAAACACCAGCAGGGCACTACTTAGCCTGTGATAACTTATTCCCACTTTGGGCAGCACTCTGGCCCAAATTCGCTGTCCAGTGTCCAATTCTCCAGCGGGCTTGCACTGACTGACTTGGGGCAGGAATGCAGAGCTCAGTGAGGAGTTCCCAGGATGAGGAGTTTTGAGACAGATCTGTAACTCCTGGTTGGAGAAGTTCTGGTTTGACACTGGCACCACCACACTGAGAGTGTCCCCAGGTAAGGCATTCCACTGTCCTGGGGACAGAGCAGGAAGGAGGTGAAATAGCCTTGGACTAAAATTCTCACAAGTGCCTCATAGCCAAGAACTCCTGGAATGAAAGAAAATTGGCTCCAGGTTGTGTGGGTTCTGAAAAGACCAATGTGGGGAGTAGGCATTATAGGAAGCCTGACTTATTCCTATCTTTCTTTGGAATTCTGTGATGAACAATAAAGGTGCTGGTCACCCCAAGCTTTTCTAGGGAAATGTGAATGTTGGGGTGCTAGAGGGGTTTTTGATATTGATCTCTGTGATCCAGAAGTATAAGGTGCATTCCTCAGGAATTGTTGTTTTGCTTTTAGAGGACTGCATATCTTTAAAGAACTTCCCATGTTACTTTACATCCCTAAAACCTCCTGCTCTCCCTCCAGAAAGTTGTGGGACTGCCTCGGGTGCTGCCTAATATCTGTCCATGTCTGTAGGATATGTTGCATGAGAATAAAGGTGTATTTGGGAACAGTCTCACTGCACTTCCAGTTTCAAAGGGACAAAGGAATGCAAATTTACCATTTCGGAGGTAGTCCTTTTCTTTCCATGCTGTTCAATGATTTTCTTTTTACAGCTAAAAACACAATCTTTTCAGAGCTGACCAGAGACTCTGGAATTATATTGGACAGTAAAAGATCTTGGGCCTTATGAATCAAAGTCCCTTTCAAGTCAGAAGAAATAGTATGTTGAAGCCAAAGTTTCCAGAATGTAAACAACCTCCCCCTTTTGGTTTTGAATTCTTTTGAGAGCTACTAAAATGCAATTTGACAGGCATACATAAAGATATACATTAATTTATTTTACCCTAATTCTATATTATACATGTTACACATGTTATGTATGTTATATATTATATACTATATAATTGTTATTATATAGTTTGGTGCTGTTGTTCTGTTTGGTGCTGCTTTTTGTTTGGGTTGTTATCTATCTATTTATTATTAAATGTTTTGAGAATACTCCTACATCAAAATGACATAAAATAACAACCATTAGTGCCACTGTGGGATACTCCACGCATATTCTGTTGAGGGCTCAGTTAAGGATAGAGAAGTCTTTCCCTTTGGTCAGGGTTGGATTATTCCAGATTAAACATTCACTGCGAATGCTAAGGCCCATTACTTTCTGGGAATAGAGGGCTCCTCCTGTGACTTTATAAGAAAAGCAAAGAAGAAGAACAGATTTTTCTCTAAATAAGTTTTTAGGACATAAAACATGCATCCCTTCCAGGAGCAAGCAATGGTAGGAATTCATGGTTGTACTGTCAGGGAATGCAAACTAGTGGGACTCAGGTGACCATTCTGGGGTCAGATAAAACAGATCTTCTGCTCTCTGAACCACAGTTGCACTATGTGCATTATTGCTTGCTGAAGATCCTGCCCAGGGAGCTATTGCAGAGAAGAAGCCTGGTTGTGTTCTGGCTGTTTGGAAAGCCTGGAGAGGAGACCACATGAAAAGTCCTTCTCAGAGAACACAGAATGCACAGCACTGACAGGCTCTGGCCAAGCCTGGTACAAGAGCTGGGAAGGCAGTGTTGGATTTCTGGAGGGTGTCTGGCTGCTGGAGATGTGCACAGTGTATAGTTGTGCCTGTTTGATCAGGAGAGCTGACCCATGAAGTTGTGGCAGAGCACGGTTTGTCTTTCACCTCAGTTCCTCAGCAGTGTCACAGGGCTGATGGGGAAAGGGTGTAAAATCAGAGCTCCTTGATCAAACTTCCATCAGTACCCTGGGATGAACAAAATGTTAGAGCTGAGGGATCTCTTGACCCACCTGCAAGGCAGACACCATGCAAAATGAAAAGCCTCATGCACCTCTCTTTAGCCAAGAGACCCCTCAGGATGCTCCTGACAAAGAAGACATGTCCATCTTTGTGGATGTGTCTGACATCTTTTCATAAGCTGAGCCCTTTCTGGCAAGGAAGGCTGCTGGAGGATTCCTTTCAGTTCCATGGTTTTACTCTAATTCAAATTGCTAATCTGAGTTAAACACTGACATTGGTTTTTGAGATCACCCTTGATTCTCCACCTGTGACCTGACATAGAGGGAAGGGTATTTTCTCTAATAAACAAATTATGGTACCACAATGATTTGTGGGCAACTAAATTCTTTTGACACCAATAGTTTTCATATAAGACAGCTGGTTGTGAGTTTCAGCAATCTTCTTTTCTTGCTTGTACCTCTAATGACAAGGAGTAATGACATAAAAGACACTAAATGGGATTGTTACAAATTAGTCACAGCTGAGTATCCATGAATTTTGGGTCACTCAGGACCCAGGCAAGCCTGCAGTAAAATCAATCCTGTCCAAATCATGGAGTTTGTTACATACAGTCCAAAAACTTCTATCCTAGAAGTCGTGGAGAAAACAACTGCATCACAAGTTGTTACCACTGTGGAAACAACACCTTTGCCAACGACTTTCCACACCGAGATCATCGGCTCTGAGGAACAAAACACAACAATGGTGATGTGCACGGACAAGTCCGACAGCAGCATGGTAACAATACTGCCAGGTACGGTTTGGTGGCACAGGTGCAACATTTTTCTAGGGACAATGTCCTGTGGGGCTTGGTGTTCTTCTCCTGCTAGTCAGCATTGCCCTGGGCAGCCAGCAAAAATTGGAAAGATATTTGGTATTTCAACAGGGAGAGCTGAAAGTTGTTCCAAAGCATCTGAAAGAAATGGTTTCAACTGTTCAATAACTTTGGGAGAGAGGGGGAAGACACAATCTCTTTGATTAAAACAGGAATTTCCTTATGACTACATGTTTCACCCTGCAGCAGCAAACTTGCTGCAGCACAACCTGGAACAGCCGATCCAACACCAACAAAAAGTTCAAAGTGTGGCATGTTTTGGGGTTTATTACTAAATCCCATTTTATATTCTGTGGCATTGTTTTTGTAGTCCTGAAGGTCATTCAAGGTGCTCAAGGGGCTAGTAAGAGGGTTTGCAATAGCACAGAGCCCTCAGCACAAGGTGAGTTACCCAGATAGGATGTGAAGTTACATTGCTCTCTGGGGGATAAAGGCATGGAAATGTATTTTCTCCAGGGCAGAGGACTCAGAACACAACACATTCAGCACACACAAGCTGTTGTTCCAAGGTTGCTCCTGCCATTACACACAAGCCCAAGGAAGGAAAAAGCAACAGAGACAGACTTTGGGTTCCCCTCTTGTTGCCATGTTCTCTCTCAGCTGTTCCTTTGCTGCTCTTCCTTTCCCTGAAACTCTCACCTGTGGATTTTCCACTCTCTGCCAAGATCACAGCACCAAAACCCAGACCATGATGTCTCCCCTCTTTTCTGGTTACTGAGCAGACCCTGAAGAGCAGAGAGTGAACATGCTGTCCATGGCTGTGCTGGGTTTGAGAGTCCTGCTGGCAAAGAGCATCGCCTTCAATACCCTCATGAGCATCAAGTTGTTTCTCTCCTGAGGTAAGGGAGCTCATAGCTTGGTGTCTGGAAAGCCTGGAAGCATATGCCAGGAGTGACTTTCTGTCCCTGTGTATGTCCTTAGCCCCACAAGCAATCAGGCCTATTCATCTGCTCCTGAGTCCATTTCACGGCCCCTGTGGCGAAAACACAACAACGACCAAATCACACACATGAAAACCACTTTCCCCCCTCAAAAAGCAATTAAGACAAGCCCACCCTGACTCCCAAAGGACAAAGGAAAAGGCCTTTTTCTGTATTCAAAGCTCAGTTCTTGAGGCTTGTTCCCAAATTTTGTTTGCCAGAGAAACACTGGTATTACCTGAACAGCCCAAGAAATATCTCATTGACTATATCAAGTGGCAGAGCACAAAGCCTGGAGAAAAACCCTGACAAATAAAGATTCAAAGGCAAGGATCCCAAAATAAAAACATGTGGGAGTAAAGAGAGGAAGGGGGGGATTTTAAAATTAAAGTATATGAAGAGGAACAAAAGACAGTCCAGCCTAACTTTTGTGAGTGTATCTGTCGCATAGGCCCAATTTCATGAAATTTACTTTAAACCTCCCTTTGCTCTTCCAGACATGAGGAATGAACCCAAAGAAGAGCAGGAAAGAACATGAACCAGCAGCACAAGGGGGCTGAACAAGCAGGGCCAGAGCTGCTGACAGAGACCAGCCAGGACACAAGGCAGCACCTTCCCCTGAAGACATGCAACACTCTGCACTCCTGCCTGGCCAGCTGATTTACACTCAAGAGTTTTAAGTGCTTTTGCTGTTTCCTTTCCTCTGAACACTGAGGACAGTGGATTTACCCTCATCCTCAGTAGGTCTCCCCACTCTTCTGGCATTTGCATAAAAGTTTCCAGCCTGCTTCAGTAGCTTTGAAAACTCCAGTGCTCACTGCAGACAGATGGCCTTTGACAAGCACCTTTCCCAGGCATGTTGTGTTACTGCCTGTGGAACTGGAGCAGCACTGCTGGGGGAATTCCAGCCCAGGAACTGTCATTTGTAGCTTTGGATTTAGATAGATTTATTAAGAGCGTATTACAGATGAGAACAGCTCTGTAGAATCTGGAGTGATTTCATTCAACCAGACACTGCCAATTTCTTGATTAAGACTGTATTTCTTCTGCCAAGTGTATTGCAAGTGCATTTTATGTTCCTGCAGTAGTGACAAAAATAAAGATGCACTAGTGCAAAATGCAGTGGGTTTTCGGTGCTTTTTCTTCTGAAACTGAGATGGAATTGCTGAAATCCAACTGGCCTAAAAGCCCACTGGGATCAGAAAAAAAATCTTTAATGATGTAGATATCCTGTTGGCTGAATTTGTCTTTTGCAGACTTTGTGCAGGGAAATGTCTCTGGCACATTCAGGAGCCTCAGTGAGGAGAGTCCTTGCTGAAGGCACAAGGGAGGAAAATGCTCCTGTCAGCAGAGGAGAAACCCTGCTGCTGTTTTGTACTCTTGGATAGGATGAAGGGGCCACCAGAAAATCATTTGGGGTGGTTTGATGGATTGATAATTTCCATAGCATCTTGGCTCTGGGCTAACAGAGCCCAGCCCACACCTTCCCCAGCTCATGCCCCTCTCACAGGCTACAGGCAGGATGCTGTGGTCACCATTTCTGACTCAGTCACCAGGCAGCATTAACCCTCCCCTGCTTTTGAAAACACAAGGTAACCACATCCTGAAGGGGAGATAAGGCTTTGCTCCCCCTGCCTGAGCTCCTGCAGCCCTCAAGAGAGCCTCTGCACAGGCCACAGCAAGGACTGCTGCACTGAGCTTGCTCAGCTCACACCCTCAGGCCCTGCAGACACCCAGAGAAGAGCCCCAGCCCTTGCACAAGCTCTGTGAAATTTGTTTGGCAAATCCAAATCCAATGAAATGCACATTTAGTGCATTCTACCACCAGAGCATCAATCAGGGGGAGCCGTTCACCAATATTTCTATACTGATTTTCCATTGATATCCAGAACCTTTTCTCCAGCACTCCACACCTTATCCCTATCTCTCAGGCAGATTTCTATTTTGAGAATATTCCATCAGACAAAACCAGTGGAATCAGATGCACACAAAGGAAGGGTTCATGACTAAGTGCTATTATAATCCCTTAGTCATAAATTCTTGATGAAGTCTGGGACTAGGATTGTATCCATCCACACCTCCTCTAGAAGGATTTTAGAAAGCAGGGGAGTCCTTTGTGCACCTCATGACTCAATGGGAGGCACTTCCTTTTACAGCTCTGCATCTTTCTTGTCCCTGGTCGCCACATCAGTCCCTCAATTAAATTTATTCCAATTTGTTGTTCCAATCCCTGATTCATCCATGGAGGAAAGCTGCAGAGTGAGCATTGCTGTGGGATAGTGCCACACTTTGGCAAATCTGTGTTAAACCTGTTTTTGCTGACACCTCTGGCAGTGAGCGTTTCATTGACCTAAAGCCCTCAGTTCATGACAGGGTCCCAGATTGTCCCCACTAAGCAGTGGCTTTTCACTTTGCATTGGCAATGCAGAACATGAAGCTTAAGAAAGCAGGAGAATAGAATTGTTCCCAGAAGAAATCTCACAACTTGGAGCTTTAGTGCAGTCCAATAATAAGATTGTCTTAGTGCAGTTAATTCTGCATAGGGGGACAGAATTTGTAGCTCCGTAGCCATCTGATACAAGGCGAGGAAAGTCTGTAGGGAAACTGTGCTCCACATTAAAATACCCTCTGTTAAAGCAGCACATTTTCATATGGGATTATCCCAACATCTGAAAAAACAATATTGTCCTGTAAAGGATCCCATGATAACAAAAGAATGGAGGATGATTACAACTCTTTGGTAAAATACACTTTAACAGTACTAGCCTATTCTCCAAAATGTGTCCATGCTTGATTGTGCTCAGGGCAAGGGCACAGCTCCTAATTCTCTCTTGCTGTCAGCACTGGGGGAGAACAGTTGGGCTGTTTCTTGCTGTGGGGAGAATTCACTGCCATAGCTGGAGCCCAGCCCTGTACTGCTTCTTCCTTACTGTGGGTGAGCCTTTTCTCCTAAGAGTAGCTGTTGGACTGGGACATTATCAACACCCTCCATCATTAGAAAGGCCCCTCACCATCCACTCAGGGTGAGGAGGAGAGGGAAGTATGGGACTCCAAGCCCCTGAGCCACCTCTGAGGGACTTTCTCCAGGCTGTGTTCAGAAGCCAGGCTGTCACTGCCCAGCCCCACTGCTTCTCTGCCACAGCTCTGAGTTCTTCCCTGCACTGTAACCCCACAGACCCTGCTGGCCAGGACATCCCACAGCTCTGGGTTCTTCACTGCCCTCCAGGACACCCTACATCTGCTACAGTGTGGAGTTTCGGATACACTTTGTTTCTGCCCCCCTCAGGGATCTGCTTGCCTCTGTCGTTCCAGCCACCGTGCTGAGCTTCCGGCAACAGCTCCTATTGCCATCCAGAGGGGCACCGCGACTGCTGCTGCAGCACATTTCACCACCCTCAGCGGCACTGAGACCGGCTGCTCCCCGTGAGTTTTGCAAAGGGAGCCACCTCCCTTCTCCTCCACGGCCTGAGCCGCCATCGCCTCATGAGGGAGCTGAGCTCGCGCCACAGCGCCCCCTGCTGGCGTGGGGGAATCACCGCACCCGCCCTGCCCGGCCGGGAGCCAGCAGCGCCCCTGCTGGCTGTGCCCGGAACTGCACCAAAGGGGAAAGCGCCTGCAGCCGAGAGAGGCCGGGCCTGGGTGTGTGGGTCTGTTTGGTGCTGTTGTTTGTTTGGGTTGTAATATATCTATTTATTATTAAATGACTGTTATTCTTTTTCCTATATATCTTTGCCTAAAAGCCCCATGTAATAATTTTTATAATTATATTTTTATATTTATGCAATAAGTTATAATCATTCACAGGGAAGGGGTTCATATTTTTCCATTCCAAGAGAGGTTCTCACCTCCCATGGCAGACAGCTGTCTTTTAAACCAAGACACTGCTCCAAGACATTGGTAGGAAAAAGAAAAGCAGAACTGAGTTTTAAAGCTATGAAATGCCAGCATGGGTGGCTGTGAGCACAGCCTGGCAGAGTGTCTGTGTTGCAGACATTTTTTCACAGAAATTCTTTTTGTCAGATTTCTGCATTTTCTGGGAAGCTGAGGGTCCCCAGAAAGAGAATATAAACAATTGTTATCAGCTGCTGTGGAATGCAATAGGATGCACCTATTTTGACCTGTCATTGGTTCATGTTCCCATGTTTATAATTAAGGGCCAATCACAGGAGCAAGCTAGGGACAGAGTCCCTGGACACAACTTTGTTATTCTTAGCTTAGCAAGCATCTGCAAACTTCTCTCTTTATTCTATTTAGTATAGTTATAATGTATTATATATCATATATCAATAAATCCAGCCTTCTGATCAAGAAACAAGATTCTCGTCTCTCTCTCACCTCCAGCGACCCACTCAGGACGCTGTAATATGTCTGGTTCTGTTTGGTGCTGTTGTTTGTTTGAGTTGTTATACATAAATTTATTAGTAAAGGACTGTTATGCTTTTTCCCATATCTTTGCCAGAAAACCCCTTAATTTCAAAGTTATAATAATTCAGAGGGAAGGGGGTCATATTTTTCAATTCCAAGGGAGGTTCTCACCTCCCCTGGCAGACACCTGTCTTTCAAACCATGACAGTCTCTCACACAGAGTGTGGTATCTGACATCTGTCCTACTGGGCAAGTCAAAATGGTGAGAGCTCTCTCCTGTGGCAGAGAGCATTAAAAGCATCCTGAAAGAATAAATTTCTTTCCAAGAGGTTACATGGAAAAGCATTGTGAACAACAAGGAAATCTGAATAGCAGGGGGAATATTTTGCCCACTGGCAAATTGAAAACTGTATTTAGAGTGAAAAACTAAACCCTGGCTGCAAGGCTGGTGTTTGGGAGAAAGGGTGGGCATATATTTAAAAGGATACTCAAAGCAAACCTCAAAACTTCTTTGATTTTTAATTTGCTAGAAATAATTCAAATACATGGAATGAGGTTTAAAAATATCCCCCACCCCCTTTTTTTAAAATTGGATTTCCTCATTCTTTTTAATCTCAACATTTTATTTGAGAGGGTAAACCAGACTGTTTCCCTTTCCCTTCACATAAACTTTTTGACATGTTTTGATAAGATGATAAATGTATTCTTTTATTGTTTTTTACTTAAACAGTATCAAACTCCATGATAGTGGACAAAACAGCTTTTTAAAAATAGCTTTTTTTTTGCCACGGAATCCTTCTGTTTTCTTATACAGCATTAAAAATACAATGTAATAATCATATTCCTGCATTTGCTGGGTATATTCTGACCAGCATGTTCTGTTTCCCCCAAATACTAAAAAGTTCCTGCTAAAATTAGATCTACTGATGTAAACTGAACTTCTTTCTCTGATCTCTCCTGCTCTCTTCTGGCCAAAGTGTTTATTGTTCTCACGACACTTTCAAAATCATGAAATCCAGCAAATAGCTCAAGCAGGAGAAAAAAAAACAAACCAAAAAACCAACCAATCAAAGAAACCACCCAAACCCCATAAGTGTTGCGCCTCCACATGCCACAGATTAAACTCTCTGCTCCTCTTTTGCCCTTCTTCTGGCCTTGCCAGCAGATGAAGTTGGAAACTCTTGCTAAGTGATACAAAGGCTTTGGAAAGACCAGGATCAGGAAGCTGAAAGCTGAAAAACTGCATTTGAAGGTTCAAACTAAAGCAGGATTACATCTGGAAGTGATTCGTAACAGAAGAAATGGAGTGGAATACAGGCAGCACTTGCTGCTTTCAAAATTCCTCAGTATTTCCAAAGGAGTTTTAAACAACAAAATATTCAAGGAATATTTGTGGTATAAATTTCCTGGGCTAGAGGAAAGGTGTCTTGATGGGGTGAAGGAATGGGTTTGGCCAAGAGAAGCTGTTACACCTAAGTAAGTCTTCCAAAGGCGTGGATGTCTGGCTAAGCAAGCAGCAAGTCTGAACCAGCAAGGAATGCAACCCAATCTTCTGGCTTCAGGCAATGAAGAAGCTGATAAGAAAATGAGGGAATGCAAGTTCCAGAGTGCCTGGAGCCCTGGATAAGGATATTGTGAGGAAGCTGCTGGTATTTTCATATTTTCCTGCAGCTGAGCTGCCCTCAAGAGCTCCAGTCCTTGGACATCTGCCAAGGAGTTTCTCAATGGGGCTTCTCACATCAATACCTGCTTGTGGACCTGGCTCTTTCTGCCAACAGGTGAGTCTGTTTGCGTGGCACAAACCTGTGGATATGATACTTCTTTAATCTAATCCAGCTGGGAATTCAGGGGGTGTGCTTTGGAGCTGTCTGCTTTAGGCATCCTGATACAGCTGTGCTTTGAACAGCTGTAAGGAGTCTAAAGGAACAGGCAATGAGGGGAGGGTGGGACTCAAAGCACAGCCTCAGACATGGTCACTTGCTGTGGGACTCTGGGAAAACCCAAATTATCCTTTGGTGGATAATTCACTCTATAAATCAGGACACAGCCATTAAATCCGTTAAATCTTGTTCTGTAACAAAGCGGTGCAGGGTCTTGGAAGAGGATAGAATGATTTAAATACACAGAACTGACCTGTCCTTGTCTTTAAATTATTCTGAATTAATAAAGGTTTTTCTATCTATTTTATAGAAATATATAAAGTTTTCCAATTATGTATGTTATAGTAGCATCAGTGGGAGAGTTCCCATTTGTTGAGCAAGTTTGTGTATTTGGAAATCTGGGTGAATATTTAAAACTCTTCAGTGATGTGATCTGCTGCTTTTCAGCTCTTTTTCCTTCCTCATCCCAGCCAGCTTTTAGCTGAAAATATTGGTAGGGATTACACATAGAGGATGGCTTGGAAATGTAATTAATTTGTAAAGAAATAATTTGTAATTTGAACAATAACCATTCCCCTCTCCCTTTCCTTTACTTCTTTCCTCACTGTGCTGTACAGTAATTTTGGGAATGGCACTTGGGAAAATTCCAAATGCCAGTGCTCTGTGGCTGACCTACAGAGAAAAACTCACCTGGACATGCTGAGAAGGGATTATTTTGTGATACTGGAAGTTACTGCTGAGCAGGAACCACAAACACTTCAATTTAGCCTGGATAACCCTGAGTAAAGACAAAATCCTTGCCAGCCAAGAGGAAAATATCATCAGCTGCTGGTTCTAATTGTTTCCTCTTTCTTATTTGCTGCAAGTAAATGTACTTTGAGACTGCTTGACTGGAGTGGAAGTGATGGACTGAGATATTCTGGAAGGGATGCCCAGATTTTTTTCAGCTGATGCTGAATATCCATGCAGAATGTTTTTCTCCTGTTCAGAGTGGGACACAGAAAGAGCAATTGCATTCCTGGGAAAAGTAAAACTTTTAAATAACTCTTTTTGCTCTAAGGAAAGTCTGCATGTATTCAGTTATTTTAGAAACACAGAATTATTCATTTCATCACAATCATGTCAGTCAGCATAGCTACCATATCAAGAAAAGAGTGGCTTTCACAGCTTTAAATATTTAATCCCTGTGTATAATTTTCAAATAACTTTAAAACAAACATTATCATTACTTCTATGTGATAAGGAATAGTTAAAAATCATCATGTGCTGCTTAAATTTTATGAGAGGAGGGAGGAGGAGTTTTTGTAAAGGGTGGAGCTGCTGTGGGCACGCTCATTGAGACGCTGCAGTTTGTGTCTGGATTTCAGCTGACGGTGGTTTCAGGTGAGCTGCTCCTCTTTGTCTGGAGAAATGTGGGGATGAAATCTCCATTTATTCCCATTTTCAATTCCAAAATGGGGAAAAAAATGACAGAGTCACAAATCACTTCCCTGCCAACTACAGTTTGGGGAAGTAAGATATCAGTAAAATTAGGATAATTAAGATAGTCAGATATTAAGATAAAGAATTAAGATAAACAGATATTAAGATTAAGGAATTAAGATAATCAGTAAAATTCTGCTTACAGTAATTGCTTTCAAAGCTTTAGTCTAATACAGCAATGAGGCATCTCCCCAGAGATATTATTCAGAACAGAAAATGCAGCTGAGTAAGAAAGAGTGGGAAAAACACTGCAAATGGATGGATATAAGCAAATTAAATCACATTATTCCCTGTGCATTTAGATGAACTTAATACACAGAGATGGCCATTTAAATTTAATTTTATTACTTTATCTTTTATTTTACTTTAAATTTTTATTACTTTTAAAATGCCTTTTTCTTTTTATTATTTACATTTTATTTTGATTCAAGTTCATTTAACTTTTGAAGGCCAGTAGCAATAAATCAGTTGCTTTCAGTTTGATGCCATTCTGCAGATTCAGTCCTGTTTCTGGCTGGACAAACTGGTTGTGGTTGCCAGTCCAGTATTCCATGAGAAAGATTTGGGAAGCTACTGCCTGTTCAGAGACACCATGCAGAATTGTTTGTCCTGTGTGGAAAGGTTTGAGGTTACATTTGAGAAAGAAAAAATTGGATTAAAATCCTACAATGCTTTTTTTTCCCCCTGTAAATCAGCAATTTGGAAAAGATCTAGAAAAATTAATAACATGCATCAGTTTGTATTGCTTAGCTTCTTTTATAACTCAATTATTTTACAAACCTTTCTATGGTACTGAAAACACTTGTGGCAAATACCAGCTTACTTTCTGTCAAGGGATTATATCTCACATTAAAAGCCACTCAGCATAAGAACTTCTGAGTTTGTTTGTGGGGTTTTTGTCTAAAAGATCATTTCTCCTTAAATATGAGGGATACACAGAGTCCAAATGTGGCACAACATCTTCATGAAATCTCTTGATTTACAACTAAGCTAAACAGGAGAAAATAAATTTTTTTCCTCAGGAAACCATCATCAGAAACCAATGTCCCTGAAGCCAAAGTGACCAATTTACACTTCTTTCAGCACAGGTTAGTGGTTTTTCTCTCAGCAGCTCTAGAGCAGCTCCTACAGCCCCATCAGGTGAAAAACAGGTGGTTTTTATAGTTTTATAGTGAAATTCTAAAGGAGAATTCTGAGAGAGAAAGTGGCTGGAGCATGGACAACATGTGGTTGTCTCAAACAGCTGCTCTCCATGGAGTTAATTGGAATTATACACAGAAATGCCTTAAAGAAAAGGGTGTTTTACACCAGGCTGAAACAAGTAATTCTTCATCTTCGAGTTGTGAGAACTCAGCAAGTTTTGAGTTCAGATTTTTGCAAAATGTCTTGAGTTTTTGGGAAGTTTTTTACAGTTGTGATATACCAGTTTTGAGAAAATAAATTTCTGTCAAGGAAGACCTTAATAAGAAAGTCAAGGAATTCTGAAGAGCAGTAAAGAACTTGATTATTCCAGAGTAGCTGTGAACCAACAATAAAATGTTCCTGGAATTGTGGCTTCCACAGATTTTAAAATAAGAGTTCAGATTGGCATTTTGAGGTGGTCTTGTGATATTTCCCACATCAGTGGGAATGCTGGAATTGGCAATTCACTCAGCTTTGGGACAAGGATTGCTCTGAAGGTAAATCCAAGTGAGTATAATACAAGAGGAATAAGGAAAAAACAATATGAGGGAAAATGAATTTTCTGAGTATATTCCACTCTTCTGTTTGCATGTAAGTTGTCAGTTATTGATGTGTAGGCTAGAAAAAGAAAATACTGAATTTGGAGGCTGCAGTGCCATTTTCTAGAAATCTCTGTGCATCTGTTGGAATGCAAATAGGGGAGTTGCTCTGTAGATTGCTTGTCTATAATTTTAGTTATACAAGAAGATTATAGAAGTGTTTGTGGTTTTGTTGTTTGGTTTGGTTGGTTTTGGGGTTTAGTCTTGTTTCATTGTTTGGGTTTGGGGTTTTTGCCCCCAAACCTGGAAATGTGAGAAAAAAAGCATATTCTTATCTTAGAGAGGAATAAATCCTTAAGGCTTCATCATCATTTTGGTGCTGTTCAGGGGATGGGAACACTTGGATGAGGAGTTTAGTCAGTTTTGATGTTGCAGGCTGGTGTAAACTGGGATAAGATAAGCACTAACTGAGATAGATGGACAAAATGCTGTAGGAAAATTTCACTCCTGTCTTGCTTTTTCTTGTTCATCTTGCTCACAGTTAATTATCCTGATTTCTACAGAATAAAAACATTGATTTGAGACCTTTGTTTTGAAACCTTTGCTGCTATCACAGGAGGATGGACCACAATCTGTGATAGATGTGGGGCTGGGCTGGTGGGACAGGATCCCTCAGCTCTGGGATTCACTGTTTGGAATTGCCATGAGGGTTTTTCCCCGAGCACTTCAATCACAAAATTATTTGGGTTGGAGGAGACCTTGAAGATCACTTTACTTCAACCCCCTTCTCCAGACCTCATCACCTTCTCTAGGTCGGGTCTTGACCTAGAAAATTTGAGAAGAAACCCCCTGAGAGATCTGTGAGCGCACATCAAAGCTGAAAATCTCCTTTCACCCAGAAGCTGCTGCCAGCAGTTTTGGTAAAGCTCTCTGCCACCGTGAAACTCTGGAGGTAGCTACAACAAGCTGACTTTTGGAAAAGGGACAAAACTCTCTGTTTATCCAAGTAAGTGCCAGAAATATATCAAAAACTGAACTTTGTAATACTGTCTGGGTATGAAAAGACAGGTGCCTGTTTAAGGAAGGCAGGAGCATCTCTTGAAATGGAAAATGTAAATTCCTTCTTTCTGAATTATTGTAATTTTGAAGAATTTTTGCATGTCCTTACCTGACCTTGATCACTGAAATCCATTGATGGAAATTTTCTTGAGTGTCTTTATCTTCCTACAATTTTTCTTAGGCTTTTTTGGCAACCTGAAGTTTTAGTGTGTAGAAAATCTCAGTGTACATGGATTTTCATCCCCAGGTAGATTATCAGACTATCTAAAAACTTTGTGGTTTTTAAAAAATACCCATTTTTCATTTATCTGAGGGTGAAATAAATGCAAAACATCTTTCATTTCAACTGCAGTGGCTCAGAGGTTTGGATGACAATATTCCTGCCTGTGGGATTGGATGTGGCACAAGCTTTTAAGAGAAGGAGAAGAAATTTGCTGCAGTTTTGGCAACGTTCACAGGGAGCAACTTCTTTTAATTTTCAGCCAGATATGTTTGCCGGCAAATGAGGTAGAAACTCAGTAGAAATTGAGTCCATTAAGGTTTTTATTACTGCACACATCATTATTCTAAATTCTCCCTGCAACTGGTAATTCACCTTCACAAATGGAATTAAGCTATTGAAAAAAATGTTGGGTTTTTTTCCCTCATGAAGGATTGCCTTGTAATTGTTTTTATGGCTAAAAGCAGACATACAGTTAAGATGGAGTGATAGTTACTCCTTGGTGAAAAAAAAATCAGTTTCCACTTTAAAGGAGAAAGAAAAGGAAGGGATACATACAATTAGGTGCAACAGGTTGATGGTGATGTCTCTAGTTAAGCCATGAGTCTTATTCCATAATAAATTATGGATATTATAATTTACCACTCCCAATTTTGTTTAGTTGGCTTCTCTTCTAGGAAAGGAGGGGTTAAAAAGGCAAATTTATTTCTTTGGATGGTTTTTGCAAAGCACTTTCTGGCTGTGTGAACACAGGAAATGTTGGGAAAGTAACCTTTGGACGAGGAATAAGAATTATTGTAAAACCAAGTAAGTGAAGAGGGATAACTTAATAATTACACTTCTGTGTCCTTTTTTTCTACATATTTAATTTGTTTGAAGTTTTAGGAAATCTTATCTCTGTTCTGGTGAGTCCATAAGACTGAAAACCTTTTCATTATTGATTTTTCTTAACCCTTCTCAAATGTACTGTTACCAGGGCAGTGGTACGGAATGATTCAAACCTTTTTTGTTCTTTTATAATCAATATATTGACACAATAATGGTTGCAGAGAAATGTTGCAATATAAATATTGTCTTTTTATCCCCATGAAATACCTTAAATTGGGGGGGAAAAAAAAGTGAAATAGAAGACTTGGTTGCTTTTACAGACCCCAAAATACTTACTGAAGTGAGCAGAAAAGTATTAAATCCTGCCACGTATGATAAGATTTAGTTTAACAAAATTTTAAGCAGCAGAAATAAATTGCTGCGGATACCATCCCCAGCAGAGCAGGACATTTTGCTTCCCATTGGCTTCCACGGTGGAACAGATTCCAAAGGATCTGCTCAGTTCCTCTGCAGTGGTTTTTACAAAGGCCTTTCTCATTGTGTGTCTACTGGCGACAGGAAGGTCACTTTTGGTGGAGGAACTCATCTGCTTGTGCTTCCAAGTAAGTCTTCCAGGAAAAGCAGCGTTCCAGCATTTGTTTTCACTGAAAAATGGTGTTTTGTCACATCCCAGCTGCAGTGAGAGCCCGTTCTGTGCTGCTCCTGAGTCCTCAGCAGAGCTGGGAAATGTTCTTGTGCTCTGCCCCAGGGATCTTCTCCCAGATTTATCTGGAATGGTGAATTCAGATTCCTGCTAGAGCCCCACAGAATAAACAGGATAACTGCAAGTGTCTGTTCAGTTCTGGGTGCTTTTTATAAAGGAGTTTGTATTCAAGTCTCCAGAGCTGGGTTTTCACTCCCAAGCCAATATCAGAATTTTTCAGGGGCTAGGACACATTTCCTACCCATTCACAGGATTTGGCAGTGCTAGTTCAAAACTGCTGCATTGTTTGGGCAAGTTCAGCAATCAATATGGAGTTGGAAATCATTAGACTTCCAATCTTAAATTAAATTTAAATTTAAAATAAAAGTCAACTCATTCTACCAACCTGAATGACTTCGTTATCTGTTGAGATCGAGGATCAAATTGGTACTTGGGAGGCAGGTATACCTGAGAAACAGAAATCAGTAAAGTAAAATAAACTTTCTTTTCACTTTGTAGAAAGAAATCAGAACAAACCTGTGTTCATATGAAAATCTCCAATTTGCAGTCCAAATTTAAATAAGTGAGGAAGAAAGGAAGAAAACCAATCCAGACAGCATTCCCATAAAATTTTTATGTACTTCTGACTGGCTGGTTCTGGGCTTTTTCCCATTTTGAACTGTGAAAGGCAATACTTTTTCTTTATAGGCAGGTCCTGTGGCTCACAGCATGCTTTGAGAGGAGTTCAAACTTCAGAAATGACTTTTGTAGAGAACTCTCAGGCAGTGCAGCTGCAGAAGGGAGAAAGCAGATGTTTGGAAAGGGGACGCAGTTGTGACAACAAGTAAGTGTAGTCTGGTTAAGAAAGCAGCTTTTTTTACCTGTTTACCTTCCTACTCTGCCAGATATTTTGCAAATGTACTCAGTCCAAATTACTGTTCCATCATGCAGATTCAAATTCTTCTTCAATTGTGATGATCTCAAATGCTGCAGCAGTCTTACACTTGGTTTTGTTGCCAGTGTTCTGTAGAAATCAGGCTAAATATCTCAGTAAGTCCCCATTGCTGACTTGTGACCAGAATGGTGTTTTCTGACAGATTTTGCCTTGGATTCACAGGTGAGAAACTGTGGTTTTGCCGAATTCTGTGAGAAGCATTTCTCTTTTCCAAATGTCAGGAAATACTGAAGGAGGGGGGAATGCTGGTAATGAAAAGCGGTATGTAGAAAATGACAGGAGGAAACCCAAGGCTCACCCAAGTGAGCACCACAATGTGTAGGTTAATTCATCTACAGACTTGTTTTTATCTGGATCTTTTTCAGGATGCAGTGAGTGATGTGTGCCCTGATTGGGTGTGCAGGAAGGAGAATTATGTGGAGTTGCATTAATGAAATTTTCATTATTGCATTTCTGAAAACCTCCCATAAGCAATTAAACATGTGTGGAATGACTCAGGATATACAAGGAAGAGCTGAACTGGGTATATCCATCACAGAAACCCGTTAGCAGGATGGTTAATTATCCACCTGCAAGGGCAAGTCCTCTTTCTCACCTTTATATTTCAGTGAGCAGATGTTTTCTGGATTTTTGGTGAGGAACAAGGAATGGAGGCTTGCACCGATGCTGGAAGTGTTTTCCTGTCTGGATAGATTACAGAATTGAAATATTTTATTGAGATGCCAGATATGTGCCTAGATTTTCATTGCCAGGTTCAGTAAATCTGGGAGGGGTTTATCTGAGTTCCCTCCTGTCCAGAAACCATCACAGAGCAGGAGTTTTCCTGGGATTTGGGTGTATTTGCAGAACAGGAGGGGTTTTTGCAAAGTGATTGAGTGATGTGTGAATTCAGGAAGCAGCTTTGCAAAGCTGCAGTTTGGCAGAGGAACGAGGCTCAGTGTCAAACCAAGTAAGTGCATGGTCTGAACAAGAGTGTTTTGAGAAGTATTGGAGAATCAGATGTTTGAAATCTGTAATATGTAATTAACTTGGGAGAGGAAGGGGAATCTCCTTCCATATCTGCGGCTCCTGGGGCTGAAATGAGAGTTTGGCTGGAATATTTAGTGGAAACAGAGCAGCAAGAAGAATCTGGGGCTTTTTTGGTAAGGTCTGAGAGTTCATGGAGAGCTGTTATGAGAGGAGTCCCTCCAGCACTTTCTACTCACGCAAAGGATGCAAGGACGAAATAATGTGAAATCATGTAAATCAGTGTGGAGTGCCAGACAGATGACAAATCTTTCACCAAACTACAGAGCTGTCTCAATTCTATAGCTGCTTGATGTTCATGGTATTCCTTGGTAGGTGGAGATACTGCAGACAGTGTAAAAGAATTATTTTCCTTGTGCTTTTCACATTTATCATTTTTGAAGAGCAACACAAGGTCTCCCCATGTGTAGAATTACATGAGCAAGAAAGGAGATGGCTCTTCAGAGAAC
The DNA here is from genome assembly GCF_027887145.1 of Ammospiza caudacuta. NCBI lineage: Eukaryota > Metazoa > Chordata > Aves > Passeriformes > Passerellidae > Ammospiza > Ammospiza caudacuta. The sequence continues at coordinate 3,905,269 of NC_080619.1, forward strand.
TGGCAAGTCTCTGTCCTATAAAAAAGTGATTTAAAATGTATTAACAGGTATAGAAAAGCCTGCAGAAGTTCTGCTAATGTGAAATAATAAACCAGGTGTCCTTGCCAGATATTGTCCCCAGTCACATCTTACTCTGCAAAACCACTCATTTATTATTCAAAATAAATGGATAAATAAATCCATTATTTATTATTTATTCATTGGATAAATAAATCCATTATTTCAAAATAAATGGTTTTTCAATTCTAGGATTTCTGTAGGGAGGGATCCCTAACAGGCATTTTGCACATAAAGTTTTAATTTGGTGACAAATAGAGATAGAGTCTGCTGCCCTGCAAGCTGAAATGTGCAGAGGAGCCTGGGGGTTTTTGTAAGGGAGTTTTTGGCTGTGTGTACTCAGGAGGTGCAGGCAGAGTGACCTTTGGAAGTGGAACCAGGCTGCTGGTAAAGCCCAGTAAGTATCTCCTCCTCAAGGACACACTGCATTTTTAGGATACAATTGGAAAAGCTTCTTTACAATTCTTTCTTTACAAAATCCATTATTTATTATTTATTTATTGGATAAATTAATCCATTATTTCAAAAGTAATGGATTTTGAACTCTAGGATTTCTGTAGAAATCTTAGGTAATTCCTGGCTATGCCAAAGCCTCCCAAGATCAGGGCACTACATCATTCTTGACCTGTAAAAATATTGACAAAAACCTGCAAGGGGCAGAGAAGAGACACCCCAGCCTTCAGTTTTTGGGGATCCCTAACAGGCATTTTGCACATAGAGTTTTATTTTGGTGACAAATAGAGATAGAGTCTGCTGCCCTGGCAGGTGAAATGTGCAGAGGAGCCTGGGGGTTTTTGTAAGGGAGTTTTTGGCTGTGTGTACTCAGGAAATGCAGACAGAGTGACCTTTGGAAGTGGAACCAGGCTGCTGGTAAAGCCCAGTAAGTATCTCCTCCTCAAGGGCACACTGCATTTTTATGGGGTTTTTTCATCAGATCTTTCTGAGGATAAGGAGGGACAAGCTTCCTTGCAATTCTCTCTTTACAAAATCCATTACTTCATATTTATTTATTGGATAAATGAATCCATTATTTCAAAGGAATGGAATTCCAACTCTAGGATTTCTTTAGAAATCCTAATTGATTCCTGGCTTCCCACAATCAGGGCACTTCATCATTCTTAACCTGCAAAAAATATTGACACAAAACCTTCAAGGGGGCAGAGAAGAGACACTCTAGCCTTCATTTTTTGGGGTTTCCTAACAGGCTTTTTGCACATAGAGTTTTATTTTGGTGACAATACAGTCTGCTGCCCTGAAAGCTGAAACGTGCAGAGGAGCCTGGGGGTTTTTGTAAGGGAGTTTTTGGCTGTGTGTACTCAGGAGGTGCAGACAGAGTGACCTTTGGAAGTGGAACCAGGCTGCTGGTAAAGCCCAGTAGGTATCTCCTCACCAAGGACTGCATTTTAAAATTTTTTTATCAGATTTTCTTAATATACAGTTGGAAAAGTTTCTTTACAATTCTTTCTTTACAAAATCCATTCGTTATTATTTATTTATTGGATAAATCCGTTATTTAAAAAGAAATGGATTTCCAACTCTAGGATTTCTGTAGGGAGGGACTTAATTGATTCCTGGCTATGACAAATCTTCTCACCATCAGGGCACTTCCTCATTCCTAGCCTGCAAAAAATATTGACACAAAACCTGCAAGTGGACAGAGAAGAGACACCCCAGACTCCATTTTTTGGGGATCTCATTTTGAACATAGAGTTTTATTTTGGTGACAATAGAGTCTGCTGGAAGCAGAAATGTGCAGAGGAGCCTGGGGGTTTTTGTAAGGGAGTTTTTGGCTGTGTGTACTCAGGAAATGCAGGCAGAGTGACCTTTGGAAGTGGAACCAGGCTGCTGGTAAAGCCCAGTAAGTATCTCCTCAGTGAGGACACACTGCATTTTTAGTTTTGTTGTTTTTTTTTTTTAAATCAGATTTTCCTTAGGATTCAGAGGAAAAGCTTCTTTAAAATTCTTTCTTTAAAAAAATCCATTATTTATTATTTATTTATTGGATAAATGAATCCATTCTTTCAAATGAATGTATTTTCAACTCTAGGATTTCTGTAGGGAGGGTCTGAATTGATTCCTGGCTATGCCAAAGCCTCCCAAGATCAGGGCAATTAATCATTCTTAACCTGCAAAAAATATTGACACCAAACCTGCAAGGGGACAGAGAAGAGACACCCCAGCCTTCATTTTTTGGGGGATCTCTTACAGGCATTTTGCATACAGAGTTTTATTTTGGTGACAATAGAATCTGCTGCTCTGGAAGCTGTGCAGAGGAGCCTGGGGGTCTTTGTAAGGGAGTTTTTGGCTGTGTGAACTCAGGAAGTACAAACAGAGTGACCTTTGGAAGTGGAACCAGGCTGCTGGTAAAGCCCAGTAAGTATCTCCTCCCCAAGGACACACTGCATTTTTAGGATACAGTTGGAAAAGCTTCTTTACAATTTTTTTCTTTACAAAATCCATTATTTATTATTTATTTATTGGATAAATGGATCCATTATTTAAAAATAAATGGATTTTCAACTCTAGGATTGCTGTAGGGAGGGTCCTAATTGATTCCTGGCTATGACACAAAGCCTTCCAAGGTCAGGGCACTTCATAATTCTTGACCTGTAAAAATATTGACACAAAACCTTCAAGGTGGCAGAGAAGCAGCACCCCAGCCTTCATTTTTTTGGGGTCCCTAACAGGCATTTTGCACATAGAGTTTTATTTTAGTGACAATAGAGTCTTCTGGAAGGTGAAATGTGCAGAGGAGCCTGGGGGTTTTTGTAAGGGAGTTTTTGGCTGTGTGTACTTAGGAAATGCAGGCAGAGTGACCTTTGGAAGTGGAACCAGGCTGCTGGTAAAGCCCAGTAAGTATCTCCTCCCCAAGGACACACTGCATTTTTAGTTTTGTTTTTTTTTTTAATCAGATTTTCCTTAGGATTCAGAGGAAAAGCTTCTTTAAAATTCTTTCTTTTAAAAAAATCCATTATTTATTATTTATTTATTGGATAAATAAATCCATTATTTCAAACGAAATGGATTTTCAACTCTAGGATTTCTGTAGGGAGGGTCTTAATTGATTCCTGGCTATGCCAAAGTTTCCCACAATCAGGGCAATTCTGAATTTGAAAGTTTCTGTTTAATTTTTCTTTGCTTCTTTCCCTTACTGGATTTATTATCAACTAAACAAACAGGGAAAATTAGGAGCTTAGATTGTTTTTCTCTGGAAGTTTCTGTTTCATTTTTCTTTGCTTCTTTCCCTTACTGGGTTTATCATCAACTAAACAAACAGGGAAAAATTACGACCTTAGATTGGTTTTCTCTGGAAGTTTCTGTTTCATTTTTCTTTGCTTATTTCTTTAATAGGTCTGGTCTCTTGCTTAGCTTCTGGCGGATCTGCTTGACTCCCTCTTTAGACCATGAGAAATTTTAGAAACAACTCTGTTAGTTGTTTTAAAAAGTGGTGGAAATTTCATCCCCTTCTGAAATGTCAGTGTGCTCTGGCTGTTAGAGGCTGAGGATTTTCTGCTTTACCATTTTTGTATAAAGGTTGATTATTGTGAGATAACGCAGTCTTCCTGGAAACTCACCTTTGGGAGAGGCACAAAACTAATTCTGAAATCAGGTACATCTAAAAACAAATAGTTGTTTCACATTTTAAAGGCAAGGCTGAGATTCTCCTCTCTCCTGAACATTACAAAAATTATCCAAGAACTTCAACCACATTATGCTAATAGGGTTTGGGTTTCTCCTGCATTCAGAATGGTTTCTGTCTGTAGAGATCAGCTGGGAAAACATCCTGATTTAGATGTCAATGGATGTGACAAGGGTGGAATCCGTTTTCCCCTTGATCTCTTTTGGAAAACACACACATTTGTGGGGACCCAAAGCTGTGTGTGGTTTTTGTAAGCGAGTGTGTCACTGTGTGAATTCAGGATCTGGCTGGAAAGTGACCTTTGGCAGTGGGACACAGCTGGTAGTGAAACCAGGTAGGTGGAAAACCTGAGGGGAGTTATGGATGGGAAAGCCTAATTCCTCTTTCCAGGACAGCATTGAAACAGGCATTTAAAATGGAAGTAAATTCCATTGTTCTTTTCTTCTGAGAGCAACTGAAGGTCAGAGCTTGACCTTGCACCAGAGGGGAAAAAATTCATTATGAGGCTAAAAATCTACTTGTGGGGCTGGATTTTCCTGTGCCACTGAGAGCTGTGTCATTTTTGAATAATTTTATTCACTACAGCCTGTTCCCAGGAACCTCCCAGACCTGCAGACCTCTCCCTGTCCTTTTATTTCCATTTTCCAGAACCCAGGCAAGGTCCTCATTTAATTCCCAGAGGCTGCAATTCCTTCTCTGCTGGAAAAACTGTCTTAGCCTTTGTTCTGGGTCTCCTGCTTCTGGCTGCAGAGAGGTTTCCATCCAGGCTTGCATTCCTTGACAAAACAAAAACAAAAAACGCAAAAAAAAACAACAAAAAAACCCCCCCAAAACAAAACAAAAACCAAAACAAAACAACCCCAAAAAAACCCAAAAAACAAAACACCAAAAAAAACCAAACCAAAAACAAACAAACAAAAACAAAACAAAAATCCCCAAACAAACAAAAACCAAAAACCCAATCAGAACAAAAACAACAACAACAACAAAAAACTAGGCTGTAATGGAAAGGGGAATTTTTTATTTGAGAAATCAAAAAATGTGTTTTGTGCAGGAAGGTTCAGGAGGAGATATTTGTTTTTAATGCTGATTTAATGCTGAAGGAGGAATTTTGCTGTGGGGTTTCTTAGCCTGAATAAAGAAGAAAATTTTCAGTCAGTGCCAACTCTGTACAAACTGAATGAGACCATAAATTAGGAGAAATATTTCCAAGAAATGTAGTTAAAATTGCCTAGGAGTTTTGTTGGATAGACTAAGTTTAAAAAAAAAAAAGTCAAGTTGGACCTAACTTGGTCCTGGAGGGAAAAAAGGGTTTTTGTTGTGAAGGCAAACACTGTGTGAATAACTATGGAAACAAAATCACCTTTGAACGTGGAGTGCAGCTGAGAGTAAAACCAAGTAAGGTTTAAACCAGTTGTTGCTCAATATTGTAGATAGAAAAAAGATGCAAAAAGTCATACTAGCGATATGAGCTTGTCATTGTTGTTGCTAGAAATGAAGGGATGGGACTATTTTTAAGTTAAGAATTATTTATTGCTTAGATAAACATTTATCTTAGAGCTGTGAGATTTTAGAGGATTAAGTATTTGTGATTACTCTTGAATATAACCAAGTTTCTTCATTACAAGGTAATATAGGACTTTCTAAACTCATACACAGTTGCCACAGAATTTATTTTACTTTTCTGACCTATTACTTTTACTTGCTTCTGTTGCACTGCAGATACTTTTATTTAATGGGCTTCTAACTCACATGAACACATTGGCTTCTATTCTAACTTCTAAACTCTGAGTTTACTTTATACAATTACATTACAATACTATAGACTCTTCACTATCTTACTCAATACAGTTTCTCACTTACTTAAGGCATATTCTCACCTACAACTATAGAAATATAAATTTATTATTTTTCTGCTTAATATCTGTATATTGTATTTCTCTATCAACCTAAGCTTCTTCTAAGGCTGCAGATCAAATCCTTTAGTGTCTGTGGATGTTTCTATTTTTCTGATTCCTACATGAGCTGAAGAGAGGTTCACTAGAGAATGTCCTCAATTACCCTGTCAGTGGTCTGTCCTTCCTTTCAGATACCCACTGTGGGCTCCTGGCCACCTTTTGTGCCATGGCCATGCCAGCAGGGGTTGATTTGCTCTCTCAGCTTGTGGATGAGCTGAAAACTGCTGTGTGGGCTGTGGCACAAACTCACATTGGCAGAGGGACAGAGATTCCAGTTTGAGCTGAGAAGTGCACCAGTTTATTGTTAACTCCTTCCACGTGGGTCAAAACTGCCCCATGCCCAGTGAGATTTTCAGGATACCCTTACTGGGCTGGAGATTCTTCAGTTATGTAGTTACATGTCGCCTTCTCTCTTCTCTTCCTCTTTCTCTTCTCTTTTCTATTCTCTCTTCTCTTTTCTCTCTCCTTCTCCTTCTTCTCCTTCTTCTCCTTCTTCTCCTCCTTCTCCTTCTCCTTCTCCTTCTCCTTCTCCTTCTCCTTCTCCTTCTCCTTCTCCTTCTCCTTCTCCTTCTCCTTCTCCTTCTCCTTCTCCTTCTCCTTCTCCTTCTCCTTCTCTCTTCTCTCTTCTCTCTTCTCTCTCTTCTTTTCCTTTGGATTTCCAAGCACGATTTGCATCCACATATCCAAGAGTTCAGAGCATCCAGCCCTATCTGCTGGGTGCCCAGTGCTGCTAGAAGCTGGGGAAGGTTTTTGTTAGGGCAGGAAATGCTGTGTGAATTCAGCATCAGCTGGTTATGCCCCTACCTTTGGCTCTGGAACCAGACTCACTGTCAGGCCAAGTAAGTCCAGCACTGCTGCTCTGCTTTCTGTGCTTTCTGCTGGGTTTCAGCTCATCCTTGGGGGCAGAGAGCAGCAGCCTGGTTGGTGTTTGGCCATCTCTGGGAGTCCCTGGGCAGAGGTGACTTTGCTCTCAGGGACTGTCCAAACCAAGGCTCCTTGCTGTTCCTGTCACTGTGGGATGCACACAGTGGTCACTGCAGCCATTCAGCTGCCATTTCATTGAGTGCAGGGGATGCAGGGCAGGCTCTGAGATGGGAACCTTCAGGAGATCCCCACTGCTTTAGATTTGGGGAAGGTTTTTGTTAGGGCAGGAAATGCTGTGTGAATACAGGCAACTACAAGCTGACCTTTGGCTCTGGGACCAGACTCTCCATCCAGCCCAGTGAGTGCTCAGCTGCCTAAACAAAGCAAAACATCCCATTTTCAGAAGGGTTCAATCTGTTTTACTTATAGCCTCCATGCTTGTTATACATTCTTAAAAGGTCAAAAGTTTATACTTTACTCATTGGTCGCCACAGACAAAGTGCTCATTGCAAGCAGCAGTTGCAGGTTTCTCTTATTTCTCCTTCTTTCTTTCTGGGTTTCTTGGTTTCTGTGTTTCTGTCTTGGGTTTTCCTTCCCTGATAGGAAATTCTTTCAGGGCTAAACATGGATCCTCTTCTCAAACTCCTCTCTGGCTCACAGAAGTCACTGTGGAAGCTCTTCCCCATTGCTGCTCCTCTGCACCTTCAGGTCATGCAGAGCACTCAGGGCTGTGGGACAGAGCCAGGGAGGATTTGTGTTTGCCCAGCTCTGGCAGGGCTGGGCAGGGCCTGGGGCAGAGCTGCTGCTCTCAGGAGGCTCCTGGGGCTTTTTGTTAGGGCAGGAAATGCTGTGTGAATTCAGGAACAGGATCTTATGCCCCTACCTTTGGCTCAGGAACCAGACTCACAGTCAGGCCAAGTAAGTCCGGCACTGCTGCTCTGCTTTCTCTGCTTTCTGCTGGGTTGGAGCTCCTTCATTGGGATTTTTAGAGGAGCAAGTATTGCGCTGTAGTTCAAGAGTAGTCCCAAGTTTCTTTGTTACAAGGTAATATAGAACTTTCTAAACTCATACACAGTTGCCATACAATTTATTTTACTTTTCTAACCTGTTAGTTTTACTTGCTAAAACAGCAACCTGGTTGGTGTTTGGCCATCTCTGGGTGTCCCTGGCTAGGGGTGACTTTGATCTCAGGCAGTGTCCAAACCAAGGCTCCTTGTTCTGCTTGTGACATGGGGAAGATTTTGGGATGATTTTGGGATGCACACAGTGGTCACTGCAGCCCAGGGAGGCACAGGAGCCAGGGCAAGGCTCTGTGTCCCCTCTGCTGCCCCTGTGAGCCAGGCCATGGCTGGGAAAAGCCTGAGGGAGAGGTGCAGCTCTGAGCAAGCTTCTAGGGCTTTTTGTTAGGGCAGGAAATGCTGTGTGAATTCAGGCTACACCAAGCTGACCTTTGGCTCAGGGACGAGACTCTCCATCCAGCCCAGTGAGTGCTCAGCTGCCTAAACAAAGCAACACTCTCCATTTTCAGAAGGTTTTAAATTGTTTTTATTATGGCCTGCATGCTTTTTATATATTCCTGTAAAGCTTACCAAGGAGTAAGTTTATACTTTACTCCTTGGTCACCACAGACAAAGTGCTCATTGCAAGAGGCAGTTGCAGGTTTCTCTTATTTCTCCTTCTTTCTTTCTTGGTTTCCTGTGTACTTTGTCTATGTGTTGGTTATCCTAAATTGGTAGGAAATTCTTTCTGGGCTAAACATGGACCCTCTTCTCCAACTCCTCTCTGGCTCACAGAAGTCACTGTGGAAGCTCTTCCCCATTGCTGCTCCTCTGCACCTTCAGGTCATGCAGAGCACTCAGGGCTGTGGGACAGAGCCAGGGAGGATTTGTGTTTGCCCAGCTCTGGCAGGGCTGGGCAGGGCCTGGGGCAGAGCTGCTGCTCTCAGGAGGCTCCTGGGGCTTTTTGTTAGGGCAGGAAATGCTGTGTGAATTCGGGCTATGGCAACAAGCTGACCTTTGGCTCAGGGACCAGGCTCTCCATCCAGCCCAGTGAGTGCTCAGCTCTCTGTGTGTCCTTTGTCCAAAGCCCTGCAGTGTCCCCTGCACAGTGTCCCACACATCCTTGCTGTGTCTGAGGCACCTTGGTTAGGGCAGGGAGGTTCCAGCTGCCATTTCATTGACTGCAGGGGCTGCAGGGCAGGCTCTGGGATGGGAACCTGCAGGAGAAGCCCACTCCTGTTTTGGGGAAGGTTTTTGTTAGGGCAGGAAATGCTGTGTGAATTCAGGCTATGGCTCTGGCAAGCTGACCTTTGGCTCAGGGACCTGGCTCTCCATCCAGCCCAGTGAGTGCTCAGCTCTCTGTGTGTCCTTTGTCCCTGCAGTGTCCCCTGCACAGTGTCCCACACATCCTTGCTGTGTCTGAGGCACCTTTGTTAGGGCAAGGAGGTTCCAGCTGCCATTTCATTGACTGCAGGTGCTGCAGGGCAGGCTCTGGGATGGGAACCTGCAGGAGATGCCCACTCCTGTTTTGGGGAAGGTTTTTGTTAGGGCAGGAAATGCTGTGTGAATTCAGGCTATGACAACAAGCTGACCTTTGGCTCAGGGACCAGGCTCTCCATCCAGCCCAGTGAGTGCTCGCCTGACAAAACAAAGAAACAAATTCCATTTTCAGAAGGGTTCAAACTGTTTTTATTATAGCCTGCATGCTTCTTAGACATTCTTATAAAGTTCATAAGTTTATACTTTACTCATTGGTCATGAGAGACAAAGTTCTCATTGGAACAGGCCATTGCAGGTTTCTCTTATTTATCCTTCTTTCTTTCTTTGGTTTCTTGCGTTCGGTGTCTACGTCTTGGTTTTCCGACCTTGGCAGGAAATTCTTTCAGGGGTAAACATGGATCCTCTTCTCCAGCTCCTCTCTGTGGCTCACAGAAGTCACTGTGAAACATTTTTCCATGTTTCTGCTCCTCTGCACCTTCAGATCATGCAGAGCACTCAGGGCTGTGGGACAGAGCCAGGGAGGATTTGTGTTTGCCCAGCTCTGGCAGGGCTGGGCAGAGCCTGGGGCAGAGCTGCTGCTCTCAGGAGGCTCCTGGGGCTTTTTGTTAGGGCAGGAAATGCTGTGTGAATTCAGGCTCTGGCAAGCTGACCTTTGGCTCAGGGACCAGGCTCTCCATCCAGCCCCGTGAGTGCTCAGCTCTCCTGTGCCTCCTCTGTCCCAAACCCTTCCCTGTCCCCTGGGGCTCCCTGTGGGCTCTGCTGCTGTGTCAATGACAGAGCAGATGGGCAGCAGAGCACAGAGGCTCCTTCATTCCCTGCTGCTGCTGGGAGCCTTCAGCAGAGGCTCTGGGATGCTGGGAATGCACAGAAACTGCCCTTGCACAGGGAGCTGCACTGGGAACAAGGGCTCAGGAGTGGATTTTCCCTTCTCCTGGGTACCAGCAGTGCCTCTGAGCCTGTTCAGTCCCACAGCTTTGCCAGGGTTTGGTCCAAAGGCATTTGAGGGCTGACAGGGACATTTTGTGATTTATTGGGTCCAAAATGATGCTGTGCAGAGAGAGTCCTGTGTAGAGGGAGCTGTGCTTTCAGTGGGATCCCACAGACAGCCAGTGGCTGGGGAAACTGGGGTGAAATGTTCAATGTAGTTTCTCTGAGTGTTGGAAAATATCCTGGATAATTCATGCTTTGAATCGGTGCAAGGGATTGCCCAAATCCAGAGGAAAAACAATTTGCTTTCTGTGCTTTAAAACCTGGAGCATTTACCTTTCTACTCTTTGGGGTTTGTTTTTTTAAATCCAAGGTTTCAGGAGTGGATTTTCCCTTCTCCTGTGTACCAGCAGTGCCTCTGAGCCTGTTCAGTCTCACAGCTGTGCCAGTGCTTTTTCCAAAGGCATTTTTAGGTCTGAGAAGGACAATTTGTGATTTAGTGGGTCCAGAATGATGCTGTGCACAGAAATCCCCCCTTTCCCTGTTGAAAGGGAGCTGTGCTTTCAGGGGGATCCCACAGACAGCCAGTGGCTGGGGAAACTGGGGTGAAATGTTCAGTGTAGTTTCTCTGAGTGTTGGGAAATGTTCTAGATAATTCATGGTTTGAATCTGTGCAATGGATTGCACAAACCCAGAGGAGAAACAATTTGTTTTCTATGCTTTAAATCCTGGGAAATTTACCTTTCTTTTTTTAGGGTCTTGCTGCATTTTTGGGTCTTTTCTCAATGCCTGGGGCACTCAATATTTGTGGGTTTGACTGCTGCCCTCCAGGGTGGTTTTTGTTGGCTCCTTTCTCACTGTGTGAACAATGTCTACAAAGTTACCTTTGGCAAAGGGACAAAGCTGCTTGTGAAACCAAGTAAGAAACTGGTTTATCTGGATTTCCCTCATTTATGGTGGGCTTAGGGTTTGAGCAGCAGAAGGGCTGACAGGGACATTTTGTGATTTAGGTGAGCAGGGACAATTTGAGATTTAGGTGAGACAGGGATATTTTTCAATATATTTTTCAATTGTGAGACTATAATATAGATCAGAACTAATAAACATCTCAGGCCAAACAAGAGAAACCATTTCACACATTTGATTTGGGTGAGACAGGGATATTTTCTGATTTAAGAATTGGTGATTGAGGTGAGACAGGGACATTTTGTGATTGAGGTGAGACAGGGACATTTTGTGGTCCGGCTGAGCCTGGTGTGTGGGGCAGGCTGGCCCAGCTCAGCAATTGCTGCTTTCCCGTCCTTTCTCTGCTTCATTCACCTCTGCTGGGAGAGCCAAAATGTGCCTGGCAGGGCTGGGCAGAGCCTGGGGCAGAGCTGCTGCTCTCAGGAGGCTCCTGGGGCTTTTTGTTAGGGCAGGAAATGCTGTGTGAATACAGGAACAGGAGCTTATGTCCCTACCTTTGGCTCTGGAACCAGACTCACTGTCAGGCCAAGTAAGTCCAGCACTGCTGCTCTGCTTTCTGTGCTTTCAGCTGTGCTCCAGCTCCTCCTTGGAGGGCTGAGAGCAGCAGCCTGGCTGGAGCTTTGGCCATCTCTGGGAGTCCCTGGGCAGGGATGACTTTGCTCTCAGGCAGTGTCCAAACCAAGGCTCCTTGTTCTGCGTGTGACATTGGGATGATTTTGGGATGATTTTGGGATGCACACAGTGGTCACTGCAGCCCAGGGAGGCACAGGAGCCAGGGCAAGGCTCTGTGTCCCCTCTGCTGCCCCTGTGAGCCAGGCCATGGCTGGGAAAAGCCTGAGGGAGAGGTGCAGCTCTGAGGAAGCTCCTGGGGCTTTTTGTTAAGGCAGGAAATGCTGTGTGACAACAGCTACACCAAGCTGACCTTTGGCTCAGGGACCAGGCTCTCCATCCAGCCCAGTGAGTGCTCAGCTCTCTGTGTGTCCTTTGTCCAAAGCCCTGCAGTGTCCCCTGCACAGTGTCCCACACATCCTTGCTGTGTCTGAGGCACCTTGGTTAGGGCAGGGAGGTTCCAGCTGCCATTTCATTGACTGCAGGGGCTGCAGGGCAGGCTCTGGGATGGGAACCTGCAGGAGAAGCCCACTCCTGTTTTGGGGAAGGTTTTTGTTAGGGCAGGAAATGCTGTGTGAATTCAGGATCTGGCTATGGCAACAAGCTGACCTTTGGCTCAGGGACCAGGCTCTCCATCCAGCCCAGTGAGTGCTCGCCTGACAAAACAAAGAAACAAATTCCATTTTCAGAAGGGTTCAAACTGTTTTTATTATAGCCTGCATGCTTCTTAGACATTCTTATAAAGTACATAAGTTTATACTTTCTCACTGGTCACGAGAGACAAAGTTCTCATTGGAACAGCCTGTTGCAGGTTTCTCTAATTTTATCCTTCTTTCTTTCTGGGTTTCTTGGGTTCTGTGTCTCTGTCTTGGTTTTCCTTCCCTGATAGGAAATTCTTTCAGGGCTAAACATGGATCCTCTTCTCCAACTCCTCTCTGGCTCACAGAAGTCACTGTGGAAGCTCTTCCCCATTGCTGCTCCTCTGCACCTTCAGGTCATGCAGAGCACTCAGGGCTGTGGGACAGAGCCAGGGAGGATTTGTGTTTGCCCAGCTCTGGCAGGGCTGGGCAGGGCCTGGGGCAGAGCTGCTGTTCTCAGGAGGCTCCTGGGGCTTTTTGTTAGGGCAGGAAATGCTGTGTGAATTCAGGCTTTGGCAACAAGCTGACCTTTGGCTCCGGGACCAGGCTCTCCATCCAGCCCAGTGAGTTCTCAGCTATTTTATTTGTGGGGTGCCCTGATGGAGGAAGGAATGATGAACCTGAGTTCATGTTCTCAGAAGTCTAATTTAATTTTTTATGATACTCATATTATATTAAAGAATGCTATACTAAACTATACTAAAGAATACAGGAAGGATACTTACTGAATGCTGAAAAGATAATAATGAAAATTTGAGACTCTCCCGAATCCAACACAGCTTGGCCCCAATTGGCCAAATATTTAAAACAGCTCACAGCAGAATCCAATGGAACAATCACCTGTGGGTAAACAATCTCCAAACACCTTCCACAGGAGCGAAACAGAGGAGAAGCAAATGAGAAAAGAATTGTTTTCCTTTCTCTGAGGCTTCTCAGCTTCCCAGGAGAAAAATCCTGGAAAAAGGTATTTTTCAGATAAAGTGAATGCCACAATGTTGTCTCTGTGACAACCTGCCTATGAACCCAAGCACTGTCAGAATTGCATGTAGATTTTCAAAAAGCAAATACCCAAGATATTTTTCTAGTTCTTTATGTGTCAGCCAATGTAATCTGCTAGTCAGTGTCTAACTCTGAATTGGGAGACTGCCAGGGGACAGTTGTTCCATTTTGTGTTAAAATCTTGATTTAATTTCTATTAGAGTGAAGGCATTTTTCATAGGTTGGGAGAAAGTTTTTTGGGAAAGCCTTCCCATGGCTGGCACTTGTCTCTCATGGCTGCCCAAAATTCAGAAAGGCAAAGGGAACTGCTGCTTTTCAGGCAGGAGCTGGGAACAGATGTTGCCTTGTGCAGGTAATAGAATCTTTTGTGTCAGGAAGCTTTGCTGGTGCCTGGAATTGCAGCTGCTTTGTGCTTGAGATCAGGTGCAGGGCTGGCAGAGGAGTTTTTGCAAGGAAATGTGCCAGGGTGTAAATGTGGCAGCCAGAGTCATTTTTGGCAAGGGGACAGTGCTTTCAGTCCTGCCAGGTGAGCAAGCCCTTGGCCTGGGAGGTGGAATTGCTTCATTTCTCTCCTGTTCTTGGTTGTTTGGAGTGGCACAGATTTGGGAAGCACGGTGTTTGCAGATCTGCCATGGTTTTGGGTTTCCCACATGGGCCAAAATTGGGATGAGCCAGACTTGTCTGCCCTTTTTCCCTTGTCATTGTCTGTCTTGTAGAAAGGGCAAAAAAAATCCATATGACATAGACAATAATTGTAACATTTCCTGGTTTATAAGCAGCAGAGGATTGTATCTATCAAAGTCACAGAATGGTAGAAATTAGAAATGGAAAAGGTCATCCAGTCAGATTTGCTCACAACGTAAAATCCAGCCGTACAAAGCATCTTTCAGGCCTTTATCTGATTTAATTTTAAGTAATTTTTAAATGGCTTTTAAAGTATTTTAAGTGGCTTTTTAAGCACATTTAAAGTGGCTTTTATCATTTGCTATTGGAAACCATCTTTAGTGTTTTGTGTGGTGTGGATTAGGAGGATTTTCCTTGCAGTGCTGGAACACCCCTGGCACTGCCAAGATGCCTCCTGGAGTTGGGATTTGGGCTGCTGGCAAGGTGCCCTGTGCCAGGGGGCTCTTCCCTTCCCTCTGTTATTGCAGGGCAAGCAACCTTTGGGGCAGGGATCCCAAATTTCCCCTTGATAACCGAGGGGGAGCTTCTCCCCATCTCTGCCAGGTTTGGTGACCCCAATCCAGTGCGGCTCTCCCCAGGGATTGAACAGAGAATTGGGGTTTGGGCAAAGAGAAGCCAGAGGAGATCTCTGGAAATCTGCTCAGAGCCCCTGGCAGGGGCAGCCCCAGGGCTGAGGGGACCCCAGCCCATTTTGTAATGAGCTCTCACACTGTGTGACCAATGCAAACTGGGGAAAACCAGTCTGGGGGAGTGGAACCAGACTTGTCATTGCCCCAGGTGAGTTGTCTCCCCTCTTAGCCAAGCTGGACCAAACAATGTTGACATGGACCCAGACAATGCTGAGCTGCAACAAGTACAGTGGATTTGTGGAGAAATTTGGGCTGGTTTTGGTGTTCTGAGGGAATAAGTGGGAGACTTTGTGCTTATCCAGTGTGTTCTGGAAACGTGGCAGTGCTGGGGAAAAGAATTACTGCAAAAAGTGACAACAAGTAGGTGAAATGCAAGAGCAGGGATGTGTGAGACTAAATAGGATTTCTGAGATTTGGGACACTGAGATTTTCAGCCCACTCAAAAATAGGGGTGATGTTTGCAAAGAGGAGCAAAATGCAGTTCAGGCTGTTGCAGCAGCTCCAGCAGTGATCTCTGGGTTACTGCTGGGAGCTGCAGAACTGGAGCCACAACCCAGAGAGAGAAATGGGAATGGCACGAGCTGTGGGTGTTTCCTGTTAATTTTGGGGATTGGGAGGAGGTGTTTGGACACTCCCTGCTAAATTTAATGGTTTAGGGGTGAACATGGCACTGCTGGGGTATGGGTTGGACTTCATCGTCTTGGAGGGCTTTTCCAACCTTGTGGTGGTGTTCACAGAGGTCCCAGGATGAGGGAAAAGATGAGAATCTTGACTCCATGTTTCAGAAGGCTGATTTATTATTTTATTATATATACTGTATTAAAAGAAAATTATATACTAAATAATAGAAGAAAGGATTTCATCAGAAGGCTTGCAAGGAAAGGAATAGAAAGGAATAATAATAAAATCTTGTGACCGACCAGAAAGTCCAAGACAGCCAGACTGGGATTGGCCATTAATTAAAAACAACCACATGAGACCAATCAAAAATGCACCTGTTGCATTCCACAGCAGCAGATAACCATTGTTTACATTTCCTTTCTGAGGCCTCTCAGCTTCTCAGGAGAAAAAGATACTAGCAAAGGATTTTTTCAGAAAATATCTCTGTGACACAACCTGGACAATTTTGCTTGAGATCAGGTGCAGGGCTGGCAGAGGAGTTTTTGCAAGGAAATGTGTCAGGGTGTAAATGTGGCAGCCAGAGTCATTTTTGGCAAGGGGACAGTGCTTTCAGTCCTGCCAGGTGAGCAAGCCCTTGGCCTGGGAAGGGGAATTGCTTCATTTTCTCTCCTGTTCTTCGTTGTTTGGAGTGGCACAGCTTTGGGAAGCACGATGTTGGCAGCCCTGCCCTGGATTTGGGTTTCCCACATGGGCCAAAATTGGAGATTGGGAGGATGTGTTTGGACACTCCTTGTTAAATTTATTGGTTTAGGGGTGAACATGGAACTGCTGGGGTATAGGCTGGACTTCATGGTCTTCAGGTCCAAAAAGTGGAGGTTTTGGTTACAATGCATTCTATACTTTTCTTTGCTGAGCATCTTCATACAGTAGAACCAACCTATAACTTAGCTTTTACCTATAGCCTGTCATAACTACTGTAATTACCATATTCATGTTACTGTTCTCCAGTCACTCACAGTTAGTACATTACAATTTAAGCTGGAAGTTGTTTTTCAGTTTTCTTGCAGTGGAAAATTCTGAGACCTTTTTTCTACTTGCAACATGTGCTGACTTGTTTGCCTGTCTATCTCTGTCCTTGGTAAAAACATCATCTTCTTTGGGGTGGGTTTATCCTTTGCTTTAAGTCATAAAAACCCCTTCTAACCAACACACCCTTTGCCTCCTTGGTTATCCAGTAAGACTGGCTCAGCAATTCTTTTCTTCTCTATCAAAACTTGCTGGGTGCAACCAGGTGGGATTGGGCTGTTCTCCCAGGTGACCAGTGAGAGAAACAGAGGACACAGCCTTAAGCTGCACCAGGGGAAGTTCAGGTTGGACATCAGCAAAAAATTCTTCACTGAAAGAAAATTCTTCAGTGAAAGAAGCGAATTTTTTCAGCAAAAAATTCTTCACTGAAAGCAGAAAAATTTTTCTCTGATTGGGCACAGGAATTGGTTGTCGGGGGAGGGTAAGGTGTCACCATCCTTGCAGGGTTTAACAAAGCCTGGATGGGCACTCAGTGCCAGGGTTTTGTGCATGAGGAGATGTTGGGTCACAGGTTGGACTTGACAACCTCAAAGGTCTTTTCCAACCTCTTTTATCCTCTCATTCCGTGAGCTGCTCCCAACAGAGGCTTGCCATGTTCTGCAGCCTTCACCCAGCACACAGCCAGCCCAGGGCACCATTTTGCAAAGGGCTGTGTCACAGTGTAATTCTGGGGGTTATGACAAGCTTAACTTTGGAGCTGGAACCAAACTGGTAGTGTCTCCAGGTATGTCTCAATTCAGGGAGAATTCACGTAGAATTCACATAGAATTTGAGTAGTTCTTCTTTCAGCTGACAAATTATTTTGTGTATTTTGCCAATATTTTAGCAACAGGACAATGAATTTTCAGTTGGTATTAAGAGTAAATTATTTCCATGGCTGCAAGGATATCTCCCCCTCCTTTTTCCTGAGAATGAACATGGAAGAGGTTTTACATGTGCAAGAGGATTTGTCTTGGGAATTCAACAGGATTTGGGTTCCTACATTAATCTCCTCAAGCAGAGAAGAGAAATGGTGAAAGCCAGCACAGACCAGCAAAATGCAATGGGGTGAAGCTGGTTTCAGAGGGTGGTCTCACCATCCCTGGAGGGATAACAAAGCCTGGATATGGCACCCAGTGCCAGGGTTTTGTGCATGAGGAGATGTTGGGTCACAGGTTGGACTTGATGATCTCAAAGCTCTTTTCCAACCTCATTTATCCTGTCATTCTGTGAGCTGTTCCCAACAAAACCTTGCACTGCCATGTTCTGCAGCCTTCACCCAGCACACAGCCAGCCCAGGGCACCATTTTGCAAAGGGCTGTGCCACAGTGTAATTATGGGGGTTATGGCAAGCTTACTTTTGGAGCTGGAACCAAACTAGTGGTTTCTCCAGGTATGTCTGAATTCAGGTAGAATTCACGTAGAATTCACATAGAATTTGAGTAGTTCTTCTTTCAGCTCACAAATTATATTGCCTATTTTGCCAATATTTTAGCAACAGGACAATGCATTTTCTGTTGGTATTAAGTGATTTCCGTGGCTGCAAGGATATTTTCCCATCCCTGTTCCTGAGAATGAACATGGCAGAGGTTTTACATGTGCAAGCGGATTTGTCTTGGGAATTCAACAGGATTTGGGCTCCTCAAGCAGAGGCGATGTGAGATGGTGAAAGCCAGCACAGACCAGCAAAATGCAGAGGGGTGAAGCTGGTTTCAGAGGGTTTCACCATCCCTGGAGGGTTTAACAAAGCCTGGATATGGCACTCAGTACCAGAGTTTAGTCCAATGAGGAGATGTTGGGTCACAGGTTGGACTTGATGATCTCAAAGGTCTTTTCCAACCTCTTTTATCCTGTCAGTCCGCGAGCTGCTCCCAACAAAGCCTTGCCATGTTCTGCAGCCTTCACCCAGCACACAGCCAGCCCAGGGCACCATTTTGCAAGGGGCTGTGCCACAGTGTAATTCTGGCAGTTATGGCAAGGTTACCTTTGGAGCTGGAACCAAACTGGTAGTGTCTCCAGGTATGTCTGAATTCAGGTAAAATTCACATAGAATTCACATAGAATTTGGGTAGAAGTTCTTCTTTCAGCTGGCAAATTATTTTACCTATTTTGCTGCCCCACAATATTTTAACAACAGGGCAATGAATTTTCAGTTGGTATTCAGAGCAAGTGATTTCCATGGCTGCAAGGATATTCTCCCCTCTCTATTCCTGAGAATGAACATAGCAGATGTTTTACATGTGCAAGAGGATTTGTCTTGGGAATTCAACAGGATTTGGGCTCCTCAAGCAGAGGTGAATTGAAATGGTGAAAGCCAGCACAGACCAGTAAAATGCAATGGGGTGAAGCTGGTTTCAGAGGGTGGTCTCACCATCCCTGGAGCGTTTAACAAAGCCTGGATATGGCACTCAGTATCAGGGTTTAGTCCAATGAAGAGATGTTGGGTCACAGGTTGGACTTGATGATCTCAAAGCTCTTTTCCAACCTCATTTATTCTGTCATTCTGTGAGCTGCTCCCAACAAAGCCTTGCCATGTTCTCCAGCCTTCACCCAGCACACAGCCAGCCCAGGGCACCATTTTGCAAAGGGCTGTGTCACAGTGTAATTCTGGGAATTATGACAAGCTTACCTTTGGAGCTGGAACCAAACTGGTAGTGTCTCCAGGTATGTCTGAATCCAGGTAGAATTCACATAGAATTCACATAGAATTTGAGTAGAAGTTCTTCTTTCAGCTCATAAATTATTTTGCGTATTTTGCCAATATTTTAGCAACAGGGCAATTAATTTTCAGTTGGTATCAAGAGTACATGATTTCCATGGCTGCAAGGATATTTTCCCCTCCTTTTTCCTGAGAATGAACATGGCAGAGGTTTTACATGTGCAAGAGGATTTGTCTTGGGAATTGAACAGGATTTAGGCTCCTCAGGCAGAGGTGAACTGAAATGGTGAAAGCCAGCACAGGCCAGCAAAATGCAGAGGGGTGAAGCTGGTTTCAGAGGGTGGTTTCACCATCCCTGGAGGGTGTTATGAAGCCTGGATGGGCACTCAGTACCAGGGTTTAGTCCAATGAGGAGATGTTGGGTCACAGGTTGGACTTGATGATCTCAAAGCTCTTTTCCAACCTCCTTTATCCTGTCATTCCGTGAGGGGCTCCCAACAAAACCTTGCACTGCCATGTTCTGCAGCCTTCACCCAGCACACAGCCAGCCCAGGGCACCATTTTGCAAAGGGCTGTGCCACAGTGTAATCCTGGGAATTATGGCAAGGTTACCTTTGGGGCTGGAACCAAACTGGTGGTTTCTCCAGGTATGTCTGAATTCAGGTAGAATTCACGTAGAATTTGGGTAGAAGTTTTCTTTCAGCTGGCAAATTATTTTACCTATTTTGCTGCCCCACAATATTTTAACAACAGGGCAATGAATTTTCAGTTGGTATTCAGAGCAAGTGATTTCCATGGCTGCAAGGATATTCTCCCCTCTCTATTCCTGAGAATGAACATAGCAGATGTTTTACATGTGCAAGAGGATTTGTCTTGGGAATTCAACAGGTTTTGGGCTCCTCAAGCAGAGGTGAATTGAAACGGTGAAAGCCAGCACAGACCAGCAAAATGCAGAGGGGTGAAGCTGGTTTCAGAGGGTGGTTTCACCATCCCTGGAGGGTTTAACAAAGCCTGGATATGGCACTCAGTACCAGAGTTTACTCCAATGAAGAGATGTTGGGTCACAGGCTGGACTTGATGATCTCAAAGCTCTTTTCCAACCTCATTTATTCTGTCATTCTGTGAGCTGCTCCCAACAAAGCCTTGCCATGTTCTGCAGCCTTCACCCAGCACACAGCCAGCCCAGGGCACCATTTTGCAAAGGGCTGTGCCACAGTGTAATTCTGGGAATTATGGCAAGCTTACTTTTGGAGCTGGAACCAAACTGGTGGTTTCCCCAGGTATGTCTGAATTCAGGTAGAACTCACGTAGAATTTGGGTAGAAGTTCTTCTTTCAGCTCTTTTTTTTTTTTTTTTTGCCTATTTTGCCGCCCCACAATGTTTTAGCAACAGGACTATGCATTTTCCATTGGTATTAAGTGATTTCCATGGCTGCAAGGATATTCTCCCCTCCCTGTTCCTGAGAATGAACATGGCAGAGGTTTTACATGTGCAAGAGGATTTCTCTTGGAAATTCAACAGGATTCTGGCTCCTACATCAATCTCCTCAAGCAGAGGTGAAGTGAAATGGTGAAAGCCAGCACAGACCAGCAAAATGCAGAGGGGTGAAGCTGGTTTCAGAGGGTGGTGTCACCATCCCTGGAGGGTTTAACAAAGCCTGGATGGGCACTCAGTGCCACGGTTTAGTCCATGAGGAGATGTTGGATCAGAGGTTGGACTTGACAACCTCAAAGGTCTTTTCCAACCTCATTTATCCTGTCATTCTGTGAGCTGCTCCCAACAAAGCCTTGCACTGCCATGTTCTGCAGCCTTCACCCAGCACACAGCCAGCCCAGGGCACCATTTTGCAAAGGGCTGTGCCACAGTGTAATTCTGGCAGTTATGGCAAGTTTACCTTTGGAGCTGGAACCAAACTGGTGGTGTCTCCAGGTATGTCTGGATTCAGGCAGAATTCATGTAGAATTCACGTAGAATTCACGTAGAATTCAGGTGGAAGTTCTTCTTTTAGCTCACAAATTATTTTGCCTATTTTGCCAATATTTTAGCAACAGGACAATGTATTTTCCATTGGTATTAAGTGATTTCCACGGCTGCAAGGATATTCTCCCCTCCCTGTTCCTGAGAATGAACATGGCAGATGTTTTACCTGTGCAAGAGGATTTCTCTTGGAAATTCAACAGGATTTTGGCTCCTACATCAATCTCATCAAGCAGAGGAGAAGTGAAATGGTGAAAGCCAGCACAGACCAGCAAAATGCAATGGGGTGAAGCTGGTTTCAGAGGGTGGTGTCACCATCCCTGGAGGGTTTAACAAAGCCTGGATATGGCACTCAGTACCAGAGTTTAGTCCAATGAGGAGATGTTGGGTCACAGGTTGGACTTGACGACCTCAAAGCTCTTTTCCAACCTCATTTATCCTGTCATTCTGTGAGCTGCTCCCAACAAAGCCTTGCCATGTTCTGCAGCCTTCACCCAGCACACAGCCAGCCCAGGGCACCATTTTGCAAAGGGCTGTGTCACAGTGTAATTCTGGGAATTATGGCAAGGTTACCTTTGGAGCTGGAACCAAACTGGTGGTGTCTCCAGGTATGTCTGGATTCATGTAGAATCCATGTAGAATCCATGTAGAATTCAGGTGGAAGTTCTTCTTTTAGCTCACAAATTATTTTGCCTATTTTACCAATATTTTAGCAACAGGACAATGCATTTTCCGTTGGTATTAAGTGATTTCCGTGGCTGCAAGGATATTTTCCCCTCCCTGTTCCTGAGAATGAACATGGCAGAGGTTTTACATGTGCAAGAGGATTTGTCTTGGGAATTCAACAGGATTTGGGCTCCTCAAGCAGAGGTGAATTGAAATGGTGAAAGCCAGCACAGACCAGCAAAATGCAGAGGGGTGAAGCTGGTTTCAGAGGGTGGTTTCACCATCCCTGGAGGGTTTAACAAAGCCTGGATGGGAACTCAGTACCAGGGTTTAGTCCAATGAAGAGATGTTGGGTCACAGGTTGGACTTGATGATCTCAAAGGTCTGTTCCAACTTCTTTTATCCTGTCATTCTCTGAGCTGCTCCCAACAAAACCTTGCCATGTTCTCCAGCCTTCACCCAGCACACAGCCAGCCCAGGGCACCATTTTGCAAAGGGCTGTGTCACAGTGTAATTCTGGGGGTTATAGCAAGTTTACCTTTGGAGCTGGAACCAAACTGGTGGTGTCTCCAGGTATGTCTGAATCTAGGTAGAATTCAGATAGAATTTGGGTAGAAGTTCTTCTTTCAGCTCTTTTTTTTTTTTTTTTTTTTTTTTTTGCCTATTTTGCCGCCCCACAATGTTTTAGCAACAGGACAATGTATTTTCCATTGGTATTAAGTGATTTCCACGGCTGCAGGGATATTCTCCCCTCCCTGTTCCTGAGAATGAACATGGCAGATGTTTTACCTGTGCAAGAGGATTTCTCTTGGAAATTCAACAGGATTTTGGCTCCTACATCAATCTCATCAAGCAGAGGAGAAGTGAAATGGTGAAAGCCAGCACAGACCAGCAAAATGCAATGGGGTGAAGCTGGTTTCAGAGGGTGGTGTCACCATCCCTGGAGGGTTTAACAAAGCCTGGATGGGCACTCAGTGCCAGGGTTTAGTCCATGAGGAGATGTTGGATCAGAGGTTGGACTTGACCTCAAAGCTCTTTTCCAACCTCATTTATTCTGTCATTCCGTGAGGGGCTCCCAGCAAAACCTTGCCATGTTCTCCAGCCTTCACCCAGCACACAGCCAGCCCAGGGCACCATTTTGCAAAGGGCTGTGCCACAGTGTAATTCTGGGAGTTATGGCAAGGTAACCTTGGGAGCTGGAACCAAACTGGTGGTTTCTCCAGGTATGTCTGAATTCAGGCAGAATTCATGTAGAATTCATGTAGAATTCACGTAGAATTCAGGTGGAAGTTCTTCTTTCAGCTGACAAATTATTTTGCCTATTTTGCCAATATTTTAGCAACAGAACAATGCATTTTCCTTTGGTATTAAGTGATTTCCATGGCTGCAAGGATATTTTTGCATCCCTGTTCCTGAGAATGAACATGGCAGAGGTTTTACATGTGCAAGAGGATTTGTCTTGGGAATTCAACAGGATTTGGGCTCCTCAAGCAGAGGAGATGTGAGATGGTGAAAGCCAGCACAGACCAGCAAAATGCAGATGGGTGAAACTGCTTCCATAAAGCTGTAGGAGGTAAAAAGGACTTTTCTTGTATGTGGATAGAAATACTTGGAGATAACCTGACTCATAATGTATTTGGACATAAAAAATGTACATATTGGGTCAGTGCTGTGGAGATCCTTGAGCTGTAACAGTGGAGGTGGGTTTCCGCTTATAAACAGAATATAAAGAGAATATAATGATATAAACACAAGGCAGGGAGCTCAGGGATGACACCAAGTTGATGTCACAGCCAGCTTGTGTTGATTTACCTTGTCCTACCTCATCCAGGTGGAGCTTGGAGCACATTAGAAATGAGAATCTGGAACTGGTAGAGAACAGCAGGACCAGCATTAAAACTGAGGGTGGGAGAAATATTTGGATAGAGAGGAAATAGGGCAAGAAGGAATGTTAATTACTGAAGGACGGAAAGGCAATCCTTACATCAAAATATTATTTCTGAAGAAAAAAGGATGGATAGAAAAGTGGGCTTTGAGTGTTGGTGCCACAAATGTATGAAAAAAAATCCCCCCAAAATCCTACACCTCTTCTCTTGTCTGAAACACTTTGTAAAAGGGAAAGAAAGTAATATTTACCAAGATATTGATATTTGTTGTAAATGTACCAAATTTTCCAAATTTCTTTAAAAATATATTTAGGGTTGTTTAGTATCTAAATTGAGTGAGTTTACACCTGAAAAGTAATGTTTCCATTTTTTAAAATGGTAGTGATTCTTAAGATAATTTCAACATTATTTTATTCTTAAAGTTAAAAACCAGGAATATAGGGAAATAATTCCTTCTGGAAACCTGTGAGGGAAATAATTTTATTTTAAATGACCTCCCCTGACCCTCTTCAAAAACATCTGAGAGAAATGAGAATGTCAAGTTTATATGGAGCAATCAGCAAGCTGAAGGAGCTATAAATCAGAGCTCTGAGTTCATGTAGGTGTCTCCAGATCTACCATTGTGGTAAATTTACCATAGATTTACCATTATTTACCATATCTCTGTGCAGCTGCTCCATAGTCCCACTGGAGGAACGTTCCTAACACACCCTGAAACCTCAGGGTTCAGTGGCAGAATGAGCAATGAAATGGCTCAAAGAAATTGCTCACCAAAAATAGCTTTTTAGTCAAAAACTAAATGGCAGCTTTATTGGAATCACTCTTGACTAATTCAGGTGGCAAAAATAAAATTAAGAGAATGGGATGATGGAGGCCGCCAGTCCCTAGGGGAGCTGTGCAGTAAAATAATTAAATAAATTTAAATAAATAAACAAAATTTTGTAAATAAATAATTTTTTTTGTAAATAAATTAATTTTTGAGAGAGGAATCTGACTGGCAGAATAAATCAATGAGGAATAAGATGGAGAATAGGAGTTGTGGTGCAGGTGGCTGTCTGGAAACGATGGGACAAATATGAGAGGAATATTAAGAAGAGTGTGTTTGGGAGTGCAAAATGCAAAGTACATTAAAAGAAATTCAGTAGGTGGAAAAGTCCCAGGTAAATTGATCTGTGTGTTCATAGAGATAAAGAGGATTTTTTAATGGAGTATTTAATTGCTGAAGGATCCTTTCAGTGCTGCTGTGGATATTGTAGAGGCCTTTGCTATTGTGTAACTCTGGGAGTAATTACAAATTCACATTTGGATCTGGGACGAGACTTCTGGTTTTGCCAGGTACATTTACACTGATTTTTTTTACTAATTTTTTTTTTTTTACCCTGATTTTTTTACGAATTTTCGAGTTTGTTAATACACACCAAGATCTGGGCAATGGCAGCTGTCAAGGGCATTGCC
The DNA here is from genome assembly GCF_027887145.1 of Ammospiza caudacuta. NCBI lineage: Eukaryota > Metazoa > Chordata > Aves > Passeriformes > Passerellidae > Ammospiza > Ammospiza caudacuta. Next base: position 3,930,067 of record NC_080619.1, read on the forward strand.
CACCTCTACTTGGGCACCATCTAAACCTCAGGAGAACATTGCTATGATGTCCCTTCTGTTCCTTCAATGTTAACAAAATATTTTGGGGGTCAGAAGAAGCAATTCTGCCCATCTAATCCACTCTGAGATGGATTAACCCAGCTGTGTGACATTTTAAAAACAAAAAGGCTTCAAGTGGCTGCTCATGAACCTCCTGAGAAACTTTGTCATTTTCACACCTGGAAGACGTCCTTCAGTAAAGATGGAATTGGGCAGCTTGGAAAGCTCAGAGCATCATTATTTACTTCTCACTTTGCTGTAAATAGAGGTGATAAATAGAAGTGATAAATAGAAGTGATAAATAAACAGCATCTCCAGCCTGTGCTGGAAACGCTGTTTATTTATCACCTCCATTTATCACCTCATCAAGCCAGAATAACAGGTCACAGGGCTGTGGTTAAAGTAGATGTTTTTTACCAAAATTATCTCAAACCTTCATAGCAGTGGGCAAACAAACCAAGGAACTTACAGGAACTGCAGCACCAGAGCAGAGGCAGCCACCGCTCTGAGTAAGAACAGGAAATGAGTATTTTGCAAAAGTGCTGAGGCTTCCTGTGAAAAAGCCTTTATTGTTTTGTGTGTTCAAGATCAAAGCATTGCACAGATTGAAGAGGAGAAAAACACCCTAATTCGGAGTGAGGTAGATGTTTATCTCTTCAGAAAGCACAGTGCTGGTGATGAGAGAGAAAGAGAGCAGCTTGACAAATTCCTCCTCTTCTGTTTCATTTCCATGTGCCCCAGGCAGTGATCTACCCTGGCTTATCTGTATTTTATACAGGGACATAAATATACATCTGTATTTTATCATCAAGCTTTTTAGCAGCTCCTGCCTTCCTCTCCCTAAGAGCAGGGGAGGTGAGGGAGTTCCAGCAGCATCAGGCTGGGATGATTTTAGGCCATGATTTAGATTGTCACCAGGCCATGGTGACAGTTAAAATCATGGCCTAAAATCATCTCTAAATCATTCCTGGCCTTTTCAGATGTTCCAGGGATTCTGTTTGGCCTCTCTGTGTCTCCCACACAATAGAAGTGTCACAGACATATTTTATGAAAAATCCTTTCCTTAGGATTTTTCCTCCTGAGAAGCTGAGAGGCCTCAGGAGCAAAATGCAAACAATGGTTATCTGCTGCTGTGGAATGCAACAGGTGCATCTGGGATTGGGCTCATGTGGTTGTTTCTAATTAATGGCCAATCACAGTCAGCTGGCTCAGACTCTGTCTGAGACACAAGCCTTCGTTATCATTCTTTCTTTTTCTATTCTTAGCCAGCCTTCTGAGGAAATCCTTTCTTCTATTCTTTTAGTATCGTTTTAATATAATATATATGATAAAATAATAAATCAGCCTTCTGAAACATGGAGTTAGATCCTCATCTTTTCCCTCATCCTTGGACCTCTGTGAACACGGTCACACAGAAACAGCTTCTGCATCATCTGCTGTAGATATTTTGGTTCTATAAAGGTGTCCTGGCACAAAATCCCAATGATCAAGCAGCTTCCCCCTGAAATAATGGAGAATCCTGCATTTCCAAGTGGCTCTATGTAAGACTGCAGGAACTATGGCTGTGTAATCTGACCTAAATCTTCTTTTCTCCTCTTTGCAGAAGTCACTCCATCTCCCTCCGTCTACAGGCTGACCTCCCAAGATGCCCAGGGCCTGGAGATGTGCCTCATCACAGATTACTCCCCTGAGAAGCTCACTGTGAGCTCAGCAGAGCAGCACACATCTGCTGTGGTGGGGGTGGCCACGGATGGGGACAGCGAGGAGTCCAGCTACCTGTCCACCTACTGGGCCACCAGTGACCACCTGCACTGTGCTGCCAGCCACGAGGGCTTTGGAGAGCTGGAGGGAGAGGACCCTGAGAGTGGTAAGGGCATTTCTGGGGCTGTCACCAGGGTTGGAGGTGCTCTGGGTGCTCCACTGTGGTCCCACAGGACAGAGGAATGTTGTGTCACGGACATCTTTCATGGAAAATCCTTTCCTTGGGATTTTTCCTCCTGAGAAGCTGAGAGGCCTCAGGAGCAAAATGTAAACAATGGTTATCTGCTGCTGTGGAATGCAACAGGTGCATCTGGGATTGGTCTCATGTGGTTGTTTCTAATTAATGGGCAATCACAGTCAGCTGGCTCAGACAGAGAGCTGAGACACAAACCTTTGCTATCATTCTTTCTTTTTCTATTGTTAGCCAGCCTTCTGATGAAACCTTTTCTTCTATTCTTTTACTATAGTTTTAATATAATATATATCATAAAATAATAAATCAAGCCTTCTGAAACATGGAGTCAGATTCTCATCTTTTCCCTCATCCAAGAACTCCTGTGAACACAGTCATAAATGTTGCTTTGTTGCCTCTGTTTTCTTGCCAGATTAATCCATTTTCTGACCCAGAGATGGGGTAATTCAGAGGTGTTTTAAAAGCTTTTATTCCATTTTCAGTCTCATGTCAATGGTGGCACAATACAGATGTTATAATTCATGCCATCACAATCAGAACCCAATTATTTCCTATTTACAACACACTATAAGTGTTCCTTGGCCTGTCAGCTTTTGCCACACCATGCTGTAAATCCCTTAAAGCAAATAATCTAAAATTACCTTGTGGGTAATTTTACTTAATATTACTACAACATATCTTTCATAGGTCGATTTCTGTAAAGTATCCAGTCTTATTTGTAAGGCCACCTTTTGAAACTTGTTTGGAGAATTTTCTATAAATTCATTTCCCACACTGTAAGCCTCTGGCAAGCAATAGTTCCTTCTCCCAAGAAACAGTATTACTTAATCTCTCAAGGCTGAATTGGGATTTTTCAGCCTTGAAAAAGGGAAACATTATAAACATTTATTGGCCTGCCAGCTTTTTGCCACATCATGCTGTGAATGCCTTAAATCCAATAATCTAAAATTACCCCTCATGGGTACAATGCATCTTTCATAGTTCTATTTCTCCAAAGTACCTAATCTTATTTATAAAACCATCCTTTGAAACTTGTTTCTAGTTCCATTTCTCTCTCAGCAATGTCTGTCCTGTTCCATGGCATTACCAAGTCAACGTTTCTTATCTCCAGATAAGTGATAAGAAATGTGCACACTGATGCACACTGAGCCTTCTGCCAGGCTTGGAGAATTCCCTACAAATCCATTTCCCACATTTCCCCCTCTCTCTTGAACAGAAAAAACTTTTTTTGATGGTTTTGTTTATTGTCTCTCCTTTGTTTATTGTCTCTCCTTTTTTTATGGTCTCTCCTTCCTCCTTGCTGGAACCAGGATTAAGGATCAGCAGACTGGTACAGTCAAATCAGAACACACTGTGGGGGGATAGAAAGTTTGAAATTCCTTTGTCCAATGGAACACTGAAGTTTAATTAGATCGTTTTTTATGCTTGTCCTGAAAAAAAAGAGAAAATAATGTTTATGGGAGGGTTTGTTGGCCAGAAATCCTAATTTAGTACTTCTAAGCAGAGATATCTTTATAGATCTCTGAAGAAGAACATTGTTGTAATTAATTCAATTTATTGTCATTCTCTGCAGGTGCCAGTGCTGTCTGTGTCACAGGGCTGTCCCTCCACTTCAGGACAGGTATGTAACACAGCATTTTAGAAGAAAAGTTTGCCCTAAATTAATCGTCATCCTATCACCACTGAGTCAGGGATGACGCAGAATTGTATCAGAAGGCAGAGGGCAAAATCCCATTTATTTGATCCTCTCCCCTTTTATACCTTAGTTAGCTACAGGTGCACCTGATTGGTCATTTAATCAATAGTGTGGAAACCCAGGGCACCCAGGGAATATTTCTGTGTCTGCTCTGGGGTGTCCTGGTCTGACTTTGACCCTCATTCATGGAGAAAGTTTCCCAGACTTCAACATAGACTGGAACCCACAAAAGTGTGAAATGGAGAGTAGTGTAGGTGAATCACTTGGTGAGAAATTGAGGTTTTGGGATTTTTAGTGTGTTGTGGGTGGAAGCAAGATGGAGGGCACAGGGTGTCGTCCTGGGTTTCTTCTTCATGGGTTTGGGTGGCATTTTGCAATTGGGCAGAAAAGTCCACACTGGGATCAGTTATTGGGTTAAAAGGGAAAATAATCCAGGTGTCAGTTCTTAATTGGATAGTTTAGTCTTAAAAGCCCTTGTACCAAGAGATTGTTGGCCATTTTGTGCCTTCTAATGAAAAGCTGCCCAACTCACAGCAGTGAGGCTGTTTTACTGATAAGAGATAATAAACACCTGAGTGTGAACATGAATTATTGTCTCAAGTGCCTTCAATGCAGACCCAGAGAAACCAATAAATACATTTCACATGATTGGCTAATTAACAAGACACTCATTTGTAAAAGGAAAACAGCAAAATAATTTGTTAAAAACCACTACCTGCAGATTGTTTAATATCTGACTATCATTGTTTATCTGCAGCTCCCTAAATCTTCCCAGGCCAATTCATGGGAAATTGCCATATAAATAATACAATATATTATATAAATTATATATATATATAAAATGTAACATAATATAATATAATATAATATAATATAATATAATATAATATAATATAATATAATATAATATAATATATGTATTTTATATGTATATATATACACATATAAAATAATAAAATTTATATTATATTATATTATATTATATTATATTATATTATATTATATTATATTATATTACTTATTTGGCTTTCTCTCTCTCTGACCCTCTGACCAGACTTCTCTCTCTCACCTTCCCAAGCTTTTGCTGCTTTACCCTGCTTGCAGAATTCTTTCTGAAGCAGCAAAAAGACAGAAAATTTCCCCAAAAGGGCCCCCACAGGTTTTAACACCAAGGCTGAAAGTTGTGGTGTTCGTGCAGCCTTGCTGATCCAAGCTGATAATTTTATGCCGCTCTTGCTCTGACTCACCACAGAGCTGCTGCTGAAAGTTTAAAATCTTGAGAAAAACATCATTCTGAGCCCACCTCAGAGCAGCTCCAGGTCCTGCTATGAGTCAGCACTGCTGCATTTCAGCCTTCAGAGGAGCTGGGTTATTTTGGGTGCACAAACACTTCATGGAACGATGGTGAGCAGTGGTTTCTGTGCTCAGGGGTCACTGAGGCTGGGCTCTGGGGATGCTCATGGTTTATTCAGAGAGAGAGAAAAGGCAGATAAACTTCCCCAGGAATTGTTCTGGGGGGGTTTTGAGAAGGCTGAGAGAAAGAATTAAACAATCTCGCAGTGTTTGGACCAGTTGTTTTCTCATAAGATGCTTACCAAAGGTTGTCTTCTCAATTAGCAAATGGTGTTGATTTAATGACCAATCAGGTCCACCTGTATCAGAATGGTGTCTAAAAGAAAGGGTTTCTAATGAAAAATGTGTAAAAGAATGGGTTTCTAATGAGGAAAATATAAAAGAATGGGCTTCTAGTGAAGAATGTATGAAAGAATGGGTTTCTAATGAAGAATGTATAAAAGAATGGGTTTCTAATAAAGAATGTATAAAAGAATGGGTTTCTAATGAAGAATGTATAAAGAATGAGTTTGTAATAAAGAATGTATAAAAGAATGGGTTTCTAATGAAGAATGTATAAAAGAATGGGTTTCTAATGGAGAATATATAAAAGAATGGGTTTCTTATTAAAAATATAAATATATATATTTAAAAGAAATATATAAAAGAACTACAATATATTTCGTTTATAGTATTATATAAATTATATATTTATACATTATATAACTATATTTACATGTTATATAATGTGTGTTTATACAATATATATTTTTCTATAATATATAATATAGATTTATATTCTTTTCAAATACGAATGGTTTTGTAACTAATATAAAATGAAAATAAAATTTTGTTATACGCTTAAAATCAAAATTGCTTTCACCCCTGCCCATCTTCAAAGGAATTTAGACAGAGGAAGGAGGGCTGGGCTGCTCCAGCATCCTGGATTTACAGTGCACAGTATTTAAAACCAGTTAGGTGGCTGGCAGAGTGGCAGATTGGATAATTAAGTGGTTATTGAATGGAAGAAATTAAAGTTTCTGAGTCCCACTCCCTATCTCATTTCCTGCCCCACCAGCTGACTCCATGACACAATGGAACAACTTGGTTAAAAAGAGCTTTTAAGTCTGTGTGGGACATGAGGATGTCTCAGTGCTCTTTTAACTCTCATTTTCTGTTGTTTTTTTCCAGATGAGCACTTGAACACCATATCTTTGTCACAGCTGGGCCTCAAAATCGTTTTAATGAAAGGAATAATTTTTAACGTGCTGATGACAGTGCTTGTGTGGAAGAAGAAAAAGGTGAGGATGCTTGGGGAGGTTCAGAAAATATCTGGATTGGTTCTTCAGCTGTGAATGCTCCTTTTCTCTGGAACAGCTGTTTTTGCAGTCTATCCTGAATTTTTCCAGTAAAATCCCTCCATTCCTCTGGCCATACCATTTTCAACCACCCCTCAAGTGCTCTTCCTGGTCCATAAGAAAATATTTTCCTTTTCAAGACATTTCTCCCTTTTATTTCTACATCCATCCCTTGCCTTGCCTGCACTCATCCATCAGATTTCTCCCCTCACCTGAGAAAGTTTGATGATTTTTGACTTTAATATAAATCCTAATATATCAGCTTTTCCCAGTGTCTGTTTTTCTCTTGCTGGACACTTCAGCTCTACAATTGTGCAGTTGTAACCTAAATAATGATTTAACAAACCTTTTGTTTTTGTTACATTTCTCCCTTCTGTTTGTACATCCATCCCTTGCCTTGCCTGCACTCATCCATCAGATTTCTCCCCTCACCTGAGAAAGTTTGATGATTTTTGACTTTAATATAAATTCTGATATATCAGCTTTTCCCAGTGTCTGTTTGTCCCTTGCCTGGACAATTCAGCTCTACAATTGTGCAGAGATAATTTTTAAACCAATAGTGATTTAACAAACTTTTGTTTTTTGTTACAGGACTGAGAGGAACCAGCTGGGGCAGTCCTGAAGTACCAAACCCATCAGCTTTGAGAGAGCATCGTGGGCAAGAGGGAGCTCAGGGAAATTCCTTGTGCAAGGAACATCCCCTGCTGCTCTTACACATCACACCAGCCATCTGATTCTAAATTGCTTTATTTGCATTGCTACAAAACTGCTCAAAATGAAATATTTCCAGCGTTTTGCCCTCCAGATGTCTGGGTCATTCACCACACTGTGCCTGTTTTGCGTGAAGCAGACTTTGCTATAATTACACTTTGCCAAGTTGTTACTTCTGTTAAAATTACAATTTCTGCCTGGAGCAGTGCTGTGTGTTAAAAACTGCAAGATAAATATCATCTGAATGGGAATTTTTCTTATTTTGGTAGCTTTAGGGTGTTCATATCTCTTAGGGTGCACGACCAGTAACCTTTTCAGGCGCAAATGAAACCCTTTGAAAAGTGAAGGGAAACTGAATCAGGATGTACTGTCCTGTCACCTTTTGGTGGATTAGAGCAAGATATCCCATTTTTCCCCTAAAGGATGAGCTGCAGTCTCCCAGAAATTCCAAATTCAGTGAAATTGCCACTTCAATGTCACAGAAGAAATATTTAAAAGGATTTTTTAAAAGTTTATCTGACCATAACACTTCTTAATTTAAACCAGTTTAAGATCTGGCTTTCTGTTCAAAATACAAGCCACTTTTGTAAAATTACAAACCACTTTTGTTGTTTTTGTTTGCTTCTAACAACCTGAGATCTCCCAAGCTCTTTTTGTAACAATTGCATAAAAATGTACTGAAATATTTACCTGTCCTTGTGTGCCCACCTTGGATCTGTGCTTGCCTGTGCAATCTGCATGCTGCTAATCCATGGGCTGTCCTGGCACCCACCAGATGTCTTGGCATTTCTTTAGGCTGCCATCAAACAATTCTTATTAAAAATTTATAAAATTGTTTGCGTCTTGTATTTGTTGTTGGAGGCATTGGGCTGGGCTGGCTGGAGACAACAAAATCATGGTTTGGCCACACTCAGTGTGTGTTGGTGTTCACAGGGGTCACGGGATGAGGGAAGAGATGAGGATCTTGACTCCCTCTTTCAGGAGGCTGATTTATTATTTTATGATATATTATATTAATATATCATAATAATTTAAATATATTATATTAATATATCACTATATTAATATTATATATTAATATATAACAGTATATAAAATATTTATATTAATATACCATAGAATATATTAATATCAGTTATTATGATATATTAATATATATTACAAAATTTTAATATAATATATAAAGATAATATTTTAATGTATTATATTAAAAGAAAATTATATATTAAAACTACAGTAAAAGAATAGAAGAAAGGATTTCATCAAGAAGGCTTGCAAAGGAATGGAATGGAATGGAATGGAATGGAATGGAATGGAATGGAATGGAATGATAAAATTTTGTGACTGACCAGAGAGTCTGAGACAGCTGGAGTTTGATTTGCCATTAATTGAAAACAACCACATGAGACCAATGAAAGATGCTTTGGGGTGGAGACAACAAAATCATGGCTTGGTCACACCCAGGGTGTGGTGGTGTTTGCAGGGGTCCCAGGATGAGGGAAGAGATGAGAATCTTGACTCCATGTTTCAGAAGGCTGTTTTATAATTTTATTATACATTAATATAATATAATATTTTCAATATAATACATAATATATAATATATAATATATAATATATAATACATAATATATAATATATAATATGTATTATGTATTATGTATTATGTATTATGTATTATGTATTATATATTATATATTATATATTATATATTATATATTATATATTATATATTATATATTATATATTATATATTACATTAATATAGTATATTAATATAATGTATCATAATTTAATATATTGTATTAGTATTATATTTTTATATATTATATTAAAAGATTATTATATATTAAAACTACACTAAAAGAACAGAAGAAGGGATCCTCTTCTCAAACTTCTCTCTGTCTCACAGAAGTCACTGTAAAACCTCTTCCCCACTAAGGCACCCCCAGAGGTTCCTGTGTGGGAGAGAAATGAGAAGAATGCTCTGACAGAAACCCCAGAACCCTCCCTGCAAAGCTTGAACCTTGCCTGTACCTCCCAGCAGTCCAGGAAAAGCCTATTTTATTATTATTAAACTTCTAAAATTTTAAAAACAAGCGATGGGCATTTTTTTTTTTTACAAAAGCAGCTTTCAGATATCAGACTACCAATCCCCCACCACCACAACCTGCCCCCCCTTCCCTGCATTTTCTTGTTTATTTCGAGCTGCAAAAACCACAGAGCAAAGCAAAGCCAGGAAATAACCCAGCGGGCCAGGATGTGTGTGAAAAACACCAATCACTTGTTTTTGAAATTTTAAAAGCTTGATAGTAATGAAATGGTTAGAAAAATAGTAATATAATTAGAGTAATAAAAAATTGGACAATTTGAATTAGGACAGTATGAGACAATAGAAAAAAAAGAGTTATAGATGGTCCGGGTACCTCTTTCTGGGCAAAATAAGCCCAAAAAAGGACACAGTTAACAGAGGATTAACCCTTAAAAACAACAGCCTGTTGCATATTCATACACCTCATCCATGATGCATAAATTCCATTCAAACACAGGATTCTGTCTGGTCAGTGCCAGCTTCTTCCTCTTAATCCTAAGGTGTCTTCAGGGCTGAGCAAGGTGGGAAGAAGTTCATTTCTTCTGATAAGAGAGCAATAAATTCTTTTTTCGCTGAAAGAGTTGGGTGTCCTGTGGCTGCTATCTTGGTCTGAGTACCTCAATCCTCTCTTTAAAAAAAGTATCTTACATAGCATAGTTTCTATTTTAACATTATGTTATAACCTAAAACTCTATTTAATACACTACTAAAAAAATTAATACAGCAAAACTTCCTAACATAACACTTATAATATTCATTTTAATATTTGTGAAAAGCCAATCATAAAATACACATTTTTCACACATATTCATACACCTCATACATGATGCATAAATTCCATTCAAACACAGGATTATGTCTGGTCATCATCAACTTCTTCCTCTTAATCCTAAAGTGTCTTCAGGGTTGAGCGAGGCAGGAAGAAGTTCATTTCTTCTGCTAAGGGAGAAATAAATTCTTTTTTCTCTGAAAGATTTAAGTGTGTGGCTGCTATCTGGTGAAAGCACCTCATTCCTTTCTTTAAAAAAATATCCCATGTACATAGCTTCTATTTTAACATTATGTTATAACCTAAAACTATATTTAACACACTACTAAAAAAATTAATACAGCAAAACTTCCTAACATAACACTTATAATATTCATTTTAATATTTGTGAAAAGCCAATCATAAAATGCACATTTTTCACACATATTCATACACCTCATACATGATGCATAAATTCCATTCAAACACAGGATTATGTCTGGTCATCATCAACTTCTTCCTCTTATTCCTAAAGTGTCTTCAGGGTTGAGCGAGGCAGGAAGAAGTTCATTTCTTCTGCTAATGGAGAAATAAATTCTTTTTTAATGAAAGATTTAGGTGTCCTGTGGCTGCTATCTGGTGCAAGTACCTCATTCCTTTCTTTAAAAAAATATCCCACATACATAGCTTCTATTTTAACATTATGTTATAACCTAAAACTCTATTTAACACACTACTAAAAAAATTAATACAGCATAACTTTCTAACACAACTCTTATTCATTTTAATATTTGTGAAAAGCCAATTATAAAATGCACATTTTTCACACATATTCATACACCTCATACAGGATGCATAAATTCCATTCAAACACAGGATTCTGTCTGGTCATCATCAACTTCTTCCTCTTAATCCTAAAGTGTCTTCAGGGTTGAGCGAGGCAGGAAGAAGTTAATTTCTTCTGCTAAGGGAGAAATAAATTCTTTTTTAATGAAAGATTTAAGTGTATGGCTGCTATCTGGTGCAAGTACCTCATTCCTTTCTTTAAAACAATATCCCACATACGTAGCTTCTATTTTAACATTATGTTATAACCTAAAACTATATTTAACACACTACTAAAAAAATTAATACAGCATAACTTTCTAACACAACACTTATTCATTTTAATATTTGTGAAAAGCCAATCATAAAATGCACATTTTTCACACATATTCATACACCTCATACATGATGCATAAATTCCATTCAGACACAGGATTCTGTCTGGTCATCATCAACTTCTTCCTCTTAATCCTAAAGTGTCTTCAGGGTTGAGCGAGGCAGGAAGAAGTTCATTTCTTCTGCTAATGGAGAAATAAATTCTTTTTTCTCTGAAAGATTTAAGTGTGTGGCTGCTATCTGGTGCAAGTACCTCATTCCTTTCTTTAAAAAATATCCCACATACATAGCTTCTATTTTAACATTATGTTATCATATAAAACTCTATTTAACACACTGCTTAAGATTAACACAGCATAACCTTCTGACATAACAGATTATTTGCAAAACATTTGCAAAAACAACAAAAAAAATATTTGAAAAAACCGGATATTTGCCAAAAGCCAATCACAAAATACCCATATTTTTTTTTTTCCACGGGGTGCAAAGGGGCTGGGGGCCCAGCTGGGGCAGGAAGAGGCCACAGCACAAGTTCCATGACGCCACAACCGAGATGTGGGTCAGCACTGGGGCTCGCCTGCAGCCCCACCACAAAAACCACTTCCTCTGGAAAGTGCAGCACCAAGGGCAGGGGCTGTGGAAAAGAACAGCAGCCGTTAGGCCACAAGCCAAAGGGGAGCGAGGTTCAGGGGTGCCCCCCTCACCACAGCCTGCGCTTGGGGAGGTGTTTTGGGCACAGCAGGAAGGATTGAGCTATGAATAGAGTGGGCAGGAAAAGGAGGGCAGAAATGCTTTATGAAGTGTGTGTGTGTGTGTGTGGGGGGGTGATGCCTCTGTTTTTAGGTTTTCTGTTTTTCAGTGGTAGTGTTGGAAACAGAAATTTTTAATAAAAGGCAAAATAACATGTCAAAGTGCATGTTTTGTGATTGGCTCTTCACAGATATTTAAATGAAAATTATGTGTGCTATGTTAGAAAGTGATGCTGGATTAATTTTCTTAAATAGTGTGTTAAATAGACTTTTTAAGTTATAACATAATGTTAAAATAGAAACTATGTATGTGGAATATTTTTTTTAAGAAAGGAATGAGGTACTCACACCAGATAGCAGCCACAACACACCTAAATCTTTCAGAAAAAGAGAATTTATTACTCCATTATCAGAAGAAATTAACTTCTTCCTGCCTCACTCAGCTCTGAAGATGCTCTTTGTGGACAAAGCAATTCGGATAGGACTTCGAAATATGACAGAAGTGGGTGATTTTGTCTCAAGTATTCCATCTTTCTTTTGTACTGCTCATGTTTTACAAAGTGCATAGTAACTATTTTCATATCACATTTTCCCTCCTAAGTCAATAAGTAACGTGCCCTTCCTCCTAATCTCTCAGGATTAAGAGGAAGAAGTTGACACTGACCAGACAGAATCCTGTGTTTGAATGGAATTTATGCATCATGGATGAGGTGTATGAATATGCAACAAGTTATTGCTTTTAAGGGTTAATCCTCTGTTAATGTGGGTCCTTTTTCGGGCTTATTTTGCCCTAACATCCATGCTGCCATTGCAAACAACTCCAGGAGTGCTGGCACGAGTTCTTTGTCCCTGACACAAAGCCAGACTCATTATCCAGGACAGTGAAAACCCTGACCCCTCACATCTCACAGCCTGTGTCAGACAAGAGATTTGGCTAAGGGTTTACTGGCTGCAGCACAGTAATGGAAATGTTAAATGTGTTTCCAGCACAGCTGGAAATATTAAAAAGGTGATAAAGAGGAGCCAGAATTGAATTCTGAGAGGTTCCGAAGCCATTAGAGAGCCAAAGTTCCATCCCCTCAGTGCAGCACACAAACATTTCCACGCCATGGAGTCCCAAGGCTCTCAAGGTTTTACCTCCCCAGAATTTCAGCTGCAGAGAAAACCAGACAAGCACGAGAACAGAACCTCCTGAAGGCTCTAGAGAGGCTGAACAGTCCGGATCAGTGGGCAAAGCTCCAGGGCATGAGGATCAAGCGCTGCTCCAGCTCTGGGGGTCACAGCAGCGCCTGCAGCTCCAGGCTGGGGAGGAGGAGGAGGAGGAGTGGCTGAAGAGCTGCTCTGGAGGGAGGGACCTGGCAGTGCTGGCTCCAGCTGTGAGCCAACAGTGAGCCCAAGCGGCCAAGAAAGACAACAGCAGCCTGGGCTTGCGCCAGGAGCAGTGCAGGGATCACCCCTGTGTGTGTTGGTGAGGCTGCAGCTCCAGTGCTGCCCTCAGTTCTGAACACCTCACGTTAAAAGGACTTTGAGGGGCTGGAGTGTGTCCAGTGAAGAGCTGTGGTGGTACCAGTTGTTGGTTTTTCTGGGTGTGGATTGAAGGAACTTGAGACAGTAGTTCATGTTCAGACTCAGATGTTTACTGTTTCTTATCAGTAGCACAGTCTCACCGCTGTGAGTTGGGCAGCTTTTCATTAGGAGGCACAAAATGGCCAACAATCTCTGGTTACAAGGGCTTTTAAGGCTAAACTGTCCAATTAAGAACTGACACCTGGATTATTTTCCCTTTTAACCCAATAACTGATCCCAATGTGGACCTTTCTGCCCAATTGCAAAATGCCACCCAAACCCATGAAGAAGAAGAAAGAAGAAGAAACCCAGGATGACACCCTGTGCTCTCCATCTTGCTTCCATCACAACACACTAAAAACCCCAAAACCTCAATTTCTCACCAAGTGGCACACCTACACTGCTCTCTATAATCCATTTCACACTTTTGTGGGCTCCAGTCTGTCTTGAAGTGTGGGAAACTTTCTCCATGAATGAGGGTCAGAGTCAGAGCTCCCCTGGGGGTCAGGGCACCCCAGAGCAGACAGAGAAATATTCCCTGGGTTTCCACAAAGAGCAATAAGGCTCACAAAAGGACTAGAAAATATTTCTCTTCTGGGGGATGGCTGAGGGAGCTGGGGTTGTTCAGTGAGGAGAAGAGGTGGCAAGCTGGCAACAGACCCTGGGAGATCAAAAGGCAGAAAAGAGAGAGATGAAAAGGGTGGACGACAACTGAATTTCCATGATAATTTATTTCCTGCTTCCCTGCAAAACTGGGGCACAGGAAAAAAGCCTGTTGGGTAGAAAGGAAGGGAAAGAGGTAAAAGCAGGGAGAGGGAAGCTGGATGCAGGAGAAGCTCTGTATTTGTCCCCAGTATGGAAAAGGCTGCAGTGTCATAAAGAGTTTTATTGATGGAAAGGATCTCAGTTACACAATGAGGCTGCAGACCCCTCCACAGGACACTCTGAGGAGGGGAAATCTTGAGCCCTGCATCTCTTCTTCCATCAAAGAAGAAGGTGAGAGTGTGCTGGGCACTTCCCCATGCCAGACTTTGCCATCAGGAGCAGTTCAAGACCTGGAAAGAGAGCAGGCAACATCAGCAATGTCACTGCAGAGCAGAGGGGATGAAACTCCCCCAAACCCCAGTGATGCTGTGGCACCTTGCAAGAGCAACAACAGGGAATGTCCCCACTCCCAACACCCAACTGTCCCTGTCCCCTGCTGAAAACAACTCCAGAGCTGAACCCCAGGCATGCCTCAGCCTCACAGAGCCCCCAAAGCTCCTCCTGCAAAGAAAAATGGGGAATCTCTCTCATAAGAGAGGAATGTGGGTAGGTTTCAGTATGTCCTAGTTAACTCTTTAATTATAAAAGCAAAAAAAGGGTTAAAATCAGAAATCCTCACTCTGTGCCAACCCAGAGCTCATCTGTGCTTGGCCAGGAGGAGCTCAGGGGACTCCTGAATTTATTCTCATTCTAATTCTCCCCCAAAGGAGAACAGTGCTGTGCTTGTCCCTTTTGTGACCCCTCAGTACCTGTCAGGCTCTCCCAGAGCTCAGCCAACGAAATTGATGACGACGAGATGGAGAATGGTGTTGGCAAAGAGGAAATCAGCGAAGGCCCGCTCGGGGGAGATGCCCTGGAACTCGCCCTTGTTCTGGGGGTTGATCTGGATCCGGAGGCAAACTGCACAGCACAGCAAGAAGGACATCAGTGAGCACAAGAGAAAACCATGGAGGAAAGCAAAGCCTTCCTGGGGCAGCCCAGCCCAGGATGTTCCACCCAGGGAGAAGTTACTCCATTGTTCCTAGAGAGGAGCAGGACACTGGCAGGGAATTGGGATGGGGCTGTCGTGGAGTCAGTGCTCCCACAACACCACAGCGTGCCCAGATCCTGAGGGGAACAGGCTCAGAGCAGGACTGGAGTCACACAGGAGTGTGGAAATTCCTCTGTGCTCTGTTGGGTGTGTTAGAAGCACAGAATGATTTGGGCTGGAAGGACCTTAAAGATCTCATTCCAATCCCAGGGACACCTTCCACTATCCTAGAGTGCTCCAAACCCCATCTAAACTCACCTTGGACATCTCCAGGAACTCAGGAAATCTGGGCACTCTATGCCAGGGCCTCCTCACCCTCACAGGGAACAATTCCTCCCCATATCCCACTATCCCATCCATCCCTGCCCTCTGGCAGTGGGAAACCATTCCCCCTTGTGTTGTCACTCCAGCCCTTGTCCAAAATCCCTCTCCAGCTCTCCTGCAGCCCCTTTAGACCCTGGAAGGGGCTCTCAGCTCTCATGGCAACCTTTTCTCTTCTGAACACCCCTTGCTCTTCCAGCCCTGCACAAAAACAGGGGCAGCTTTGGGGTATTCTGGCCGGCAGCACCGTGCATGTGCCCCTGCAGGACTCTTAATCCCACCGAGCTGCAAGGACAGACGGAGAACAACGCTCCGGGCCGGCCCTGCAGCTGCAGGGCTGGAACGGGGAGCTCGGGAAAGGGCGGAGGTGCTGAGGGCCCCGGGGGTACTGAGGGGAGCAGCGAAACCGGGAGCTCGGGAAAGGCCGGGGGATGCTGAGGGTCCCGGGAGTGCTGAGGGCCCTGGAGGTGCTGAGGGCCCCGGGGGTTCCCGGCTACAGGGTCAGCTCTGAGCGCTGCCGATTCCTCAGGCTCCCCACCACGCCCGCTCACGGTGAGCCCGACCCCCGCCACGTCCGTGAGGGGCCGCCACTGACCGCCCAGGATGAAGCTGCCGACGGCCGAGATGAAGCCGCTGAGGAAGGAGTTGAAGGGGAAGGTGCCGACGCCCAGGCAGTATCCGAACTGCAGCGCGCCCGTGAGCAGCACGTAGAGCAGGAAGGCGTCCAGCGCCTTGAGGCGCCCGGCGGTGCCGCCGCCGTACTCGGACAGGAAGCGCCGCGCCACGGCCCGCACCGAGCCCGCCATGACTGCCGCCGCTGCCGCACTGCGCATGCGCCGCGCCGCCCGCCCGCACCGCGCGGGCGCGCACCGACGTGGCGGTGAGCGATAGGGGGAATTGCGCATGCGCTGAGGGACAAGCGGAGTCCGCACCCCTTTGCTTGCAAAAAGCCAATAAGAGCGTAGAGCTGGCTGTTGCTGGGTAGATTAGAGAGTTGTTCATTCCAAAGGCCAATCAGAGTCCAGCGTTGCTGCTGGAGGCGGGGCTTTGCCTGAGACGGCTCGGCTAAGCGGGTGTGAGGGGATTTCTGGCTGAGGGAATGTCTGGGTTTCCTCGCCGAAGGAATGTTCGGGGGGATTCCTGGCTGAAGGAGTGTCCAGGGGGCTCCTGGAGGAAGGAGTGTCCAGGGGATTCCTGGCTGAAGGAATGTCCTGGTGTTTGTGGCCGAAGGAGTGTCCAGGGGGATTCCTGGCTGAAGGAGTGTCCAGGGGTTTGTGGCTGAAGGAATGTCTGGGGCTCCTGTCTGAAGGAGTGTCCGGAGGATTCCTGGACGAAGGAGTATCCAGAAGCTCCTGTCTGAAGGAATGTCCTGGTGTTTGTGGCCAAAGGAGTGTCCAGGGGTTTGTGGCCAAAGGAGTGTCCGGGACTTCTGGCTGAAGGAGAGTCCAGGGGGCTCCTGGCCGAAGGAGTGTCCAGATGAGTCCTGGATGAAGGAGTGTCTAGGAGGCTGAAGAAATGTCCCGGTGTTTGTGGCTGAAGGAGAATCCAGGGGGCTCCTGGACGAATGAGTGTCCAGGGCTCCTGGCCGAAGGAGTATCCAGGGATTCCTGGCCGAAGGAGTACCCAGGGGAATTCCTGGCTGAAGGAGTGTCCTGGTGTTTGTGGCCGAAGCAATGTCCGGAGGATTCCTGGCTGAAGGAATGTCCAAGGGTTTCTGGCCGAAGGAGTGTCCGGAGGATTCCTGAATGAAGGAATGTCCAGAAGCTCCTGGCCGAAGAAATGTCCCGGTGTTTGTGGCCGAAGGACTGTCCAGGAGGATTCCTGGCTGAAGGAGTGTCCAGGTGACACTGATTCCCCTCCCGGGTAAAAGCAAAACGATCTCAGTCTGCCTCCTGCTGTTGGAAAATGATACAAAATTTAGAATATTTTTGTAACTTGAGTCAGTTCGCCTTTGCCTGGGGAGAAAGGAGTTGGAGTTTCTTTTCAAAGGCTCGTCACTCGAGGTGTGATGAGCTTCACATCTCAGCAGGCTGGGAGCAGCACAGAAAAGACACAAAAAATAATGAGCATTAATGAACATCAACTCAAACATCAACCCAGGTATGATGTGAGACACCTGGTCTGAGAAAAAAAATGAGAGAACCAAGGAATGAGGACTTAGTTAACATCAGAGCCCAACAGATCCATAACCAATAGGAAACCAAATGCTAAGAGCTGCACAGTTTGAGACCAATGAACACTGAATTAATTTCCGTGGGTTTTGACTGTGTAAATATCAGAATAATCTAGTAAAGAGTGATGTGTGATGGAAGGATTTTTTCTGCACACCCAGGCAATGTGTTGTTGAAATATTGGGATACAAGACAGATTATCAACTTTGGACCTGGTTGGCATAAGAGATTTGATAACAGGATGCCTTGGCAAAAGCAAACAGAACTTTGAGGATTAAACAAAGATTCAATTAGAGAGGTTTACTGGAAAAGAAAATTTCATTGAAGTCTGTAATGAAGAGAAGTTGTAATATGCGAATGTTTGTGTATGTGATTTTTATCCTAATCATTGTAGTAAACATTGCTAGTCTTCCTAAAACAGTATATAAGCATTGGTAGTCCACAATAAATTTGGATTCTGATCACCAGATCAGTTTTCCCTGTCTCTCTTCATCACCAACAATGTGTGGATGAAATTCTTTCTGTTGCACATCCTGGCCAGAATAAAGTAATGCCTTCATTCTCTAACACTAAATATGTTGTTGGAGGGTTTTTCTTGTTGTTTCATTGACACTGCAAGGCAACTATAAAAAAAAAAGTCTTTGATACCAACAGTCACACGGATCTGATGGGCCTGAGGCTGAGTTGTGGAAATCAGTTTGGCTGTGTGAGGTACAGCAGCTGTTCCAGGGCAGTGTCAGCACTGAGGTGTTGGCAATTGTCACAGAATTATTTTATGAAAAATCCTTTTGTTAGGATTTTTTCTTCTGAGAAGCTGGGAGGCCTCAGGAACAAAACGTAAACAATGGTTATCTGCTGCTATGGAATGCAACAGGTGCATCTGTGATTGGTCTCATGTGGTTGTTTCTAATTAATGGCCAATCACAGCCCAGCTGGCTCAGACTCTCTGGTCAGTCACAAGATTTTATTATCATTCCTTTCTATTCCTTTCAAGCCTTCTGATGAAATCCTTTCTTCTATTCTTTTAGTATAGTTTTAATATATCATTTTCTTTTAATATAATATATAACATAATAAATCAGCCTTCTGAAACATGGAATCAAGATTCTCATCTCTTCCCTCATCCTGGGACCCCTGTGAACACCACCACAGGCAATCCTCTGTCAGCCACCACTCCTTGTTGGGTTTTATGTTGGATGAATCCATTTTCTGACCCAGAGATGGGGTAACTCAGAGGTGTTTTTAAAACTTTTATTCTATTTTCAGTCTCATGTGAAGGGTGAGACAACACAGATGTTATAATTCACGCAATCATAATCAGAAGCCAATTATTTCTAAATTACAATACACCGTAAGTATTTCTTGGCCTATCAGCTTTTGCCACACCATGCTGTAAATGTCTTAGAGCAAATAATCTAAAACTACCCCTCATAGCTCCAACTACAGTGCATCTATTTCTCCAAAGTATCCAGTGTTATTTTCAAGGCCATCCTTTGAAACTTGATTATATTTCCATTTCTCTCTCAGCATTTCTTATCTCCAGGTTTGCACACTGTGTGAGCCTTCTGCCAGGCTGCACCCACGGGCTGATCTGGTCCTAAATTCTTGTTGCTTGGCACTTGTAAGAGCTGTGCACAGTACAAAAAAACCCCAAAGATGTTATTAGAATGGTGTGAGTCCAGTGGAAGTAAAGCAAATTTATCAGAGAACTGGAGAACATTTCACCTGAGGAGAAGCAGAGAGAAGACAAAGGCAAAAGGAGTCCACTGAGGGGGACTCAGAGACAGGTTAGAGCCAGACCTCTCACAAAGAGCTTCCAGTAAATCTTTTCTGCACAAAAGGAAATAAATATTCACAATGAAAGCACAAGGGAAGTTGTGGCACTGCAGAGAAGTTGATCCATCCCCTGTTTGGAGATATCCACACTTACTGAGAGAAGGGCAGGAGCAACCTTGTGCTGCTTTGTTTTTAGTGAGGACTGGACCTCAAGAGGTCCTTCCCAATCTCATTTCCTCTGTGGTTTGATTATACTCTTGCTGTTCTTTCACAGGTGTTTTCCCACAAAGTGTTATTTCATGTTTTGATCCCTAATTGGTCCCTGAGGTTTGACACACTGAGGAAACACAGGACTGTAATACCCTGCCACCGTTATATAAAGGAGCTGAAGAGAGAGGAATTTTTTTTTTTTTTTTTGCCAGAAATCAATTGTCAAACTAAGTTAAGGAGGAACAGAATCAGACTCAGAATACTCTTTGTAGCATCCTGGATTGTTGTGGATATACTGGTAACTACCTGGAACATTTCTTAGAGTTTGGGCGTAGTTTTCTGAAGAATAGGGAAAGTTTAAAGAAATATTGACTTGGAAAACTGAACTTTTGGTCTTCAAACTAAAGTAAAATCTTTTAGCTGTTACTGAGGGAGTTTCTTGGCTTAGGGGACCTCTCTCAACTTCCAGATAATATCAGTCCATCTGTGGTATTGAAAATATGTCCTATGTTTACTATGGTTTGTGAGAGCAAAGTTTTGTATTGGTGTTTTTTGAGAAACAGCCATAAGATGATGCCAATAAACTCCCTTGTTTTGCTGGGAAAGGGGCTCTAAGGGGAAAGATTTGATGGGAATAGTGCATTAAGAAGGGTTGTACCATCCCAGTTTATAGCTATCCTTTTGTTGAGCATTTCAAGAGGAAAATTTGAGTGTCTTGCTTGATATGGGTTATCAGCTAGATAAGATGGGCTTGCTTTTCCTGGAAATTCATTGTGGTGTTGTTTACTTCAGTCATTCAGAAATATCTGCAATGAATCTGAAATGAATCTAAACTGCAGTAACTTTCCCTTTTACAATATTAATGTTTCCTTGCACCAATCTAACCTGCTTCAGAGTCTCTCTGTCAATGATTGCATTCCTCTGTGGTAAGTCTCTGGACACAGCCAAGTTCCCATTCTGGACATTTGGCTTTGCTTTTTTTTTTTGGTTTGTTGGAGGGTGGATGTTGTCAGATCATTCAGAGAGAGCCAATAACAGCTTCTGCACCCTTTTAAGTGTGCCATGAGGAAACTGTAGGAATTGTTTTGACTGGAGTGAGGACTCAGTCTTACAAATGGAGCTTGGGGCTCCTTTTTCATGACCAGGATTTTTAATATGTGGTTACTGTGGTTGCTGCAGTCTTTTATAAGAGGTTTGTTGCTGGTATTGCCCTGTAATGTTGCAAAGCCAAACTGACACATGTTCAGCTGTTTTCCAACAGTTCCCAAAACAGGTTTTTTCTTTTTTTTTTTCTTGCCAGTTTTTTCAGTGATGTCTCAATGAACCACACAACTGTAGTGGAGTTTGTCCTCCTGGGACTGGCAAACAGCCGCCAGTGGGAGATCATCCTCTTTGTGTTCCTTGGCATTGCCTATCTCTTGATCCTGCTTGGAAACCTTTCTGTCATCAGCATCACTCTTACCAATAACTTCCTCCAGACCCCCATGTACTACTTCCTCAGGAATTTTGCCCTTTTGGAAATCACCGTCACCTCCACCTTCCTTCCCAGCACCCTGTACAGCCTCCTGACAGAGAGGAAGACAATTTCCCTGCCTGGCTGCTTCCTCCAGATGCTGCTTTTCTACTGCCTGGGTACCTGCACCCTTTTCTACATGGCAGTGATGTCCCTGGACCGCTACGTTGCCATCTGCCACCCCTTGCGCTACCCGGCCATCATGAACAGCAGATTCTGCCTGCAGCTGATCCTGGGCTGCTGGGCACTGACTTTTCTCCTGATGTTTCCCCCCACCATCATGACAGTGCAGCTGCCATTCTGTGGTCCCAATGTCATGAATCACTTTTACTGTGATGCTTCCCTGTTGCTGCAGCTGTCCTGCACAGACACAGCCTTCATCGAAGAGCTGATGTTCATCATCCTCATCCTCATCCTCCCCGGTACCCTGATAGTAACTGCAGTTTCTTATGGCTGCATTATTGTCACCATCTTGCTTATTCCATCATCTGCAGGCAGGAGGAAGGCATTTTCCACGTGCTCAGCTCACCTCATGGTGGTGATGGTGTTTTACAGCACCTGCATTTACAGGTACATCCGCCCAGCCCAGCGAGGTGGGCAGGACTCTGACAAAGTTCTGTCTTTGTTCTTCTCCGTGCTGACTCAGACAGTCAACCCTTACATCTACTCACTCAGGAACAGGCAAGTCAAGCAAGCTTTAAAGGAGAAAATTCTGAAGTTTTCTGGCTCCCTGAGGCAGATGTGAACGGTAGAATTTTGTATTTTGTGATAATAAAATAATAATTAGTCTGATAATAACAATTTCTGATAATAAAATAATAAATATAAGCCAAGATTTGCTTATCCCTCTCTTACTAATTATTGCTTCATATGATCCCACTTTTGTCCAGAGTGGGTGATATATTATATTATATTATATTATATTATATTATATTATATTATATTGTATTACATTACATTACATTATACATTATATATTTGCTACACTAAAGAATACAGAAAGGATACAGACAGAAGGCTGAAAGATACTAATGAAAAACTCATGACTCTCTCCAGAGCCCTGACACAGTTTGACCATGATTGGTCATTAAGTAAAAACAATTCACATGAAACCAATGAAACAATCACCTACCACATTCCAAAGCAGCAAAACACAGGAGAAGCAAATGAGATGATATTGGTTTTTATTTTTCCTTTTTCTCTGAGGGTTCTCAGCTTCCCAGGAGAGAAATCCTGGCAAAGGGATTTTTCCAGAAAATATGATGGTGACAGTGGAGTAGCCCATCCAAGTATCTGAATTGTTTCCCAGGTGCAACATCTGTATTGTGAATTAAAGATGCTGATTTCAAATGGTTTGTGCTTTTTAGATGTTATGTAATTCCTCCTGTTGGCAATGAAAATATGCCAGCACAGAAAGGATTTTCTAATCTTCTGTTACCTGGTGTCAGCTTTGCCTCAGCATTTCCCCTCTTGCTGGGATGGGTTAGCTTTAGTGAAAAACCAAATTCCCACTCAAACCTTCTACCCCACAGTGGGAAAAGAGGAAAAACAGAAACAAAACTCTCGTAGTTTGAGATAAATACAGAGAGATGGTTTGCCAGTTTCTACCAGGAGTGAAACACACTGGATTTGGGGAAAACCAATGTCATTTATTGCCAACTGAGATAGTTTAGATTGTGAGAAACAAAATTAAATGCTAAACACCTGAATAAACAAGTTTATTCATTCATTCCAGAGTACTCCAGCACTGTCCCCAGCACACAGGGCGGGTGGGGAGGGTTATGGTCAGTGCATGTGGGTCCTTCACAGGCTACAGAGATCACATTGAGCTACCAAGCCACAAAGCAAGTACAGGAACACCATTCTTATCAATATTTTTGGTTTTAGAACTTCAGCTTCCACAAAGTTATGTTTACAATCATTACCATACACACTCAACCCATCGACAGAATTCCTTGTCCTCCCTCTAATTCAGTAGAGATAATCCTTGATCCCAAGCACAATAATCCTTAATCCCAAGCACAATTCATGAAACATTTTTTTTCAGTCTTAGCTGTGAAGGCATTTCCAGGTTTGGGGCTGGATTTGGCTGTGTATTGTGAATCCAGGAATCTCCACCAGTAATTTTTACAGCTGTCTGGATAGTCAGAGGAGCTTGGAATGATCCTTTCCACTTTTCCTTGAGTGGTTCTTTGCTCCAAATCTGGACATATCCCCAATCTCCTGGACAGTGAGAGTGTGGTTGAACATCCAAGGTCACTGATGATGCCAAAACAATAAACCTATGCAAGGATGAGTGTTCTTTCCCAAAGTTTCCCATACCCCTCAAATTGTGGTTCCTTACTGTGCGTTTTAACCTGGGTGTAATTACAGCCTGACATGTGCCAACAACTAGGATTGCAGTGTGTGATGCAGTGACAGTGTTGCAGTGACAGTGTTGCAATGAGTGATGCAGTGACAGTGATGCAGTCACTCTGTTGCAGTCACTGTGCATTGCAATCAGAGTGTTGTGGTGACAGTGTTGCAGTGATGCTGTTGCAGTCACTGTGCATTGCAGTGACAGAGCTGCAGTGACTGTGTGTGTTGCAGTCTCAGTGTTGCAGTCTCAGTGTTGCAGTCACACTGTTGCAATCACAGTGTTGCCGTCACGGTGTTGCGGTCACTCTGTTGTAGTCACACTGTTGCAGTGACAGTGTTGCAATGAGTGATGCAGTGACAGTGATGCAGTCACTGTTGCAGTCACTGTGCATTGCAGTGACAGTGTTGCAGTGACACTGTTGCATCCACTCTGTTGCAGTGACAGTATTGCAGCCACAGTGTTACAGTCACTCTGTTGCAGCCACACCATTGCAGTGACTCTCTTGCAGCCACACTGTTGCAGTCACTCTCTTGCAGCCACACTGTTGCAGTGAGTGATGCAGTCACAGTATTGCAGCCACACTGTTGCAGTGACAGTTCTGGGCTGAGCCCTGCAGCTGACACTGCAGAGCAGGCTCTGCCTCTGCCCAGTGCTTGGCAGAGCAGGTTTGTGTCCTTGGCATTTCCTTTGCCCTGCCTGGGGGTGATGCTGACAGAAATGCTGGCACTGCCTGGGCCCTGCTCTTTGACTTCTGAGTGGGAATGTTGGTGCAGGAGACGTTTGAGGCTTGCTGAGCTGTCTGTGATCAAAGTCTGTGACTCTGTGCTCTAATGAGCCCTGCTGGGAACACTTTGTCCAACTCTCTCACCTTGCACTGGGCTCTATTAAAGCTCCCAGTAAGTTTGTTCCTGCTCCTGCCTTGTCATTTCCTCAAGGCACCTTGCCAGACTGGGCCACAGCCACCAGGAACTGGGAGGTGGCACCACAGTCCTGCAGGGGCTCATTAAAAAGCTGACAGCCATAATGAGCTCTGTGGTTGTTCCTGTGCTGGAAGCATTGTGTGGTTAATTAGGGAGCTCCCAGCGGTGTTTCAGTGAATACCTACAGCTTAATTTCTGTTTGTCTTTTGTTCTAATTATGTGTGACAGGGAGAATGGAAATGGAAACATTTTAATAGGGAATTAGTTGTGTTTATACCCTGGTGGGAATCAGGCAGAGAGAGGAAAATATCTTTGGGACCAAGCAAGGAGAGACCCGAGTCAAAGTTTGATTCATGTATTGGCAATATGAAAATTCTTATTCCAGCCTCTTCTCCTGTTAGTGCAACCCACAAGTGCCAAAGGCTTTGTTTGTAAAGCCTTTCTCTGCTCTAATTAGCACTACCTTTACCTGCTGTACTAATTATACACCGAGACAGAAGCAATATTCATCACCATTGCAAAAGGATTTCAAGGCCTTTTTTAATGAGTGAAAGAAAAAAATCTTAATTAACAAATAATGTCATGTGTTTTACTTTGATTCCCCTGTGCTCCAGTTTTCCCAGGACATGAACCCTGAAAAGAACTGGCTCAGTGGGGAGATGGACAGGTGATAGAAATTTTCAGGCACAATTAGAATGAGAAATATTTAAACAATTAATTAGGAAGAACTGAATATCTACCAGGTGATCAAGATGAGTTGTGTCACTCAGATGTCAGTATTAGGGCCTGTTGCAATACTACAGGGCTAATAAAATAAAATTATTCTTTTAAAATAAAAGACAGTAGATAAACCACTAAGTTATTAGAATATATATAAAGAAAATTATTAGCATCTTAATTATTACATTAGATATAAGAAAGAAATTTTTGATGATGAGGATGGCAAAACAATTAAATGGGCTGCCCAGAGAGCTTTAGATGCCTCATCCATGGAAACATTCAAGGTTGGATGGGGCTCTGAATAACTTGGTCTAGCAGAAGGTGTCCCTGCTTATTGCATAGGGGATGAATTAGATGATCCCTTACTACTCAAATTATTCTAGGATGCTGTTTCCAGTAGCTTGAGGGAGGTGATGCTTCCCTTTTACTCAGTACTAATGAGATGGTTGGAGTGCTGTGGGTTCTGAGCTCCCAGTGAAAGAGACACAGATGTGCTGGGAAGAGCTCAACAAAGTGGTCTGGAGATGATGGAGGGACTGGAACATCTGTCCTACAGGGAATGCCTGGTACAGCTGAATTTTTACCCAGGGAATGCCTGGTACAGCTGAGTTTTTACCCTGGAAAGAGCAGGTTGTGGTGGGACATTATCCATGGATGGATATCTCTGAAGGTAGGATAGAAGTGGGAGAAATACAGGTTCAGTTCAGAGTGGTGTGCAGTGACAGGACAAGAGGCAGTGGGCACAAACTGGGGCTCTGTCTGAGCATCACCAAACACATTTATCTGTGACGGTGACCAAGCACTGGTACAGCTTGGCCAGGGAGGTTGTGGTGACTCCATGCTTGGAGATATTCCAAAAACAACTGGAACTGGTCCTGGGCAATTGGTGCTTTAGGTGGCCATGCTTGAGTAGGGACATTGGACCAGACAACAACTGAAGGTCCCTTCCCACCTCAACCATTTTGTGTGACTCTAGGGCAGTGTCAGTGTGCAGCAGAGTAGAAAACAGCTCCAGTTGATGCTCTGGTGATCATCTGCATGCAAGGTTTCCTGTGCATGACCAGTTTGCAGACAGTGTCTTCAGGATGGGGAAGGCTACAGTGGTTGCAGCACAAAGGTGGGGTGATACCACCAGAGCAAGAAAGGGAACTGGTGGTGAGCAGGGGTGTGGTGTTCAGCACAGTGACAACCATGAGAACAGACCAAGGGCTGCCTTCACACTGCTCTGACGCCAGACACAGTTCCAGAGGTGTGACTATGGACCCACCTCGGGTCAATAAAGCTGGTGGTGCTGGACACAGCACCCCAAGTGTGCATCACCAGGGCCGAGCAGAGGGGCAGATCCCCTCCTGGACCCTCTGGCCACACTCTTCCTAAAGCACCTCAGGATCCTTTTGGCCCTCATGGCCCCTAGGGCACACTGCCAGCTCATGGTCACCTTGTCAGCCACCAAAACCTCCAGGTCCTTCTCTGCAGATCTCCCCTCTGCTAGGTCAGCCCCCAGCCTGGTACTTGGGGTTATTCCTCCCCCAGTGCAGGACCCTACACTTGTCCTTGTTGAATTTCTTTAGGTTTATCTCTGCCCAACTCTCCAGTCTGTCAAGGTCCCACTGAAAGACAGAACAGCCTCCAGCTCTGCATCATCAGCAAGTTTGCTGGGGGTACATTCTGTGCTGTCTTAGATAAATGATCAGGATTAAAAAAAAAGCCTAAGAGAAATGCAACTGTTCCTCACACAAGTGACCAGGCTTGTCTCTGCAATGCAGCTTTGACCTCAGCCATATTTGACATTTTCTATCCCATCACCACACCACAAGGGCACCTCCTGACCCAGTCAGGTCTGAGCACCTGATCCAGTGGGAGAGTTTCCAGTTCTACCGACAGACATTTTACAGGTGTAAAGAAAACAGTTCAAGGAGACTGAAGGGCAGGCAGGGTGAAAACACGCTGGCTTCAGTCTGTCTAAGCATCTAAGAGGGTTTCAGGTTGGTTCAAAAAAAACCCTGGTCTCCTGTTGCATTTGAAGATGACTATTTCTGAAAGGTTGTACCTGCTGGTTGGACTGCAAGGGGCTGATGGAGACAAGGGGAGCATTTGGGGACTGAGACCTGTCCTGCATGTCCCACCAATGCTCAGGTTCTCCCAGAGTGTCATCCCCTCATTCTCACACTTAGGGTTTCCATCCAGCTCCCAAGAAGGCTGCAGATACAAGTGACTTTGAACATGCTTTTATTGATGGCCAGAAGCAGAGCTGGAGCAGGAGTGGGAGGAAGGGAGCAATGGGAAGCTGGGTGTAATTGGGAGCTGCATTTGTAGCTTGTCAGGAGACTCAGTGCCAAAGCCTGTGGCTGCACCACAGGGGCTTCTCTGACTCCACTTCAGCTGCCCCTGGGAGCTTCTGAGCACCAGCAGGTGTTGGATGCATTGTGGAGAAGGGGCAATGAGCATTTTAGTCAGAGGATAGAGAGCCAGGAATATC
Source organism: Ammospiza caudacuta (assembly GCF_027887145.1). Lineage (NCBI taxonomy): Eukaryota > Metazoa > Chordata > Aves > Passeriformes > Passerellidae > Ammospiza > Ammospiza caudacuta. The sequence goes on from NC_080619.1 coordinate 3,957,736, forward strand.
TTGGAGTGAAAACCTCTTCAGCTGCTCACGGATCCAGGGCTCAAAGTACGAGATCCTGGTGAATACCTCAGGGAAGAGGTCGTCATCATATCCATGAGAAACAATGCCATGAGCCTTCTTATTGCAGACTAATGGGCCACCAGAATCACCCTGTGCCATGAAAGGAGTGAGAGGGGTCAGACATGCCACAGCTCAGCTCTCCCTGCCTTTAGCAGCAAGTTTCCTCTTCCCTCCCTCCACGTGAAGCACCTCCTCTTCCAAGCACCTCCCTCCCTCCAGACCCAGCTCTCAGTGTTTGTAGCTGCCTCACTACTCCTCTAAGCCCACCCGTGAAACAATTCATGCCTGGAGGCTCTCTGAGATTCAAAAACTCAAAAGAAGAACATTGACCTACTTTAGACATGGGGAAATATCTAACCCATCCGAGCAAGGATATCACAAGGAATTTACCCACCAAAGCACTGGTTAGGCTGAGTACAACGTCCCCAAGTATGTAAAAAAGCAAATCTTGCTGAGAGTTGGAAAATGCACCACAATTCAGGGAGCTTCAGAGCTTCTATGAGGACCCTCAGGTCATCATTTTGAAGGTCCTGGTTCATTCTGGTGTCCTTTTGCTATCACCAAACTGACTGTCCAGTCCCAATCTCCTCCCAAGCTTGCAGCTCAAAACAACACTTACCTTGTATGATGCTTTTTTACTGTTTTCATCACCAACACAGATCATAGACCGACGCTGGTATTTTCTGGAAAACTTCTGACATCTTGTCTCATTTTGCACCTTCAGTTCCACCTCCCTCAAGACATCACTCATGTCCCCATCGGTAGATGTCCAGCCCCAACCAGACACCGTGCATAAAGCTCCTGCTCTCACACGTTCATTTCTCCTCGGAATGGAGATAAACTGTACATTCTTATTGATCCTGGCCCTTGGCTTCAGCTGTCAGACAGAGAGAACACGGGGTTAGAGGCAGCAAAGAATTAGGAGCAAGTTCAGAGTTTGGGGATGTGAGCAGGGGGAGATCCCTCAGGCAACAAGGATGTGTTGGGCCATACCTTCAGCAGCACAATGTCATTTTTCCCGTCTTTACGGGAATATTCAGGATGGATGACCCATTGTCCCACACGGATCTTTTGCTGGCTCCGTTCTCGTCTGCCTACATTGTGGGCTCCCAAAATCACAGTGACCCTCGGTCTCCTGCCAGGAAACACCAAGACATTCCAGCTGCATTGACAGGAACAGCCCCCAGGACAGGTGGCTGGAGGGAGGTGGTGTTGGAGAAACCTCCCCAGAGCAGCTCTCAGCAAGTTGTCCTCTCTCACCTGGGTTCCTTCCCGAGCCCAGCCGAGGATCCCTCACCCCACACTGACACAGCTGGGAGCTGCTCCGTGCTGAGCACAAAGGGCAGCAGGGCAGGGGACACACTGGAGCCCTTCTCCAGCAGCAGCTCTAAGCCATGGCAGGAACCATGACCCTGGAGACCCCTGTGAGCATTCCTGTCCCCAAGGACACTCAGCCCCAACCAGGCAGACAATTCCTGCACTCAGAGAGGAGAGCTCAGCTCCAGAGATGCCTGCTGAGCCTGAAGAGACACAGGGTACTGTTTCAGCCTGGATCAGGGCTGAGGCACTCTGGGACTGTGTGAGACTGTAAAAGAATCACCTGGGCAAGAACAATTGAGTCTTACCCTTTTTTATCCACACAGTGAGCTGCTGAGAGCACTGCATCTGGGCGAATCAGGAACCCTCCACAGGTATAAAATTGTATGCCACTTTGAATTATTAAAAAAGCCATGTAGGGTCTGGAGTGGGGCTTAGCTTCTCGTCCACCAATGATCCTTCCTGGAAGAGAGATGGGAAATGTTAATATGAATGTTAAATATAAATGTTATCATAAATGTTTATATGCTGGTGTTTCCTGTCAAGTTTGGGGCTGCATGAAAGGAAAGGCTCATCCTCTAATGCCAGGTGCCAGTGATCCCAACCACTCTCCTTCCTGGGGCTGTCCAAAGCATTGCTGCTGCACAGTGGAGAGAAAGACAAGCAGCACTGTCTGGGGTCTGACCACCCCTGGCTCTGGATGACTCAAATGCCATCAAGGGCACAGCTCTAGTGCCTCTAATGCCTCACTGGCTTCAGGCACAGGCTGAGATGGGAAATGAGAGGAGAGAGGAAAGCAGGAGAGTAGAGCCAGGAGAGAAGGTGAGGCAGGAGCCTTGCCTGAGATTGACTGCTCAGAGTCCATCTGTGCCCTTGCATGTTCCTAATCCCATCTCTGTGTACTCACCAGCCCCAGCCCAGGGCAGAAGGACAAAAGCATGTGTGAGCAGAAGGAGCAGCAGCATCTCCCACCACTGTCCTGAAGAGCCAAAGCAGTGGCTGTGGCCAGGCAGGGGAGAGGTACAGAATGGCCAGTACTGAACCTCTATATATGTCATGGTGAGCTGACACAGGAAACCTCAGCCTGCCTGTAGCTGTGTCATGTACTGCTTTTGTTCTCACACCCCCCAAACTGTGAGGGTGTGAGGGGCTCATGACACCTTCTCTACTCTTTTGTCATGATCTTCTCAAAACGATGGAGAGATCTGGGCTGGTTCAGAGCACCCACAAAGCTCACAGGAAGAGGAAAGGGGTGTTTGTTGAGTGCATCTACCATCAGAGACCTTTGGAGAGAGCCCCTGGGATGCTGCATGTAGGGTTCATCCATCAGGATTTTGTTTTCTTTTTGTTTTTTGTTTCCCCCGCATTCTCTGATAGCATTGGGATGAGCTGGCCAGGGACAGGCCAAGTTCCTGTTTTTTATCAGAGGGGCTAACTGCCATCAGAGATGTCCTTGGGAAATCAGAAATCACCAATCAGGGTCACTAAGGGACAAGGCCAGTGGGACCCTCATGACCTCAGCCCTGCTGTTCTGGGGAATCTGACAAGTCCATGGTGATGAGGAAGTCTGAGGTGCAGCTGGGGAGTCATTCTGTGAGCCCAGTCCAGACCAGCAGGTGCCCTGTGCAGGGGCAGTGTGGTATTTTCAGGGTCCCCCATCGTGGGGAGGAAAGGATGAATCTGACTCCGTGTTCTCAGAAGGCTCATTTATTATTTTATGTTACTATATTATATAAAAGAATGCTGTACTAAAACTCTACTGAAGAATAAAGAAAGGATACTTGCAGAAGGCTTAACAAGATATTAATTAAAAACTCGTGACTCTCTTTTCAGAGTCTGACACAGCCTGACCATGATTGGTCACTAAGTCAAAACAATTCACATGTTGGATAAACAATTTCCAACCACACTCCAAAGCAGCAAAACACAGCAGAAGCAAATGAGATAATAGTGTTTTCCTTTTTCTCTGAGGCTTCTCAGCTTCCCAGGAGAAGAAATCCTGGCAAAGGGATTTTTCCAGAAAATATGACAGTGACATTTCACCCTTTTATTGTAACTAAACTAAAAAGAGACTCTGTTTGTAATTCTTCTGCTGGGCCCTTGCAGAACACACACGTCTCAAGGGGTTTATCCATTGGCAATCAAAACCTCAATCAATTTCTGATATGGAATGATCAAGGAGATTCTTTACCTGTAGTACATCAACTTCTATCATATCACTAAAACTAGGCTTACAATACAGAAAATGCAAAAGACAATGAAAAGAATTGTTCATTGTTTTAAGTCCAAACAGCTGAGTTTCAGGAGAAAGTCCATTGACTGGAGATGTTGCTCTTTGACATCCCTGAAAGGTACTTTTGATCATGAAACAGACTTGCAGAATCCTGAAACAAAGAACAGCTAAAGAAAATCAACAATTATTAAAAATCCATTGATAAAAATCCATTGATAATTATCAACCACTATTGAGAAAATTTCTGGAATGCCGTGGCCACAGCCCTTAATCGAACCACTTGGGCTGAGGCTGACTCATGGCTTTGAATACTTTGAGCTGATAGCTCTTTTCACCTTTTTTGTTTTATTTAATTTATTTTTTTTTTAATGTAGAATCATCAGCACCAGCAGAGGGTTTTACGACCCTGTGGGGGCCCCAGTCCTGTTGGATGGACCAGGCAGCCCAGACCCGGCCCACAGAACGGTGGCCCAGGTTCGGTTAGGGGATCAAAGCCCCCCAAACCCAGCAGCGGGTGGGATGGAGGCCCCAGCCCAGAGAAACGACCCAAACAGCCCAGACTCAGCCTGCAGGGTGGGATGTCTGTTTTCACAGCCCATCCCCACCATGCTGCCAGTGCCTTGGCAGCAGTGACCAAACACCTTATCCCCACAGAACCACTGGTGCACGCCGGCGGCCGCGAAGAAGAAGTTTTTCTGGGGATCTCCATCCTTGATCTGGGGGTAATCTTTCCCCAGAACAAGAGAACAACGCTCGCTTTTCGCTGTTTCTCTCGCCCCTGTGGTGCGAACAGCAGTGTTCCTGCTTTCAGCCCCTCAGCACCGCCGCCATCCCGTCTGGGCTTGGGGCCAGAGGCAGCGCCCCATGGAGCCACCTCCCTCACACCACTGTTGTTTAAGGGGGGAGTGAGGCATTCCAAACCCCAGCGAGAAACCCCCGACCAAACACGAATCGGTCCGCGAAAAACGCTGTGTCCCAGAAAAACACTGAGTTTGAAAGTTTTCAGCAATCAGCTGTCGAGCTGTGCTGCCTCCACTGAGGGACAGGCTGGTCTTCAGGGTCCGGCACAGACACTGATATGGAAGAGAGAAACCCTGAGGGCGGTGGGACCGCCGGGGGTGGTGGGGGTGCTTCCCCTGCTAGGACTGATGCAGAGAGAGCGGCCACTGCACACATGGAGGCGGTGGCCACGTCTTCTCCTGCTTGTGGGAGCAGCACTGCAGGCACATTTTGTCACACGGCTGAAGCATTGCTTGGCAACACACCAGAATCTGTGAGGGGCGGCAGGGCCGCGGGCAGGGCCTGCAGGCGGCTCCGGAGACGGTGGAAGCGGCAGGGCAGGCGGCGCAGCAGTCAGCGGGGCCTGAGGGGCTGGCGGGGTAGACGCTGCCGGAGATGGAGCGGTGGGTGTCTGTCTCAGCCCTGGGAGGGGTAAAGGAGGTGGCAGAATCGGTGCAGGGTTGGTCCGCACTATCGCCACCAGCACTGTTGTCATGAATGCAATTCCTGGCTGCGATGCACAGGGACGGGGCATGCTGTGCAGCGAGGGGCTGCCGGCCGCCTCTCTCAGTGAGGGTGGGAGCGGGTCCGCACCCTCCCAGAGTACGGGGCACGGAGAATTCCACAGCAGATCTGGCCAAGGATCTCCCTCCGTGGCCGCTGGGGCATCCTCAGGCGGACAGAGAGCAGCGGGGGCACGGCCCCTCTCTGACACAGGCTGCCATCACTCACTGCTGCTGTCGATCGCCTTGCCCGGCAGCCTGGGCTAAACAGCGAGAGACGCTGCTGCCGCCGGATGCACATGATCCACAGAAGCAGAAAAAAACTTCTCAGCTGTGGGCAAAGCCTCGCCCACCTGCGAGGTAGAGGGGGTGGCAACCCGCAGTTTCTGTCCTTGGATGGATCCTTCACCTGCTGGCTCTGGTGGGGGGGTATTAACTCCCCACATGAGGCAAGGTACCCCACCAAATGTGCTCTCTGCCTCAGAACTGAGAAAAGCGCTGTAAACGCTGGATAAATTCGGGGCAGCCCAAAGCCCCATTCTTATTTCTCCCAGAAATAGGGATCCATGGATTGCCAGACCCGTATGTCCAAGGAGCATGTCAGACCTATAAAAATAGCATGAAACTTTGCCCATCTGATAAACTGATAGAAATGTCTCTTCACCATATGAAGAGGCAATCAGGGACTGAGACCTGTCCTGCATGCCCCACCAATGCATTCTCATTCTCCCAGAGTGTAATCTCCCAGAGTGTAATCTCCTCATTCTCACACTCCCAAGAAGGCTGCAGACACAAGTGACTTTGAACATGCTTTTATTGATGGCCAGAAGCAGAGCTGGAGCAGGAGTGGGAGGAAGGGAGCAACGGGAAGCTGGGTGTACTTGGGACTTGCATTTACAGCTTGCCACGGAGACTGTCCTTAGTGCCAAAGCCTGTGCCTGCACCACAGGGGCTTCTCTGACTGCACTTCAGCTGCCCCTGGGAGCTTCTGAGCACCAGCAGGTGTTGGATGCATTGTGGAGAAGGGGCAATGAGCATTTTAGTCAGAGGATAGAGAGCCAGGAATATCTTGGAGTGAAAACCTCTTCAGCTGCTCATGGATCCAGGGCTCAAAGTACGAGATCCTGGTGAATGCCTTAGGGAAGAGAGGGTCATCATATCCACGAGAAACAATGCCATAAGCCTTCTTATTGCAGACTAATGGGCCACCAGAATCACCCTGTGCCATGAAAGGAGTGAGAGGGGTCAGACATGCCACAGCTCAGCTCTCCCTGCCTTAAGCAGCAAGTTTCCCCTTCCCTCCCTCCAGGGGAAGCACCTCCTCTTCCAAGCACCTCCCTCCCTCCAGACCCAGCTCTCAGTGTTTGTAGCTGCCTCACTACTCCTCTAAGCCCACCCGTGAAACAATTCAGGCCTGGAGGCTCTCTGAGATTCAAAAACTCTAAAAGAATGTTGACCTACTATAGACGTTGGGAAATATATAACCCATCAGAGCAAGGATATCACAAGGAATTTACACATCAAAACACTGGTTAGACTGAGTAGAAGATCCCAGGTAAGTAAAGAAGCAAATTTGCTGATTGTTAGGAAGATGCACCCCAATTGAGGGAGCACATCAGCTTCAGAGCTTCTGTAAGGACTCTCAGCTCATCATTCTGAAGGTCCTGGTTCATTCTGCTGTCCTTTTGCTTTCACCCGAGAACTAAGCTGAATTTTCAGCGCCAGCATCCTCCAAATCTTGCAGCCCAAAACAACACTTACCTTGTAAGTTGATTTTTTACGGTTTTCATCGCCAACACAGATCATAGACTGAGGCTGGTAGTCACTGGAAAACTTCTGACAGATTTTCTCCTTTTGCACCTTCAGTTCCACCTCCCTCAAGACATCACTCGCTGGCGGGTTCAGAGATGTCCGGCCCCAGCCAGACACCCTGCATAAGGTTCCTACTCTCACATGTTCATTTTCCTTGGCAAAGGAGATATATCGCACATACTCATTGATCTTGGCTTTTTTCTTCAGCTGTCAGAGAGAACATGGGGTTAGAGACAGCAAAGCATTAGGAGCAATTTGGGAGATTGGGGAGGTGAGCAGGGGGAGATCCCTCAGGCAGAAAGGATGTGTTGGGCCATACCTTCAGCAGCACAATGTCATTTATGCAGCCTTTACGGGAATATTGAGGATGGATGACCCATTTTCCAACAGGGATCTTCTGCTGGCTCGGTTCTTGGCTACTTACGTTGTGGGCTCCCAGAGTGACAGTGAAGCTCACTATCCTCCTGCCAGGAAACACCAGCACATTCCAGCTGCATTGGCAGGAACAGCCCCCAGGACAGGTGGCTGGAGGGAAGTGATGTTGGAGAAACCTCCCCAGAGCAGCTCTCAGCAAGTTGTCCTCTCTCACCTGGGTTCCTTCCCGAGCCCAGCCGAGGATCCCTCAGCCCACACTGACACAGCTGGGAGCTGCTCCGTGCTGAGCACAAAGGGCAGCAGGGCAGGGGACACACTGGAGCCCTTCTCCAGCAGCAGCTCTAAGCCATGGCAGGAACCATGACCCTGGAGACCCCTGTGAGCATTCCTGTCCCCAAGGACACTCAGCCCCAACCAGGCAGACAATTCCTGCACTCAGAGAGGAGAGCTCAGCTCCAGAGATGCCTGCTGAGCCTGAAGAGACACAGGGTACTGTTTCAGCCTGGATCAGGGCTGAGGCACTCTGGGACTGTGTGAGACTGTAAAAAATCACCTGGGCAAGAACAATGGAGTCTTACCCTTTTTTATCCACACAGTGAGCTGCTGAGAGCACTGCGTCTGGGCGAATCAGGAACCCTCCACACCTACTAGTCTTTGTCGCATTTTTAATTTTTAAAAAAGCCATGTAGGGTCTGGAGTGGGCCTTAGCTTCCCTTCCGCCAATGATCCTTCCTGGAAGAGAGATGGGAAATATAAATATAAATATAAATATAAATATAAATATAAATATAAATATAAATATAAATATAAATATAAATATAAATATAAATATAAATATAAATATAAATATAAATATAATTATAAATATAAATATAAATATAAATATAAATATAAATATAAATATAAATATGCTGCTGTTTCCTCTCAAGTTTGGGACTGCATGAAAGGAAAGGCTCATCCTCTAATGCCAGGTGCCAGTGATCTCAACAACTCTCCTTCCCGGGGCTGTCCAAAGCATTTCTGGGGCACAATGCAGAGAAAGACAAGCAGCACTGTCTGGGGTCTGACCACTCCTGGCTCTGGATGACTCAAATGCCATCAAGGGCACAGCTCTAGTGCCTCTAATGCCTCACTGGCTTCAGGCACAGGCTGAGATGGGAAATGAGAGGAGAGAGGAGGAGAGAGGAAAGCAGGAGAGTAGAGCCAGGAGAGAAGGCGAGGCAGGAGCCTTGCCTGAGTTTGACTGCTCAGAGTCCATCTGTGCCCTTGCATGTTCCTAAATCCCATCTCTGTGTACTCACCAGCCCCAGCCCAGGGCAGAAGGACAAAAGCATTTGTGAGCAGAAGGAGCAGCAGCATCTCCCACCACTGTCCTGAAGAGCCAAAGCAGTGGCTGTGGTCAGGCAGGGGACAGGTACAGAATGGCCAGTATAGAACCTCTATATATGTCATGTGGAGCTGACACAGGAAACCTGTAGCTGTGTCATTTACTGCTTTTGTTCTCCCTGCCCCCAAACTGTGGTTGGTGAGGGGCTCATGAAACATTCTCTGCGGTTTTGTCACAATCTTCTCAAAAAATTGAGTTATCTGAGCTGGTTCAGAGCACGCACAGTGCCCAGGGAGAGGAAAGGTGTGTCTGTTGAGTGCATCTCCCATCAGAGACCTTTGGAGAGAGCCCCTGGGACTCTGCATGTGGGCTGATTCTGTCTGGATTTTTTTTTCTTTTTGTTTTTTGTTTCCCCCTGTCCTCTGATAGCAATGGGAAGAGCTGGCCAGGATGAGGCAAAGTTCCTGTTTCTTATCAGAGGGGCTAACTGCCATCAGAGATGTCGTGGTGCAATCAGAAACTACCAGTCAGGGTCACTAAGAGACAAGGCCACTTGGGTCCTCTTGACCTCAACCCTGGTGTTCTAGGGGATCTGACAAGACCATGGTGATGAGGAAGTCTGAGGTGCAGCTGGGGAGTCATTCTGTGAGCCCAGTCCAGACCAGCAGGTGCCCTGGTGTCCTGGTTTAGGGCAAATTTGGAAGAAAACCTCCAAAGGGGACCCCTCCAGAAACCAAAGCCACACTGCCTCTTCCCACAACCGATTCGGGAAGGATTCCTTGGAGAGAAGTGGAAAGAACCTGTTTATTTAACAGGCAAAGCAACCCCCAGCACACAAAATGAACAATACCAGATGACACCACTCTTCAGCTCTGCTCCTTCTGCAGGAAAGAACAACTCCAGTGCCGCGATGCCGATTCCACGTGGCGCTGCCCCAGCACCACTTCTGCATGGGAAAGAACTAAAGCAGCTCGAAGAAGCAAGCAAAGAGTCCTTCCTTTTTTCCTTTGCACTGATCCTTTGGTGTTGGGTCCACAATTATTGGATGGCTCTGGTGGTTTAGGACCCCAGCCAGTGGCTGAACTGTGATCCGGACTGCCGGCAGCAGAGGCAGGGCACGGCGACGCCTGGCACATCTGCCAATGGACCCTGACGACCAGGACACAATGTCAGTCACCTCCTCATACTCACACTCAGGGTTTCCATCCAGCTCTCAAAAAGGCTGCAGACACAAGTGATTTTGAGCATGCTTTTATTGATGGCCAGAAGCAGAGCTGGAGCAGCAGTTGGGCGGAAGGGAGAAATGAGAAGCTGGGTGTACTTGGGACTTGCATTTACAGCTTGCCACAGAGACTCGCCTTAGTGCCAAAGCCTGTGCCTGCACCACAGGGGCTTCTCTGACTCTGCTCCAGCTGCCCCTGGGAGCTTGTGAGCACCAGCAGGTGTTGGATGCATCGTGGAGAAGGGGCAATGAGCATTTTAGTCAGAGAATGGAAAGCAAGAAATTGCCTTGCGTGAAAACCTCTTCAGCTGCTTTTGGATCCAGGGCTCAAAGTGTGAGATCCTGGTGAATACCTCAGCGAAGTGGTTCTTTTTGAGTGCATGAGAAACAATGCCATAAGCCTTCTTATTGCAGACTAATGGGCCACCAGAATCACCCTGTGCCATGAAAGGAGTGAGAGGGGTCAGACATGCCACAGCTCAGCTCTCCCTGCCTTAAGCAGCAAGTTTCCTCTTCCCTCCCTCCACGTGAAGCACCTCTTCTTCCAAGCACTTCCCTCCCTCCAGACCCAGCTCTCAGTGTTTGTAGCTGCCTCACTACTCCTCTAAGCCCACCTGTGAAACGATTCAGGCCTGGAGGCTCTATGAGATTCAAAAACTCTAAAAGAACATTGACTTCCTTTAGACATGGGGAAATATCTAAACCATCTGAGCAAGGATATAACAAGGAATTTACACCCCAAAGCCCAGTTACGCTGGGTAGAACAACCCCAGGTAAGTAAAAAAGCAAATGTTGCTGATATTTAGGGAAATGCTCCCCAATTCAGGGAGCACATGGGCTTCGGATCTTCTGTGAGGAACCTCAGCTCATCATTCTGAAGGTCCTGGTTCATTCTGGTGTCCTTTGGCTATCACCTGGGAACTAAGCTGAATTGCCAATCCCAACATCCACCCAAGCTTGCAGCCCAAAACAACACTTACATGGGAAGTTGCTTTTTTACTGTCTTCATCACCAACACAGATCATAGACTGACACTGGAAGTTACTGGAAAGCTGCTCACATATTTCCTCATTTTTCACCTCCAGTTCCACCTCCATCAAGACATCACTCAAGACCTCTTTCTTAGATGTCTGGCCCCAGCCCGACACCGTGCATAAATCTCCTGCACTCACACGTTCATTTTCCTTGGCAATGGAGATACATTGCACATTCCCGGTGATATTGGCTTTTTTCTTCAGCTGTCAGGCAGAGACAGGGTTAGAGCCAGGACCAAGTTCAGAGTTCAGGGAGGTGAGCAGGGGGAGATCCCTCAGGCAGGAAGGATCTGTTGAGTCATACCTTCAAAAGCACAATGTCATTTTTCCCATCTTTACGGGAATATTGAGGATGGATGACCCTTTTTACAACAGGGATCCTCTGCTGGCTCTTTTCTTGCCTCCTTATGTTGTGGGCTCCCAGAATCACAGTGACCCTCGGTCTCCTGCCAGGAAACACCAGCACATTCCAGCTGCATTGACAGGAACAGCCCCCAGGACAGGTGGCTGGAGGGAGGTGGTGTTGGAGAAACCTCCCCAGAGCAGCTCTCAGCAAGTTGTCCTCTCTCACCTGGGTTCCTTCCCAAGCCCAGCCGAGGATCCCTCACCCCACACTGACACAACTGGCAGCTGCTCCGTGCTGAGCACAAAGGGCAGCAGGGCAGGGGACACACTGGAGCCCTTCTCCAGCAGCAGCTCTGAGCCTTGGGAGGAACCGCGACCCTGGAGACCCCTGTGAGCATTCCTGTCCCCAAGGACACTCAGCCCCAACCAGGCAGACAATTCCTGCACTCAGAGAGGAGAGCTCAGCTCCAGAGATGCCTGCTGAGCCTGAAGAGACACAGGGTACTGTTTCAGCCCAGAGCAGAGCTGAGGCACTCTGGGACAGTGTGAGACTGGAAAAAATCACCTGTACAAGAAAAATGGAGTCTTACCATCTCATATCCACACAGTGAGCTGCTGAGAGCACTGCATCTGGGCGAATCAGGAACCCACCACACCAACTAGGTTTTGAGCCACTTTTAATTTCTAAAAAAGCCATGTAGGGTCTGGAGTGAGCCTTCACTTTCGTTCCACCAATGATCCTTCCTGGAAGAGAGGTGGGAAATGTTAATATGAATTTTAAATATAAATGTAAAATATAAATGTTAATATGCTGCTATTTCCTGTCGAGTTTGGGGCTGCATGAAAGGAAAGGCTCATCCTCTAATGCCAGGTGCCAGTGATTCCCAACCACTCTCCTTCCTGGGGCTGTACAAACAGTGCTGGGGCCCACGGAGAGAAAGACAAGCAGCACTGTCTGGGGTCTGACCACCCCTGGCTCTGGATGACTCAAATGCCATCAAGGACACAGCTCTAGTGCCTCTAATGCCTCACTGGTTTCAGGCACAGGCTGAGATGGGAAATGAGAGGAGAGAGGAAAGCAGGAGAGTAGAGCCAGGAGAGAAGGTGAGGCAGGAGCCTTGCCTGAGATTGACTGCTCAGAGTCCATCTGTGCCCTTGCATGTTCCTGTCTAAGTCCCATCTCTGTGTACTCACCAGCCCCAGCCCAGGGCAGAAGGACAAAAGCATTTGTGAGCAGAAGGAGCAGCAGCATCTCCCACCACTGTCCTGAAGAGCCAAAGCAGTGGCTGTGGCCAGGCAGGGGAGAGGTACAGAATGGCCAGTACTGAACCTCTATATATGTCATGGTGTGCTGACACAGGAAACCTCAGCCTGCCTGTGGACGTGTCATTTACTGCTTTTGTTCTCACACCCCCAAACTGTGGTTGCTGAGGGGCTCATGACACCTTCTCTGCGCTTTTGCCACGATCTTCTCAAAAAGCTGGAGAGATCTGGGCTGGTTGAGAGCACCAACAGTGCTCAGGGAGAGCAAAGGTGTGTCTGTTGAGTACATATCCCATCAGAGACGTTTTTAGAGAGCCCTTGGGATCCTGCATGCAGGGTGCTTCCACCAGGATATTTTTTCCTTTTTGTTTTTTGTTTCCCATCCCCCTCTGATAGCAATGGGGAGAGTTGGCCAGGGTCAGGCAAAGTTCCTTTTTTTTTATCAGAGGGGCTAACTGCCATCAGAGATGTCCTTGTGAAATCAGAAATCGCCAGTCAGGGTCATAAAAGGACAAGGCCAATAGGAGCCTCATGACCTCAGCCCTGGTGTTCTGGGGAATCTGAGAAGTCCATGGTGATGAGGAAGTCTGAGGTGCAGCTGGGGAGTCATTCTGTGAGCCCATTCCACACCAGCAGGTGCCCTGGGCAGGTGCAGGGCTGGCTGAGACACAGCTGGAGCTCAGCTGAGGACCAGGCTCAGGGTGCCCCCATGAGAAGGGAGCAGCCCTGCCTGGGCCCTCCGTGAGTCCTCCCTGGCAGCTCTGGGTCAGTGCTACAGCCTGGAAGGGACTCAGCCCCTGTTTCCATCACCCTCCTTTGGTCACGAGCCCAGCCAGTGAAACCTCCAGGATCTGTGACTTTCCCCCTCTAGGCTCTGTTTACATGTGTCCCCTCAGACCCCTCCTAGCAATCCAGACAGTCCAATCCCAGGATTCCATCCCCTCTTGCGTTAAAGCCACTGTTTTTCTCTTTTGCACACTCTCCCACTGCCCGTCTTTCAGCCACGCGGATTCCACGCTCCCTGCCCCAAGAAAGAAGAACACCCACGTGGTGATAAGTCCCTGATCTTGGCCTTATCAACAAGTGATGCAGGATAGTCCGGATAACTCAGTCCCTCAGGGAGACACAGTGCCCGAATACCCAGTCAGCTCGCAGCCGCCGCAGGCTGCCCTTAGCAGGCTTAGTGATTCTCAGCTCTTTGGTGATTCTCAGCTCTCTTAGGATTTCAGCTCTTTGCTTGCTTGCCAGGGCACCTTTGGCTGAGGCAGAAGCAGACGCAAGAGAGGAGAAGGAGAGGTCCTGGCGGTTCCACAGCGATGGTTTATTGGGGAGTCTGCGACGGGTTCCAGCGACAGCTCTTCTTCTGTCGAATGGGCTAAACCAGCCCCTTTTATAGGGTATAGGGGGATCCAAACTTGTCCAAAAGAAAGGGTCAGGAGAAAGTGACCTATGAGGTTACAGAGATAAGCTATGGGGCGAGGGGTAGAAGAAGACAAGAGCTTATTTTGTGGTCTCACCATGACTCAGCAGTTCCTACAGTTAAATCTAAGGCCTCCATGGAGCTCTCCTAAGCTGCATGGGGTCTGCTACAGTGTGGCATCAGCTGCCGTGCCGTGGGAGAGATCACGGCGGTGGACGCTGCCAGTGCCAGTGCCCATGAGTGTTGTGTCCCCTGCCTCGCTTCGGTGCTGCTCCTGCCACAGGAAAGAACAACTCCTGTGCCGCGATGCTGATTCCACGCAGCGCCGCCCCAGCACCGCTTCTGCACGGGAAAGAACTAAAGCAGCTCGAAGAAGCAAGCAAAGAGTCCTTCCTTTTTTCCTTTGCACTGATCCTTTGGTGTTGGGTCCACAATTATTCGCTGCTTCTGGAGGTCTGGATCCCAGCCAGTGGCCAAACCGTGATCCTGCCTGCCGGCAGCAGAGGTAAGGCACGGCCAGTCCTGGCATATGTGCTGATCGATGCCTGCGATGAGGACATGTCAGTCATCATCTCATTCTCACACTCAGGATTTGAATCCAGCTCCCAAGAATGCTGCAGACACAAGTGACTTTGAACATACTTTTATTGATGACCAGAAGCAGAGCTGGAGCAGGAGTGGGAGGAAGGGAGCAATGGGAAGCTGGGTGCACTTGAGAGCTTGCATTTACAGTTTGCCACAAAGACTCTCCTTAGTGCCAAAGCCTGTGCCTGCACCACAGGGGCTTCTCTGACTGCACTTCAGCTGCCCCTGGGAGCTTGTGAGCACCAGCAGGTGTTGGATGCATCGTGGAGAAGGGGCAATGAGCATTTTAGTCAGAGAATGGAAAGCAAGAAATTGCCTTGCGCGAAAAACCCTTAAGCTTCTTACGGATCCAGGGCTCAAAGTGGGAGATCCTGGTGAATACCACGGGGAAGATGTGGTCATCATATAAATGAGAAACAATGCCATAAGCCTTCTCATTGCAGACTAATGGGCCACCAGAATCACCCTGTGCCATGAAAGGAGTGAGAGGGGTCAGACATGCCACAGCTCAGCTCTCCCTGCCTTAAGCAGCAAGTTTCCCCTTCCCTCCCTCCATGTGAAGCACCTCCTCTTCCAAGCACCTCCCTCCCTCCAGACCCAGCTCTCAGTGTTTGTAGCTGCCTCGCTACTTCTCTAAGCCCACCCATGACACAATTCATGCCTGGAGGCTCTCTGAGATTCAAAAACTGCAAAGAAGAACATTGACCTAGTTTAGACATGGGGAAATATCTAACCCATCTGGGGAAGGATATAACAAGGAATTTACACCCCAAGCCTGTTTAGGCTGGGTAGACCATCCCCAGGTAAGTAAAAAAGCAAATGTTGCTAATAGTTAGGAAAATGCACCCCACTTCAGGGAGCACATGGGCTTCAGAGCTTCTGTGAGGACTCTCAGCTCATAATTTTGAATGTCCTGGTTCATGCAGGTGTCCTTTGGCTTTCAACTGAGAACTGAGCTTACTGTCCAGTCCCAACCTCATCCCCAGCATGCAGACCAATATGACACTTACCTTGTATGATGCTTTTTTACTGTCTTCATCACCAACACAGATCATAGACTGACACTGGTAGTTACTGGAAAGTTGCTCACATATTTCCGCATATTGCACCTGCAGGTCCACCTGCCTCAAGACATCACTCATGAACCCTTCCTTAGATGTCCATCCCCAGCCAGACACCGTGCATAAAGCTCCTGCTCTCACACGTTCATTTTCCTTGGGAATGGAGATACATCGCACATACTCATTGATCTCAACTTTTTTCTTCAGCTGTCAGGCAGAGAGAACACAGGGTTAGAGCCAGCAAAGGATGAGGACCAAGTTCAGAGTTCGGGGAGGTGAGCAGGGGGAGATCCCTCAGGCAGGAAGGATCTGTTGGGCCAGACCTTCAGCAGCACAATGTCATTTTTCCCATCTTCACGGGAATATTGAGGATGAATGACCAATTTTTCAGCACGGATCTTCTGCTGGCTTGGTTCTTCCCTCCTTATGTTGTGGGCTCCCAGAATCACAGTGACCTTCACTCTCCTGCCAGGAAACACCAGCACATTCCAGCTGCATTGACAGGAACAGCCCCCAGGACAGGTGGCTGGAGGGAGGTGGTGTTGGAGAAACCTCCCCAGAGCAGCTCTCAGCAAGTTGTCCTCTCTCACCTGGGTTCCTTCCAGAGCCCAGCTGAGGATCCCTCAGCCCACACTGACACAGCTGGCAGCTGCCCCGTGCTGAGCACAAAGGGCAGCAGGGCAGGGGACACACTGGAGCCCTTCTCCAGCAGCAGCTCTAAGCCATGGCAGGAACCATGACCCTGGAGACCCCTGTGAGCATTCCTGTCCCCAAGGACACTCAGCCCCAACCAGGCAGACAATTCCTGCATTCACAGATGAGAGCTCAGCCCCAGAGATGCCAGCTGAGCCTGAAGAGACACAGGGTACTGTTTCAGCCTGGATCAGGGCTGATGCACTCTGGGACTGTGTGAGACTGTAAAAAAATCACCTGTACAAGAAAAATGGAGTCATACCCTTTCATATCCACACAGTGAGCTGCTGAGAGCACTGCGTCTGGGCGAATCAGGAATCCTCCACACCTACTAGTATTAGTCCCATTTTTAATTTCTAAAAAAGCCATGTAGGGTCTGGAGTGGGCATCAGCTTCTCGTCCACCAATGATCCTTCCTGGAAGAGAGATGGGAACTGTTAATCTGAATGTTACATATAAATGTTAACAGCAATGTTAATATGCTGCTGTTTCCTGTCAAGTTTGGGGCTGCATGAAAGGAAAGGCTCATCCTCTAAAGCCAGGTGCCACTGATCCCAACCACTCTCCTTCCTGGGGCTGTCCAAAGCATTGCTGGTGCAGAGTGGAGAGAAGGACAAGCAACACTGTCTGGGGTCTGACCACCCCTGCCTCTGGATGACTCAAATGCCATCAAGGGCACAGCTCTAGTGCCTCTAATGCCTCACTGGCTTCAGGCACAGGCTGAGATGGGAAATGAGAGGAGAGAGGAAAGCAGGAGAGTAGAGCCAGGAGAGAAGGTGAGGCAGGAGCCTTGCCTGAGATTGACTGCTCAGAGTCCATCTGTGCCCTTGCATGTTCCTAAATCTCATCTCTGTGTACTCACCAGCCCCGGCCCAGGGCAGAAGGACAAAAGCATTTGTGAGCAGAAGGAGCAGCAGCATCTCCCACCACTGTCCTGAAGAGCCAAAGCAGTGGCTGTGGCCAGGCAGGAAACAGGTACAGAATGTCAGGTACTCAACCTCTATATATGTCATGGTGAGCTGACACAGGAAACCTCAGCCTGCCTGAGCTGTGTCATTTACTGCTTTTGTTCACATAACCCCCAAACTGTGGCTTGGTGAGGGGCTCATGACACGTTCTCTGCTTTTTTGTCACGATCTTCTCAAAAAATGAAGAGATCTGGGCTGGTTCAAAGCACCCACAGTGCTCACAGGAAGGGGAAAGTGTTTTGTTGAATGCATATTCCATTAGAGACGTTTTGAGAGAGCCCTTGGAAACCTTCATGCAAGTTGCTTCCACCAGGATATTTTTTCCTTTTTGTTTTTTGTTTCCCATCCTCCTCTGATAGCAATGGGGAGAGCTGGCCAGTGTCAGGCAAAGTTCCTGTTTCTTATCAGAGGGGCTGACTGCCATCAGAGATGTCCTTGTGAAATCAGAAACCACCAGTCAGGGTCAGCAAGGGACAAGACCAGTGGAGCCTCATGACCTCAGCCCTGGTGTTCTAGAGAATCTGAGAAGTCCATGGTGATGAGGAAAGTCTGAGGTGCAGCTGGGGAGTCATTCTGTGAGCCCAGTCCAGACCAGCAGGTGCCCTGGGCAGGTGCAGGGCTGGCTGAGACACAGCTGGAGCTCGGCTGAGGACCAGGCCCAGGGTGTCCCCATGAGAAGGGAGCAGCCCTGCCTGGGCCCTCTCTGAGTCCTCCCTGGCAGCTCTGGGTCAGTGCTACAGCCTGGAAGGGACTCAGCCCCTGTTTCCATGACCCTCCTTTGGCCATGAGCCCAGCCAGTGAAACCTCCAGGATCTGTGACTTTCCCCCTCTAGGCTCTGTTTACATGTGTCCTCTCAGACCCCTCCTAGCAATCCAGACAGTCCCATCCCAGGATTCCATCCCCTCTTGCGTTAAAGCCACTGTTTTTCTCTTTTGCGCACTCTCCCGCTGCCCGTCTTTCAGCCGCGTGGATTCCGCGCTCCACCCGCGCCCTGCCAGCAGCCAAGTGGGGCAACTCTTTGCAGCCAGCACCGCTCTCTGCCACGAGAAAGAAGAACACCAACATGGTGATAAGTCCCTGATCTTGGCCTTATCACCGAGCAATGCAGGATAGCCCAGATAACTCAGTCCCTCTGGGAGACAGAGTGCCCGAATACCCAGTCAGCTCGCAGCCGCCGCAGGCTGCCCTTAGCAGGCTTAGTGATTCTCAGCTCTTTGGTGATTCTCAGCTCTCTTAGGATTTCAGCTCTTTGCTTGCTTGTCAGGGCACCTTTGGCTGAGGCAGAAGCAGATGCGAGAGAGGAGAAGGAGAGGTCCTGGCGGTTCCACAGCGATGGTTTATTGGGGAGTCTGCGACGGGTTCCAGCGACAGCTCTTCTTCTGTCGAATGGGCTAAACCAGCCCCTTTTATAGGGTATAGAGGGATCCAAACTTGTCCAAAAGAAAGGGTCAGGAGAAAGTGACCTATGAGGTTACAGAGATAAGCTATGGGGCGAGGGGTAGAAGAAGACAAGAGCTTATTTTGTGGTCTCACCATGACTCAGCAGTTCCTACAGTTAAGTCTCAATCCTCCGTGGAGCTCTCCTAAGCTGCATGGGGTCTGCTACAGTGTGGCATCAGCTTCCCTGTGAGAGATCGCGGCCTTGGGCGCAGCTGTGGCTCCTGCCAAAGGAGAGATTGCTGCCATGGCCGCTGCCACTGCCAGTGCCCATGAGTGTTGTGTCCCCTGCCTCGCTTTGGCGCTGCTCCTGCTGCGGGAGAGAACAACTCCTGTGCCGCGATGTTGATTCCACACAGCGCCACCCCGGCACCGCTTCTGCACGGGAAAGAACTAAAGCAGCTCGAAGAAGCAAGCAAAGAGTCCTTCCTTTTTTCCTTTGAACTCATCCTTTGGTGTTGGGTCCACAAGTATCAGATGCCTCTGGTGGTTTAGGACCCCAGCCAGTGGCTGAACTGTTGATCCGGCCTGCAGGCAGCAGAGGCAAGGCAGAGCCACGTGTGGCACATGTGCCTATCAAGCCCCGCAATCAGGACACAATATCACTCACCTCGTCATTCTCAAACTCAGGGTTTGCATCCAGCTCCCAAGAATGCTGTAGACTCAAGTGACTTTGAACATGCTTTTATTGATGGCCAGAAGCAGAGCAGGATTAGCAGTGAGAGGAATGGAGCAATGGGAAGCTGGGTGTACTTGGGAGCTGCATTTGTAGCATCCCACAAAGACTCTCCTTAGTGCCAAAGCCTGTGGCTGCACCACAGGGACTTCTCTGACTGCACTTCAGCTGCCCCTGGGAGCCTCTGAGCACCAGCAGGTGTTGGATGCATTGTGGAGAAGGGGCAATGAGCATTTTAGTCAGAGGACAGAGAGCCAGGAATATCTTGGAGTGGAAACCTCTTCAGCTTCTTGCGGATCCAGGGCTCAAAGTGGGAGATCCTGGTGAATACCTCAGGGGAGAAACGGCCACCACATCCATGAGAAACAATGCCATGAGCCTTCTCATTGCAGACTAATGGGCCACCAGAATCACCCTGTGCCATGAAAGGAGTGAGAGGGGTCAGACATGCCACAGCTCAGCTCTCCCTGCCTTAAGCAGCAAGTTTCCTCTTCCCTCCCTCCACGTGAAGCACCTCCTCTTCCAAGCACCTCCCTCCCTCCAGACCCAGCTCTCAGTGTTTGTAGCTGCCTTACTACTCCTCTAAGCCCACCCGTGAAACAATTCAGGCCTGGAGGCTCTCCGAGTTTCAAAAACTCAGAAGAAGAACATTGACTTCCTTTAGACATGGGGAAATATCTAACCCATCTGAGCAAGGATATCACAAGGAATTTACACACCAAAGCACTGGTTAGGCTGGGTAGACCATCCCCAGGTATGTAAAAAAGCAAATGTTGCTGATAGTTACAAAAATGCACCCCAATTCAGGGAACACATCCGTTTCAGAGCTTCTGTGAGGACTCTCAGCTCATCATTTTGAAGGTCCTGGTTCATTCTGTTGTCCTTTTGCTTTCACCTAAGAACTAAGCTGAATTTCCAATCCCTCCCTCCTCCCAAGCTTGCAGCCTAAAACAACACTTACAGGGGCAGTTGCTTTTTTACTATCTTCGTCACCAACACAGATCATAGACTGACGCTGGTATTTACTGGAAAGCTGCTTACATATTTCCTCATTTTGCACCTCCAGGTCCACCTCCATCAAGACATCACTCATGTTCCCTTTCTCAGATGTCTGGCCCCAGCCAGACACCATGCATAAAGCTCCTGCTCTCACACGTTCGTTTTTCTTGGCAATGGAGATACATCGCACATTCTCAGTGATCGTGGCTTTTTTCTTCAGCTGTCAGGCGGAGAGGACACGGTGTTAGAGGCAGCAAAGGATGAGGAGCAAGTTCAGAGTTTGGGGATCTGAGCAGGGGGAGATCCCTCAGGCAGAAAGGATCTGTTGGGCCATACCTTCAGCAGCACAATGTCATTTCTCCCATCTTTACAGGAATATTTAGGATGGATGACCCATCGTGCAACAGAGATCTTCTGCTGGCTGCATTCTTCGTCACTTATGTTATGGGCTCCCAGAATCACAGTGACATTCTCTATCCTGCCAGGAAACACCAGCACATTCCAGCTGCATTGACAGGAACAGCCCCCCGGGCAGGTGGCTGGAGGGAGGTGATGTTGGAGAAACCTCCCCAGAGCAGCTCTCAGCAAGTTGTCCTCTCTCACCTGGGTTCCTTCCCGAGCCCAGCCGAGGATCCCTCAGCCCACACTGACACAGCTGGGAGCTGCTCCGTGCTGAGCACAAAGGGCAGCAGGGCAGGGGACACACTGGAGCCCTTCTCCAGCAGCAGCTCTAAGCCATGGCAGGAACCATGACCCTGGAGACCCCTGTGAGCATTCCTGTCCCCAAGGACACTCAGCCCCAACCAGGCAGACAATTCCTGCCACTCACAGAGCGGAGCTCAGCTCCAGAGATGCCAGCTGAGCCTGAAGAGACACAGGGTACTGTTTCAGCCTGGATCAGAGCTGAGGCACTCTGGGACTGTGTGAGACTGGAAAAAATCACCTGTACAAGAAAAATGGAGTCTTACTCTTGTATATCCATGCAGTGAGCTGCTGAGAGCACTGCATCTGGGCGAATCAGGAATCCTCCACACCTACTAGCGTTTGTCGCATTTTTAACTTCTAAATAAGCCATGTAGGGTCTGGAGTGGACCTTAGCTTCACATCCACCAATGATCCTTCCTGGAAGAGAGATGGGAAATGTTAATCTGAATGTTACATATAAATGTTAACAGCAATGTTAATATGCTGCTGTTTCCTGTCAAGTTTGGGGCTGCATGAAAGGAAAGGCTCATCCTCTAAAGCCAGGTGCCAGTGATCCCAACCACTCTCCTTCCTGGGGCTGTCCAAAGCATTGCTGGTGCAGAGTGGAGAGAAGGACAAGCAACACTGTCTGGGGTCTGACCACCCCTGCCTCTGGATGACTCAAATGCCATCAAGGGCACAGCTCTAGTGCCTCTAATGCCTCACTGGCTTCAGGCACAGGCTGAGATGGGAAATGAGAGGAGAGAGGAAAGCAGGAGAGTAGAGCCAGGAGAGAAGGTGAGGCAGGAGCCTTGCCTGAGATTGACTGCTCAGAGTCCATCTGTGCCCTTGCATGTTCCTAAATCTCATCTCTGTGTACTCACCAGCCCCAGCCCAGGGCAGAAGGACAAAAGCATTTGTGAGCAGGAGCAGCAGCATCTTCCACCACTGTCCTGAAGAGCCAAAGCAGTGGCTGTGGTCAGGCAGGGGAGAGGTACAGAATGGCCAGTACTGAACCTCTATATATGTCATGTGAAGCTGACACAGGAAACCTCAGCCTGCCTCTAGCTGTGTCATTTACAGCTTTTGTTCTCACACCCCCCAAACTGTGGTTGGTGAGGGGCTTATGATGACACGTTCCCTGATCTTTTGTCATGATCTTCTCACAAAGGTGAAGAGATCTGGGCTGGTTGAGAGCACCCACAGTGTCCCGGGAAAGGGGTGTCTGTTGAGTGCATATCCCATCAGAGACCTTTGGAGAGAGCCCCTGGGATCCTGCATGTAGGGTTCATCCACCAGCATTTTGTTTTCTTTTTGTTTTTTGTTTTCCCCCTGTCCTCTGATAGCAAAGGGGAGAGCTTGCCAGGGTCAGGCAAAGTCCTGTTTTTTATCAGAGGGGCTGACTGCCATCAGAGATGTCCTTGGGAAATCAGAAATCACCAATCAAGGTTCTTATGGGACAAGGCCAGTGGGAGCCTCATGACCTCAGCCCTGCTCTTCTGGGGAATCTGAGAAGTCCATGGTGATGAGGAAAGTCTGAGGTGCAGCTGGCGAGTCATTCTGTGAGCCCAGTCCAGACCAGCAGGTGCCATGGGCAGGTGCAGGGCTGGCTGAGACACAGCTGGAGCTCAGCTGAGGACCAGACTCTGGGTGTCCCCATGAGAAGGGAGCAGCCCTGCCTGGGCCCTCTCTGAGTCCTCCCTGGCAGCTCTGGGTCAGTGCTACAGCCTGGGAGGGACTCAGCCCCTGTTTCCATCACCCTCCTTTGGTCACGAGCCCAGCCAGTGAAACCTCCAGGATCTGTGACTTCCCCGCTCCAGGCTCTGTTTACATGTGTCCCCCCAGACCCCTCCTAGCAATCCAGACAGTCCCATCCCTGGATTCCATCCATCCCCTCTTGCATCAAAGCCACTGTTTTTCTCTTTTGTGCACTCTCCCACTGCCCCTCTTTGAGCCGCCTGGATTCCGCGCTCCACCTGCGCTCTGCTGGCACCCGCGTGGGGCAGCTCTTTGCAACCAGCACTGCTCTCTGCCACGAGAAAGAAGAACACCCACATGGTGATAAGTCCCTGATCTTGGCCTTATCACCAAGCGATGCAGGATAGTCCGGATAACTCAGTCCCTCAGGGAGACACAGTGCCCGAATACCCAGTCAGCTCACAGCCGCCGTAGGCTGCCCTTAGCAAGCTTAGTGATTCTCAGCTCTTTGGTGATTCTCAGCTCTCTTAGGATTTCAGCTCTTTGCTTGCTTGCTAGGGCACCTTTGGCTGAGGCAGAAGCAGACGCGAGAGAGGAGAAGGAGAGGTCCTGGCGGTTCCACAGCGATGGTTTACTGGGGAGTCTGCGACGGGTTCCAGCGACAGCTCTTCTTCTGTCCAATGGGCTAAACCAGCCCCTTTTATAGGGTATAGGGGGATCCAAACTTGTCCAATAGTAAGGGTCAGGGAAAAGTTACCTGTGAGGGAGGTTACAGAGATGAGCTATGGGGCTAGGGGTAGAAGAAGACAGGAGCTTTTTTTGCTGTTTCATCATGACTCAGCAGTTCCTACAGTTAAGTCTCAATCCTCCATGGACCTCTCCTAAGCTGCATGGGGTCTGCTGTAGTGTGGCATCAGCTGCTGTGGGAGACATCGCGGCCTTGGGCCCAGCTGTGGTTCCTGCCAAGGGAGAGGTCGTGGCCGTGGCCACTGCCAGTGCCCAGAGTGTTGTGTCCCCTGCCTCGCTTTGGCGCTGCTCCTGCCACGGGAAAGAACAACTCCTGTGCCGCGATGCAGATTCCACACGGCGCCACGCCAGCACCGCTTCTGTGTGGGAAAGAACTAAAGCAGCTGGAAGAAGCAAGCAAAGAGTCCTTCCTTTTTTCCTTTGAATTCATCCTTTGGTGTTGGGTCCCCAACTATCAGTTGCCTCTGGTGGTTTAGGACCCCAGCCAGTGGCTGGACCTTGATCCAGACTGCTGGCAGGGCACAGCCACTCCAGGACCACACATGGTCCTGGCACATCTGCCAATCAACCCCCACAATCAAGGACACAATATCAGTCACCTCCTCATTCTCACATTCAGGGTTTGAATCCAGCTCTCAAGAAGGCTGCAGACACAAGTGACTTTGAACATGCTTTTATTGATGGCCCGAAGCAGAGCTGGAGTGGCAGTGGGAGGAAGGGCGCAACGGGAAGCTGGGTGTACTTGGGACTTGCATTTACAGCTTGCCACGGAGACTGTCCTTAGTGCCAAAGCCTGTGGCTGCACCACAGGGGCTTCTCTGACTGCACTTCAGCTGCCCCTGGGAGCTTGTGAGCACCAGCAGGTGTTGGATGCATCGTGGAGAAGGGGCACTGATCATTTTATTCAGACAATGGAAAGCAAGGAATATCTTGGGGAGAAAACCTCTTCAGCTGCTGATGGATCCACGGCTCAAAGTGTGAGATCCTGGTGAATACTTCAGGGAAGATGTTGTGTTCACGTGCATGAGAAACAATGCCATGAGCCTTCTTATTGCAGACTAATGGGCCACCAGAATCACCCTGTGCCATGAAAGGAGTGAGAGGAGTCAGACATGCCACAGCTCAGCTCTCCCTGCCTTAAGCAGCAAGTTTCCTCTTCCCTCCCTCCAGGTGAAGCACCTCCTCTTCCCAGCACCTCCCTCCCTCCAGACCCAGCTCTCAGCATTTGTAGCTGCCTCACTACTCCTCTAAGCACACCCATGAAACAATTCAGGCCTGGAGGCTCTCTGAGATTCAAAAACTCTAAAAGAACATTGACTTTAAACATGGGTAAATATCTAACCCATCTGGGCAAGGATATCACAAGGATGTTACACTCCAAAACACTGGTTAGGCTGGGTAGAACATCCCCAGCTATGTAAAAAAGCAAATCTTGCTGAGAGTTGGAAAATGCACCCCAATTCAGGGAGCACATGGGTTTCGGATCTTCTCTGAGGACCCTCAGCTCATCATTCTGAAGGTCCTGGTTCTTTCTGGTGTCCTTTGGCTTTCACCTGGGAGCTAACCTGAATTTCCAGTGCCAACCTCCTCCCAGACTTGCACCCCAACACAACACTTACATGGGACGTTGCTTTTTTACTATTTTCATCACCAACACAGATCATCGACCGACGCTGGTAGTTACGGAAAAGCTGCTGACAGATTTTCTCCTCTTGCACCTTCAGTTTCACTTCTCTCATCACATTAGTCTTGTTTTCTGTGTCAGATGTCCAGCCCCAGCCAGACACCGTGCATAAAGCTCCTTCTCTCACCCGTTCATTTCTCCTGGGAATTGAGATAAACTGCACATTCTTATTGATCCTGGCCCTTGGCTTCAGCTGTCAGGCAGAGAGAACATGGGGTTAGAGCCAGCAAAAATTAGGAGCAAGTTGAGAGTTTAGGGAGGTGAGCAGGGGGAGATCCCTCAGGAGGAAGGATCTGTTGGGCCAGACCTTCAGCAGCACAATGTCATTTTTGAAGCCTTCACGGGAATATTGAGGATGGATGACCCATTGTCTCACACGGATCTTTTGCTGGCTCCGTTCTCGGCTGTTTATGTTGTGGGCTCCCAGAATCACAGTGACCCTCACTGCCCTGCCTTTTTTATCCACACAGTGAGCTGCTGAGAGAACTGCATCTGGGCGAATCAGGAACCCTCCACAGTAACTGGGTTCTGATCCACTTTGAATTTTTAAATAAGCCATGTAGGGTCTGGAGTGAGCCTTCACTTTCGTTCCACCAATGATCCTTCCTGGAAGAGAGGTGGGAAATGTTAATATGAATTTTAAATATAAATGTAAAATATAAATGTTAATATGCTGCTGTTTCCTGTCGAGTTTGGGGCTGCATGAAAGGAAAGGCTCATCCTCTAATGCCAGTGATCCCAACAAATCTCCTTCCTGGGGCTCTCCAAAGCATTTCTGCTGCACAGTGGAGAGAAAGACAAGCAGCACTGTCTGGGGTCTGACCACCCCTGCCTCTGGATGACTCCAATGCCATCAAGGGCACAGCTCTAGTGCCTCTAATGCCTCACTGGCTTCAGGCACAGGCTGAGATGGGAAATGAGAGGAGAGAAGAGGAGAGAGGAAAGCAGGAGAGTAGAGCCAGGAGAGAAGGTGAGGCAGGAGCCTTGCCTGAGATTGACTGCTCAGAGTCCATCTGTGCCCTTGCATGTTCCTAATCCCATCTCTGTGTACTCACCAGCCCCAGCCCAGGGCAGAAGGACAAAAGCATTTGTGAGCAGAAGGAGCAGCAGCATCTCCCACCACTGTCCTGAAGAGCCAAAGCAGTGGCTGTGGCCAGGCAGGAAACAGGTACAGAATGGCAACCTCTATATATGTCATGAGGAGCTGACACAGGAAACCTGTGGCCGTGTCATTTACTGCTTTTGTTCTCACACCCCCCAAACTGTGGTTGGTGAGGGGCTCATGACACGTTCTCAGCTCTTTTGTCACAATCTTCTCAAAAAATGGAGAGATCTGGGCTGGTTCAGAGCACCCACAGTACACACAGGAACAGGAAAGGGTTGTTTGTTGAGTGCATCTACCATCAGAGACCTTTGGAGAGAGGCCCTGGGACACTTAATGTGGACACTTCCATCTGGATTTTTTGTTGTTGTTTTTATTATTTTGTTGGTTTTTGGTTTTTGTTTCCCCCCATCCTCTGATAGCAATGGGGAGAGCTGGCCAGGGGCAGGCAGAATTCCTATTTTTTATGAGAGGGGCTGAGTGCCATCAGAGATGTCCTTGGGAAATCAGAAATCACCGATCAGGGTCACTAAGGGACTGAATCTGACTCCATGTTCCCAGAAGGCTAATTTATTATTTTATGTCACTATATTATATTAAATAATGCGATTGTAAAACTATGCTAAACAATAGAGAAAGAATACTTACACAAGGCTAACAAGATAATATTTAAAAACTCGTGACTCTCTCCTCAGAGTATAACACAGCCTGACTCTTATTGGCCATTAAGTCAAAACAATTCACATGAAACTTATCAAACAACCACCTGTTGGATAAACGATCTCCAACCACATTCCAAAGCAGCAAAACACAGGAGAAGCAAATGACATAATATTGTTTTCATTTTTCTTTGAGGCTTCTCAGCTTCCCAGGAATAAAGTCCTGGCAAAGGGATTTTTCCAGAAGATGTGACGGTGACAGGTGCAGGGCTGGCTGAGACACAGCTGGAGCTCAGCTGAGGACCAGGCTCAGGGTGTCCCCATGAGAAGGGAGCAGCCCTGCCTGGGCCCTCTCTGAGTCCTCCCTGGCAGCTCTGGGTCAGTGCTACAGCCTGGAAGGGACTCAGCCCCTGTTTCCATCACCCTTCTTTGGCCTTCCAACCAGTGAAACCTCATGATGTTCCAAATTTTACATGGCTTTGATCTAGAGAAGGCCCACAAATAAATCCTCCAGAGCACATTGGCATTTCCCCTCAGCCTGTGTTCTAAAAAGACCATGGGCTGTAGTCCCTGTCCTGGGCATCCTCCTGGAAGCTGTTTGGTGGAAGGTGCAATTTCAGAAGTAATGGGAGATCTGGAAAAATCACATGAATTCCATCCTTAGAGTGTTTTCTCCCTCTCTGCTGACCACACAGGGGATTGGTTCAGGAGATCACCAGCATCTGCCCGCCTTCAGATGGATACAGAAAAGAAACCTCTGTTTGCTGCCCTCTCTTGTATGGATATAGAAGCAAATTCTGTGAAATTAAAGATTCAGTCACTGACACTGAATGAAGAAACTTCATTTCCCCTCTCACTTCAATCTCTCTTTTGCTATTGATCCCTTTGCCTGTGATGCACATTTGGTCCTCATTCTCTGGTTCTTTTATCAGTCTTTTCCCACGCCAGGTGTCTCTGACCACATCAGAGACAGGCTCTGTGCAGGTTGGTACTAGGTACAGAGTTAAGTCCTGAAATTCCAGTCAAATCTCATTTTTGTTGGATTGGATCTTTTTCTACTGTAATTGATGGAAGGAAATGAGAGGCAGGAGGAAAAGGAAAAGGAAAGGAAGGAAGGAAAGGAAATAGAAGGAAAGGAAAGGAAAGGAAAGGAAAGGAAAGAAAGGAAAGGAAAGGAAAGGAAAGGAAAGAAAGGAAAGGAAGGAAAGGAAAGGAAAGGAAAAGGAAAGGAAAGGAAAGAGGAAAGGAAAGGAAAGGAAAGGAAAGGAAAGGAAAGGAAAGGAAAGGAAGGAAAGGAAAGGAAAGGAAAGGAAAGGAAAGGAAAGGAAAGGAAAGGAAAGGAAAGGAAAGGAAAGGAAAGGAAAAAGGAAAAAGGAAAAAGAAAAGGAAAAAAATAGGAAAGGGAAAAGGAAAGGGAAAAGGAAAGAAGGAAGGGAAAGGATTCACATTGACAAGCAGTCACTAAAAATTGAAGAATGAGCTGTGAGTGTCTGGAGTTGAATGAAAACTCTCCAGCAGAGACAGCACTGCCTCTAAAGGCCACCAGTCCAATTAAACAAAGGCAGCATCAGGCTAATTCTGCCCTTGGTGTCACACATCCCTTGAGATTTCCAGCTGCTGCTCAGACCTTTCAGGTTAACAATCAGTCCCCAGCTGGTGAGGATGCAGAATTCACAGCCTTGGGCATGTAAGAGATGAGATTCCTGTGTGTGCAGGAGTCCCTCTGGTCCCATTTTCCAGACAGTGAGGGAGGGCTCCATCCAGAACAGCATCTCAGTGCTGGTGTGAGGATGTTTGCCACCTCCCCTTGCCCACAGAGGGAGCACAGCCCTGAACAACCATCCCTGACAGCTCTGAAATCAGATTAATCAACCCCACCTCTAGGGATTTGGGGATTTCAAGAGACTCTATTTAAGCAGCAGAGGCAGCTCAGCTGTTCCCTTCATGGGCAAAAAATAGAGATGCCTCTCAGCTTTCAACTGAATTGAAACAAATCTAACAAATTCCTTTCCTCCTCTCTGTGAGACAAGTCCTTGGCTGACTTTCTATGGTGTATGCCATGTGATAATGTCAATAGATTATTCCAGCTGTCGCAGAAGAGCATCTGCATTTAAAATAATTTAAAATAATTTAAAAATAATTAAATAATTTAAAAGCATTTTAATCTACAGTGTAAGCTGACAGTAGGAATCATCGCCCAACACCATTCCTGATGTAAGAAAACAAGGGAAATCCTTCTATCAAAATTGGAATGAGCCATTTTGGAGGCACTGGATGGCAGAATTTGCCTGCAGGTAGGACACTGCTTCAAAATCTCTATTGTGAATGTATAGAGAAAATCCAAGGAAGAGCTAAGGCCAAAACTTATTCAAAAAAGAAGTTTACTCGTTTTTTACACAAATTACATAAATTGAGGGTTGTTTCTGAGAGGTGCTCTGAATTAGGGAATAAAAGATGGACTGTCAGTAAAACAGAGGCTGCTGTGAGTGTTGCTGACTTTAGTAAAGAGCTAAAGATGACAGCAATAGTCTAAACCTTTCACATGGGCTTGGAGGGCAGAATTAGGTGGTTTCCACTTCAGCTACATGGATCTAACAAGTTAAAAGCAGTGTGAATGTGTGCAGGGAGTTTTTCATGTCATTCTCTATCTGTCATGCACAGACTCTATTGAGATACCACTCCAAAAGTGTCATTTCATTCCTGTGGTAATGGAAACAGCCAAACCCAGAAAGATCATTTTAAAATACATCAGAGCACCAAATGTCTGATAATATTGGGAGTTTCCTTATTGTGCTTGTGTGTTTAAATCATCTGTGGCTCCAGGATCCACAGCTTTGTGTTCAAGTCATAAAACCCAGAGACAGAGCGGTGTCACCACATTTCACAGAGAAAAGCAAGGCTCAAAATTCTCCCCAAGAATATTTCTGGGTTTCACATTCTCTGAATCTCAGGGAAAGGAAAAACAATTTTTATCATTTGCTGTGCCTGTGCAATGTGGAGATTGTTCACCCACAGTGAGGGTGTTTGGGTTCCTTGGCCTGTCAGGGCATTTGTGTAATATAGTAATAATATAATGTAATATAATAATAATATAGTGTAATGTAGTGTAATATAGTGTAATGTAGTGTGATATAGTGGAATATAGTAAAAATATAGTGTAATATAGAAATAGTGTAATATAGTAATAATGTAATATAGTATAGAATAATATAGTATAATAAAGTAATTAATTATCGTTCTGATAAGATAGAGTCAGATGCATTATTCTCTCTCTTTGTTGGGAGGAGGGAATATAGTGTAATATAGTAATAATATAATGTAATATACTAATAATATAGTGGAATATAGTATAATATAGTGTAATATGGCAATAGTGTAATATTATATAGAATGATATAGTATAATAAAGAAAATTATTAGCCTTCTGAAAGATGGAGTCAGATGCATAATTTCTATCTCCTTGTCAGGGGGAGGGAATATAATGTAATATAGTAATAATATAATGTAATATAATAATAATATAGTGTAATATAGTATAGTATAGTAAAAATATAGTGTAATATAGTATAATATAGTGTAATATCGTGTAATATAGTAATAAAGTAATAGTATAATATAGTATAGTAATATAATATAGAATGATATAGTATAATAAAGTAATTAATTATTCTTCTGATAAGATGGAGTCAGAAGCATCATTCCTCTCCCCTCATCAGAGAGAGGGTATATAGTGTAATATAGTAATAATATAGTGTAATATAGTAATAGTGTAATATAGTATAGAATATAGTGTAATATAGTGTAATATATAATAGGAGAATAGAATAATATAGTATTTAAAGTAATTAATATGAAATTAATTAATATTGATATTTATTTAAATGTTAAATTTAAATATTCTTTAAAAATTAAAGTAATTTATATTAAAGTAATATAGTATTTTAAAGTAATTAATTAGCCTTCTGATAAGATGGAGTCAATGCATCATTTCCTCCCCTCGTCAGGGGCAAGAATATCATCTACAGAGCAGCCCAAGGTGGCTGGTGATGGCAGAGCTTGGAGCTGTGTCCCTCACTGTGTGCCAGCTCTGCTGATTGTTCCTTGTGTGTACAGAGCCACAGGTGCTT